>NC_133373.1:17187585-17219118 GCF_049309525.1 Garra rufa | reverse complement strand
AAAACAGTATTTTTTTTTTACATTTCCAGAGAGTGAAACGAACAAAATGAAACATTACTTAATAAATTCAAGGCACTATAATTTCCTTATTCACTTGATACAACTATTATAGCTATACAATTATTTATATATATATATATATATATATATATATATATATATATATATATATATATATATATATATATATATATATATATATATATTATTTTGTCATATTCGTGTCACCTGAATTTATATATGAAAACTTCGTTTTGAAGTGGACTCATGTTTGTATAAGAAAATTTGTTAACCTAGCCTATTAAGTTGATTTAATATTCTTGATAATTTTTAGAAAAAGTTAAAATTAAGAAAAAGGAATTAGCTTGTAGTCTATATATATTTAGGGCTATAGGCTAATCTTTTTCTTAACTTTTATTACACTGTAGATCGAAATAAAATAATTCTTGATCATATTTAACATCGGAGAATCACTGACATAATTTAGAGTACTTCGAAAATGAAACTATTTAAATCTGTATAAAGGAAAGACAAAATAAATAATTTCATCAATAAATTTTCTTGTAATCAAGAACATTTCTTTTGACAAAATTACCTAATTAATGCCGAATGATGTTTGACAGTGAACGCATCTCCACCGCATAGCCGCATATAATCGCTGCTGTCAGTCGCAAATATTAAACATGCGGCTGAGGAAGCGGGTCGGGTACAATATTTTCTTTTTTTTTTTTTTTTTTTTTTTTTTTTTTGCGGGAGGGTTAGTTGAAAACGTCGGTCGGGTTCGTGTTGTTCATACATTGACCCGCGCATCACTGATATATACAGTCATGGGCTGGCGTTAATGTGACGTAATTCAGGCTAACAGTCTATGGTTAAGATAAACATCGTCACTATTTTTAGTTAATTAATAAATATTTAAATAAATTGTAGATAGACATTTGTACATTTTATTTTATTTTTTATTTTTTAGTCCCTCTGTCTGGGCCCCATCCCGCCAGTCGGGCCCTAGGCACGTGCCTAGTTTGCCTTTGCGTTAATCCGGCTCTGTACAGGTAATATGCGTTTAAGTGTTACACTTTTAGCCATGTCTAGTAAGTGTTGTTAACATGACATTTTCATTTCAGATGACTGGATGTTTGAGAGGCCATCTAATCAGTACTTCCTAGGGCAGTTCTTAAACATCGAAGCTTCAGTAAAACAGTACAACCATGTTCCTCTGCGTATATTTGTGGAAAGCTGTGTTGCTACTGCGACCCCTGATGTGAATACCTTGCCAAGATATTCCTTTATTGAGAACCATGGGTTAGTGAAGAATTTCCTTTAAATCCCATGTTGGAAACCGAGCCTAAAGCATTTCATGTTTTTGTGGGTGGGGTTTTTATTTATTTTTTTCTCTCTCCAGGTGTATGGTAAGATGCAAAGCTTACAGGCTCCACTTCCAGCTTCATGTGTCGGGTTTAGAATGACAAGCTGCATTTTCAGTTAGAGGCCTTCAGGTTTCAGCAAGATGATAGTGGCTTGGTATGTAATTTGGTTTGCAGTTCTGTGGGAGAGTTTTTATTGATCATGTGTCCTCTTCTGTAGGTGTATATCACCTGTGCTCTAAAGGCTGTCAGGGCCGCAACCCCCACAAGTCCAGAGAGCAAGGCTTGCTCCTTCACTAATGGGTACTTTAAACTATATTTTGATTTGAGTCATGAGGTATTCAAAGTGGTTAACCAGTTTTGTTTGTCCTTAACAGATGGACTTCTTTAGATGACAATGACCAGATGTGCATGTGCTGTGATTCCACATGTGGTGTCAGCAGGAAAGGACGATCACTATCTGATTCTGGTAACCTGTGCCTTGCATCTTAATGCTGCTTTTTTTTTTTTTTTTTTTTTTTTTCACACATTATTTATATACATATACATATACATATACAAATTTTTTTTTTTTTTTTTGTCCTTCTAGGCCTGGTATCAGAAGGAAGAGCAACCATTGGCCCCATTGTGATTGCTGAGTGATGTGTTGTGAGTGGCAAAAAGTGCCAATTAAAGTCTTTAAAAGATTAGCAAGTTGTGTGTTGATTTGGGGTTTTTATATATTTTAACTAATGACTTTAAGACCTTCTTGGCCCAACAGTAAATGGGGTTTTACTGTAGCTACAAGTTTTCAATGTGCCAATTTCTGCAATGCAGAACTGGTTTTGCACACCCACAACTCAAGTGATTCATACTAGGTTGTTATGTGATGTTCTTAAAGTCCACAAACCTGTTTTAAATTCTGTAAAGACGGATATTTGCGCACCGATTACTAAACGTACAAATCGGTATGTCATAAAATGCTATTGGGTTAAAAATGGGATGGAAGGAAACTGGTGCTCTATGTACAGTTGTGGCCAAAAGTTTTGAGAATGACACAAATATTAGTTTTCAAAGTTTGCTGCTCAACTGCTTTTAGATCTTTGTTTCAGTTGTTTCTGTGATGTACTGAAATATAATTACAAGCACTTCATACGTCTCAAAGGCTTTTATCGACAATTACATGACATTTATGCAAAGAGTCAGTATTTTCAGTGTTGGCCCTTCTTTTTCCGGACCTCTGCAATTCGACTGTGCATGCTCTCAATCAACTTCTGGGCCAAATCCTGACTGATAGCAACCCATTCTTTCATAATCACTTCTTGGAGTTTGTCAGAATTAGTGGGGTTTTGTTTGTCCTCCTTTGTTTGTTCTTCACCAAACTGTTGTTGGATTGGTGGAAGAAGTTGCTGTTGGAGGGTGTTTTGGTACCATTCTTTATTCTGTGTTTTTGGGCAAAAATGTGAGTGAGCACACTCCCTTGGATGAGAAGCAACCCCACACATGAATGGTCTCAGGATGCTTTACTGCTGGCATGACACAGGACTGATGGTAGCGCTCACCTTTTCTTCTCCGGACAAGCCGTTTTCCAGATGCCCCAAACAATCGGAAAGAGGCTTCATAGGAGAATATGACTTTGCCCCGGTCCTCAGCAGTCCATTCGCCATACTTTTTGCAGAAGATCAATCTGTCCCTGATGTTTTTTTTTGTTTTTTTTTGGAGAGAAGTGGCTTCTTTGCTGCCCTTCTTGACACCAGGTTATCTTCCAAAAGTCTTCGCCTCACTGTGCGTGCAGATGCGCTCACACCTGCCTGCTGCCATTCCTGAGCAAGCTCTGCACTGGTGGCACTCCGGTCCCGCTGCTGAATCCCCTTTAGGAGACGATCCTGGCGCTTGCTGGACTTTCTTGGACGCCCTGAAGCTTTCTTAACAATGCAGTGGAAAGTTTTTTTTTTTCGGGATTAAGTTAATTTTCATGGCAAAGGAGGACTATGCAATTCATCTGATCACTCTTCGTTACATTTTGGAGTATATGCAAATTGCTATTATAAAAACTTAAGCAGCAACTTTTCCAATTTCCAATATTTATGTAATTCTCAAAACTTTTGGCCACAACTGTACATATGCACATCTCTTTAAAAGTCAGAGTGGCTGGCCCAGCCTTACAACAATGCAAAAAGCGTCTCATCTCACCATTTATAGGCAAAAACTAAAAACAATCTAAATTGACCGCAATAACCGTCAAAAGTGAAGTTACCTCAAAGAGTTTGCTTCCAATAAGTTGCTATCTCCATAACTAATTACAAAAGCTATATAATCCATCAAAGCCTACTGAGTAATTGGTGAAATTGACGTTTATCTGATTAATGGCTTCAATAATTCTTAGATTATCAAAATAACCATTTGTTGCAGCCCATATTGTTAAATTTGCCACAATCAGTATAAATCCAGGGATTGTTGGCCGTTTACAAATTGTAGTGCTGCTCATTTCTCCTACTTGCATGGATTTACACCGAGACAAAGCATTTCATTTTTCAATACTGGATTATCCTGTATTATATGATGATGGGTAGCAAGCCAACTATACAGTATAAGCTTCACAAGAAACTGCTACTTTTGGTTGTTATAGCCATGGACCCTGTTTCACAGGTTTTCATAGTTAGGTGAACTTCTATAGCATGAGTTTCTCTTTAATTAAAAAAATATATATATAACTTTGCAGGATGCTGAAGACCGTTGAAACATGTCTGTAAAAAGTGTCTATTGAAACATTTTTATTCAAACATCCTTCAGTTATCTATGAGTATCCTTTGAAAATGTTGGCCTGTTTTTAAATCTAGATTAATCAAACTTGATCCAACGTTTTTTGGCTACTTCGACATAAATCGAATTCCACATAAGTCCTTTTGATAATACCAACATGAATAAATTACACCAACACTGTTAAACACTGAAACAGAACAGAAATTTATTTCATTCTGAAACTTGGTTTTTCGAGGTACTGTATAAGATAAGAGGCTGTTCATGGGTCTAATTTTCTTGGCATTGCAAGTGGAAGACAGTAAGTCATGGTGCTGATGAAAGAGATCAGATTTCGTGTATTGGTGTGTAGGTGATGGTAGACAGTGGCTTGAATTGACACAGGTGTAACACTCCCTGTCGCACCTGTGTCAATTCAACAAAATGTAAAAAAAAAAAAGGTAAGAAATGCCATGACAGTGTGTTGTAACCTAGAATCTAATTTTCCAACAAATGACTTTGTACTTCACTAATGTCCCAATATCCATATAAAACAGCAGCCTACACATCTTTTTTTTCGCAGAAATTTGATTGTATATCAGGTGGTACTCTGCCACGGTGGTGGGGATGAATGGCAGAGCTCTTCTCTGGAGCCCACATTGGTGCAGGCTCAGCAAATGTGAGCATCAAGTGAGCATAGCGGCTGCAAAGAAGGTTCTCATGAACACTCTTTTGAAACCTAAAATGATAAATAGGGCACTCTACCATCATGTGACCTTTGTGTGCATGTGTCCGAGAAATACTCCAGAGTGCACATCAATTTGGGACAGGCCCTGTCTGCAGAACTTGAGACTCCTGAGGGGTGAAGTAACAGTTTGATCCAAAACATCTGGCACCATTTTGAGCACTGTATCCATCCATCAATCTCTCTATAATCCAACCCCCCACACCTCACTCTCTGTCTGTGTCCTTTTAAATAGTTTGGACCACAGATACTGGACATGATATTGATCCATCTGCTTGGATACATTTTCCAGTGTCATGATAGGCATTCTGGGTAGAAAAAATTACTTATCTGGTAACTATTAATGTACCTGAACTTAGCACTAGTAAAATAATTAAAATACATATTTAATGTGAGACCTTACTTTTTCTACAAAATATATCTGTTGCACAGTATTGGTGTCATTTCCACCACAATACTGTAATGTATCTTTAAAAAGTTTGTGTGAAAGATTGTTTAGGTTGCTTCTATGGAAATGTTCAGTGACATCAGAGCACATGTTGGACATGGAGGGATTTAAACTTTTCATCAACAACAAATGAAGAAACATCAAGGTATATATTGCTTGACCAGTTAATATATTTATTCTACATCATTTCTACCACATGCTGTACCTTCAAGGGTTTTATTAAAAAGCTAAAAATGTTAAGTTAAATAAGAGTATTTTACATACATGAAATGCTAAGTATTAATTCAAAGCCAATCAGTGAAGCTATCTTCCATTTTTTCACAAAAAAAAAAAAAAAACTACAGAAACAGTCATGTTCCAGCATTGGGATGAAGCTTCCCCCTCAACCAGCACATTACATCCTGACACACCTCAAATAGGTCTGCAGCACATTGTGGACTAGAACGAGGGACTTACTGGTCAGTGGTGTGCTGTGAAGTATGATGGAGATGTAACCCTGCTAACAGACAGCATTATTATTTCTATATATAATTTTTTTTTGGATGATGTTTCTTTAAGAGACTCGCTTACACAGGGAGTTTGGGTGTAATGTCAAACGTGCTGAGTAGCAAGTTTGGGTGGTACTGCTCTCACCTTGGTTAATTTAGAGCAGGGGTTCTCAAACTATCTGGAGATAGGGACCCCTCATAGGGCAGAAAAAAAATTCCAAGGACCCCCTCATAACCGCAACACAAATGTAATAGCTAAATTGTGTGTGTGTGTGTGTGTGTGTGTGTGTGTGTGTGTGAGAGAGAGAGAGAGAGAATGATGGGAAAGGGTTGAGCAAGTAAAAATTAACTGCAAGAACACAGTGGAACACAATGTAAATAGTGCAAAAGGCTTTTATAGGTATAGTCCTAAAATGCAATGAAAATGCACTGATGCAATAACAGGCAATAAACAGAGAGAATCAAACTTTTTTGGAATGACTTCATGTGTTAGGAAAATATATGTTTAACTGGTGTGTGTGTGGGGTGGGGTGGGGGACAAGTAAAAATTAACCCTGCAGCAACACAGTGGAACACAGTGAATATAGTGCAAAAGGATTTTTGATAAGGATAATATAGTGCTAAAATATAAAATACAATGACAATGCACCAATGCAGTAACAGGCAATAAAAAGAGAGTATGTTTACCCAGTTTAACAATTAACACTGCAGAAACATTGGAACACAATGAAAATAGTGCAAAAGATGTTTGCTAAGGATAAGTATAGTGCTCAGATATAAAATACAATGACAATGCACCAATTTGGGATTATCAATACTTGACCTTTTTAAATATTTATCTATTGTGGATTCTAGCCTAGTAACGTTAGGTTAGCGTTTTTATAGTGCTTTGACGGATTGACGTAATGTAACAACAAAGTTTCTATTGGCCCAGAATTAAAGCGGGGGGAGTGCTGAACATAATGCGCCAGTTTAATTTGGCTTTCATTCATTAGCTGGAGACGTGAAGTTAAAGTCTGAGGGAAATGTTTTGGCAGATTGATATGGTGACGCATTGCTGCCACACACATATTTTTTTCCACACTTAGCTATGTGGTTATAACGACATCTTTTCTCGTAAAAACGACATCTTTTTCTCGTAAAAACGACATCTTTTTCTCGTTAAAACGACATATTTTCTCGTAATAATGAGATATTATGTCATAAAAACGATCTGATATTCCTGTTATAGATGATATGATTATATTATGTGAGCGAGCGAAGCGTTTGTCCGCGCTGCCTTCGCCACAGTCCTGACATAAAGGAGGATGCACGTTGCTGGAGTTATATAGAAATACACTGTTTTAATAATTTTAATGTAATGGTTTCAATTGTAGCGGCATGTTTATTAGGATTAATCTCCAATCTGCCCTCAGACCCAGAAGATTTAAGATGATCAGATGAAAACTGTTATTTCTGAATAATCGACTCTGAGCTTGGAATATTATTTGGATGAAAGTTAGATTTTACAGAAAATTGAAATACGATCATAAAGAAATAAAAGAGAAATGACAAACAGTTTGATTGTATTATGATAATAATAATTTTGTTCTGTTTCAAAAATGAACTAAATTAATGAAGAAAAAAAAAAAATCAGTTTTAGTATTTTTGTCCGTGGGTAAAAAGAGAGGTTTAATAATTATGTGGGCGGCAATGAAAAGCCACTTTTCAACTCAACCTGTCTTTACTGTCTATCGCATCATCCAGAATAAATACAAATACAAAAATACAAAAATCTAGCTTAATTTCGTTTTTCCTTTTCTCAAACAAAACGAAATAATATTAATAATTAATAATAATAATAATAATAATAATAATAATAATTAAGCTATTATTATTATTATTAGGCCTATTATTATATTTTTTATTATGAATTATATTTATTTCTGCTCGTATTTCGATTTGCTGTTAAATCAATCAAAAAGTCGATTATTCAGAAGTAATAGTTTTGATTATCTTAAGATTTTATAATAAAAATAATAATACGCCTAATAATAATAATAATAATAATAATAAGCATAATAAAAATTTGAGTGGCCTATTATTATTATTTCATTTTGCTTGAGAAACGGAAAAACGAAAAGCTCGATTTTTCGTATTTTTGTTCTTGGGTAAAACACATGAGCTTATTGCTTGAATATTAATTTAACATGCCTGGGCGGCCTTGATACTTAGTATGATTATATACAAATTATAAATTATTTATTATACATTAGTAAATTTTATCTTTAGCTGAATCAAGCCACAAATCTGTACTAAAGACTGTACACTACCTCTTGTTGGATTTATACGAATTAAATAAACACAATTTTGTTTTCGATTCTTTTATTGACGTAGACCTTTCAAGCTGCATAGAGACATAAATTGCGAGAGCGCACCCTGTATTTTTACAAAGGCAATTTGTAACGTTTTGTTGTTATTGTGGAAGTACATAAAATAAAGCAAACTTTTATATTTCTTTCCTCTGTAATCACAATGTAAGGGATCGCGCTGGTGCCGCCGACCCGAGAAGTGCAGTGTTGCGCTTCATAGGCCTATATGAGACTTGCAAAGAAACGTTATTGTGACTAATTTGCAGAGCGGTACATCAGACGAACATGTATTCTGCATGATGGGATAGACAGTAGACAGGCATAGTTGAAAAGTGGCTTTTCAGGGCCGCTCACGGACAAATATTAAAGCATAAGCACTCTTTTCATGAAAAAAAAATCATTTATTTTTCATTTTTTAAACACGTATAGGTATGTGTAAAACTCCATGGCTAGTGTCGATTCAAAAGTAGGGCTGTTGATGAGAATAGCCATTAAAAATGAGAAATTACCCATTCTATTTAAAATTTTAATTTTTGTGGTAACCCTATAGCAGGGGTGCTCAAACCTGATCCTGGAGATCTACTTTCAGTTCAGCTCCAACCCTGATCAAACACACCTGAACCAACTAATTAGGATCTTAAGGAGCACTTGATAATTACAGACAGGTGTGTTTAATCAGGGTTGGATCTAAACTCTGCAGGAAGGTAGATCTCCAGGAACAGGGTTGGGCATCCCTGCTCTATAGCATCACTGTTAGCGATTCTCGGTTACATATGGTAACCCTCATTCCCTGATGGAGTGAACGGAGACATTGTGTCAAATGTACGACACCACAGGTCACTCTAGGGAGCCCAAACACCTCTGACATCATTGAGAAAAGGCCAGTGAAATTGGGTGTGCAGAATTTGCATAGCTGGCCACGCCCCGAACATCCGGGTGTAATAGGCCAGCATAGCATCTACTGTTCTGAGGAGTCGACAAACATCTCACCCCACTCAGAGGCAGTCTGGAGTTGTGGCATGAAGGACACAATGTCTCTGTTCCCTCTATCAGGGAGACATTGTGTCGAATGTATGACACTAGGGGTCCCTATACTAAACGCCACAACTGTCGGACTGCATCACGAGTGTACGGGGCCGCAGATACTTACAACGTACCAGCCTCTGAGTCACAGAGCTTGCGTTTTTAAGGTTTCTAAAATTTTTACAGCCTTCGCTACGAGAGCCAAAAACTTACAGGCCCTGGACGGGAGTCTCGGGTGGTCCCGTCAGGTGGCGGCGTTTTGCAGGCAGAGATGCACCACAATCGCTCTCTCCACCTGGGGAACCTACGTATACCCTCCGAAGGTGGTGAGGGAGGAGGAGTTGGTGTATCCCGTGCTGGCCAGGAAAGGGGCCTTCCACGAATTCGTCAACTCCTTGTGCACTTCCGGGAAGAAAGGCACCTGGGTAGAGCATGGCCTGGAGTCCTGGTCATCCCCCAGATACCAATCATCCAGCCTAGAGAGTTCAGGGCGGGGAGGAGGCTTCCACTCAAGCCCGATCTCCTTGGCTGCCCGTTCGAGCACGGTCGCCATTTCAGCATCTGCCACTGACTGAGACTCGGCCCCCGCAGACGCCTGCTTAGTTGAGTCTTCAGCATTAGATGGCTCACGCCCTTCCTCCGATTCTGCCATAACTTCATCCTCCCCAGCAGGAGTCCTGAATAAGAAATCAAGCCTGTACTTTGACGAGCTATCAAAGTCATCTGGAAGCTCAACCGGTGAACACAGGGGACGAGCTGCCTGCGGAGATGTACCCCTCAAGGCTTCACTCGTTTCCCCCCACTCTCCTTCACTGTCTTCATACCCGGTAGTAACAGAACCGGAATGGGAAGCAGTTGAAGTGAGTCGTGGCTTCTTAGCAAAGAATGCGACTCGCAAGCGGAGTGTGCTCAAGGGCACTCAAGGGACACAATGTCTCCCTGATGGAGGGAACGGACACGTTGTGTCCTTCATGCCACAACTCCGCACTGACTCTGAGTCGGTTAAGATGCTTCTCGACTCCTCAGAAAAGAACAAGTGAGCAGATGCCATGCTGGCTTATTATACCCGGATGTCCGGGGCGTGGCCAGCTATGCAAGTTCTGCACACCCAATTTCATTGGTCTTTTCTCAATGGTGTCAGAGGTGTTTGGGCTCCCTAGAGCGACCCCTAGTGTTGTACCTTCGACACAACATCGAAGTGAACGACAGAAAAGGAACAAGCAGTTTATTTCAGTTTCAGTTCAAATTCATAAGACCTTACCTTCACACTGTGGAAGTACAAACAGTAGACAGAAGACAACAAGTTCAGCACTGAAAGTGCAGGGCCACATAAGTTGTATACATGCTCATCACACAAGAAAGATTTATCAGGCATTGGAAAACAAAAGAAACATCCTCTAAAAATCCTCTAAAATTTTTTACTTTGATTAGTTTGCTCAAGCATGCTGGCAAATAATATGTACTTTCAAAAGTTTCAAGAAATGTTTTTAGTGGGCTTTCAACATTTACATTTTTGTTGCAATTTGATTTAAGTAAGCTAGTTTCACACCAAACACAATGAGGTTTTCTGTATTGATTGAGATCTACAAGCAAAAGCAATTTTTTCTGCCTTAGGTAAGCGATTCACGGATAGTTTTCTTTGCTCATTAAATCTCACAGGACAACAAACCAATTTGCAACTTATTTGCAAATAGTTGATACCCAAAACTCTGCACAATCCTTATTCTATAATTTTCTCTCTCTTTTTCTAAATGTGGTTGTTGTACATAGCCTATATACACATACGGTATGTTCTGGAGTCATAATATGATCTTCTCAATGAATTTCAGCAATATGTATCCTATGGGAAGCCAAGATTTTAAGCATCAAACAATCATCATTGCAATGTAAATTTGGGTAGTCAGAAAGTCCAGACATTATCTATTTAAAAACTAAAAGGTATAGTAAACGAGTACAATAAATTTCTGTATTTTGTCTCCCCATTTCATGTTGAATCAATCTTAATTCGTGGATAAATATCCACAGTTTTTCACAGTTGCAATACTGACTTTAACAAACATCCACAGAGCAATAAATTCACTTTCAGCCTCAGACGTAATGGAGAAATTCTCAGTAGGGTTTCCTCACCTCAGGCAGTCAGCTGTGAGATCAGCCCTCTAGTTGTGACCTGGAGTTGACATGAACAAAAACAGGGCATAAAACACTTCTGACTGATAAATCGATCAGCAGACATATCAAGAAAAAGGCAGAACAAAAGAAAAACATAACAGAAGAAAACTATGTGGATGTGTCACGATCCAGGCGGGGTTGAGGAGTGGAGAAATGGAGGAGAACCGGAGTAAATGAAAACGTAAATAGTTTATTAAATAAAACACTGTAACTAATACAAACAAACAAAAACCGGGAGTATAAGATGAGCACATGAAAACAAGCAAACAGAGGTAACAGAATCATTGACGGACAAATGGGGAGTGCACACACAGACTCTTAAATATACTGAAACGGGGGCGTGGTCACAAACAAGATAACGAGGGGGAAATACAAATATGGGCATGACTGAACTAACTAAACATAACCAAAAGGGGGAGACAAGGACTAAACCATATAAGCTAGAAACATAGGGGAAAAGACACTAGGAAAACGTGACAGAACACAGACATGATACTGACAGGATGCAGTGCCATTTGCCAATGTAGATATTTTTTTAGACAAACATAAATACAGTACATACCTGCATATATTGCAAAATGTTATATTCAGGGCTGTCAATCAATTAACATATAATAAATTAAGCCTTCAAATGAAGATAATTTAAATGCATTATTTTGTTGGGTAAATTAATAAATAGACATTAAAAAGTGTCCTCAGAAGTCAATTTACTGTGTGGTTTTTTTCCACATTGAGCATAAGCGCTGATCTTGAGTCCAATATGACATTCAGGGATATGACAAGACATAGTTCTGGTGTAGAGTTGACATTTTTATTACTTTATTACTATATATTTTTTTCTGAACAAAAATACACTATAAACTGTGATTGGATGCCACCATGATTTGATGTCATCCATGTTAGATATTCCACAATCACCTGTAAGTGATATTATAGTCCGGCTGACTGTCTGTGTTGACAGGCTGTTGTGAGCTAGCTTGCTCTCCTCCTGTCCTGTGGGTGTCGCTGTTTCGCTGTTTCCCTGCTTCCTGTTTGCCTTGCTGCAGTGTGGTCTGTTTGTTTGTAACGTTAGCTCTCTGCAGCTTCGTTTTTCTACTGGATTTTCTACTGGATTCTCTATCTTATTGTTAATTCTGCCGTTTTAAATTGATAGATATAGCTTAATTTAATTTCTGGTCTTATCCATCAAACTAATCTGACTAATTTGATTGTTCGCCTTACTCTATAATCATGAGTGCAGCACGTTAGCATTCCATAGCCGGTTAATTTGCCGCTCGCACTCCATTCACGCTTTTAACTCTTGTTTACTATTTTTAGCATTGCGCTGGCCGGTTAACTTGCCATCTGCGTTCCATTCACGTTTTTATTTATTTTTTCTCGTGTTTAATATCGTTAGTACTCTTTTAGCCGGTTCCGTTCCGTTTTTTCTCCCCCTGATCTGTTCTTCAGGAACTCTAACAACATTGGTAAGTTGAAATCATTCTACAATCACGGTGAGTAATGGCTTCTTCTCCTACAATTGTAGTTTGCACTGCTTGCCACATGTATAGCTTATCTATCTCTGTCAGCAGTGAGCCTTATACATGTGATAAATGCAGGAATATAGTCAGGCTGACAGAGAAGATTTCAGAACTAGAGTCACGCATCCAAACTTTAATGGAGGATAGTAAGAATGTGAGGGCCTTAGATACGGTTTTGGATGTGACTAGCTCAGAAAGCCCTGTACATTGTTCGGTTCCGGTAACAACGCCCATGCAGCAGGGCAATTGGGTGACTGTGAGGCGGCATAGTCGCGGGTCAAAACACCGCTCTTCCGTTCCGATCAGAACATCAAACAGGTTCTCCCCACTCAGTGAAGCACCCACTGAGAAACCTGATGAAAGTGCTCTAGTAATTGGCGATTCTATTGTACGGAACGTGAAAATAGAGACACCAGCCAACATAGTCCAATGTTTACCGGGAGCCAGAGCGCCTGACATCTTGGCAAATTTAAAAGTGCTGGCTAATGCTAAACGTAAATTCAGTAAGATTGTTATTCACGTCGGCGCTAATGATGTTCGACTTCGCCAGTCGGAGATCACTAAAAATAATGTTAAAGAGGTGTGTGAACTTGCAAGTACGATGTCAGACACTGTAATATGCTCTGGTCCCCTCCCGGCTTATCGTGGTGACGAGATTCACAGTAGACTGTGGTCACTCCATGGCTGGATGTCAAAGTGGTGCCCGCAAAATAACATAGGTTTCATAGACAATTGGACAAGCTTTTGGGGCAGACCTGACCTGTTGAAAAGAGATGGTCTTCATCCCTCCGGATGTGGAGCATCTCTTCTATCTAGAAATATGGCACATAGTCTTAGAGTTTGCACTTGACTCACTGGGGCCCAGGTCAGGAAGCAGACAGACTGGCTAAACCGACCATCTGCTAGCCGCCTCACGTCACAGAAATCAGTTAATTCTCAGCACATAGAGACCCTTTCACCTAGATATCACTCTATAGAGACTGTGTCTGTTCCCCGAGCTAGAAAACACAAAAAACGCCTGAATCAAATCAAGACTAACAATTTAATTGATGTTCAACAAATAAAAAATATATATAATACAGAGAAACAATTGATAAAGCTTGGCTTATTGAATATCAGGTCCCTTTCTACGAAAGCACTTTTTGTAAATGATATGATCACTGATCATAACCTAGATGTGCTCTGTTTGACAGAAACCTGGCTAAAACCAGACGATTACATTATTTTAAACGAGTCCACCCCCCAAGATTACTGTTATAAACATGAACCGCGTCTAAAAGGTAAAGGAGGAGGTGTTTCTACTATTTATAGCAGTATTCTCAATGTCTCTCAGAGAACGGGCTTCAATTATAACTCGTTTGAAGTTATGGTGCTTCATATAGCATTATCCAGAGAAACAAGTACTAATGATAAATCCCCTGTGACGTTTGTGTTAGCTACTGTATACAGGCCACCAGGGCACCATACAGACTTTATTAAAGAATTTGCTGATTTTCTATCCGAATTAGTGCTGGCCGCAGATAAAGTCTTAATAGTGGGTGATTTTAACATCCATGTTGATAATGAAAAAGATGCATTAGGAACAGCATTTATAGATATTTTGAACTCGATTGGGGTTAGACAACACGTGTCAGGTCCTACTCATTGCCGAAATCATACTCTAGATTTAATACTGTCACATGGAATTGATGTTAATGGCGTTGAAATTCTGCAGCAAAGCGATGATATCTCAGATCATTATCTAGTCTCTTGTATAATCCAGATAGCTAAAACTGTTAATTCAATTCCTTGCTACAAATACGGTAGAACCATCACTTCTACTACAAAAGACTGCTTTGTAAGTAATCTTCCTGACTTATCTGAATTCCTCAGCATATCCAATAGCTCAGAAAAACTTGATGATGTAATAGAAACTATGGACTCTCTCTTTTCTAGCACTTTAGATACAGTTGCTCCAGTGCGCCTAAAAAAAGATTAAGAAAAACAGTGTAACACCGTGGTATAACGATCATACCCGCGCCCTAAAGAGAAAAGCACGAAAAATGGAACGCAGCTGGAGGAAAACAAAACTAGAGGTTTTTCGTACTGCTTGGCGTGAATGTAATTTATCTTATAGGAAAGCATTAAAAACTGCCAGATCGGATTACTTTTCATCTCTCTTAGAAGAAAACAAACATAACCCTAGGTATTTGTTCAATACTGTGGTTAAATTAACTAAAAATATTGCAGCAACAGGTTTAGACATTTCCCAAAAGCACAGCAGTAATGACTTTATGACGTACTTTACCTCCAAGATAGACACTATTAGAGATAAAATTGTAACCATACAGCCGCCCGCTACAGTATCGCATCAGATAGTGCGTTGTAGATCTCCTGAGGAACAATTCCATTCATTCTCTATTATAGGAGAGGAGGAATTGTATAAACTTGTTAAATCATCTAAACCCACAACATGTATGTTAGACCCTATTCCATCTAAGCTACTAAAGGAGGTACTTCCAGAAGTCATAGATCCTCTTCTGAATATTATTAATTCGTCACTATCATTAGGATATGTCCCCAAAACCTTCAAAATAGCTGTTATTAAGCCACTCATTAAAAAAACACAACTTGACCCCTATGAATTAATTAACTACAGACCAATTTCGAATCTCCCTTTTCTGTCAAAGATACTAGAAAAGGTAGTATCCTCACAATTATGCTCCTTCTTAGAGAAAAATGGTATCTGCGAGGATTTCCAGTCAGGTTTTAGACCATATCATAGTACTGAGACTGCTCTAATTAGAGTAACAAATGACCTGCTATTGTCAAGCGATCGTGGTTGCATCTCTCTATTAGTGCTACTGGATCTTAGTGCCGCATTTGATACTATTGACCACAACATTCTTTTAAATAGACTTGAAAATTATGTAGGCATTAGTGGTAGTGCACTGGCATGGTTCAAATCGTACTTGTCTGACCGTCATCAGTTTGTGGCAATAAATGAAGAGGTATCATTTAGATCGCAAGTGCAGTATGGAGTACCTCAAGGCTCAGTGCTAGGGCCATTACTTTTTACGCTTTACATGTTACCCTTGGGAGATATCATCAGGAAACATGGTGTTAGCTTTCATTGTTACGCTGATGATACTCAGCTCTATATTTCTTCGCAGCCCGGCAAAACATATCCATTCGAAAAACTAACAGAATGCATAGCTGATATTAAAAACTGGATGGCGAATAACTTCTTACTGTTAAA
This sequence comes from Garra rufa, assembly GCF_049309525.1. Lineage (NCBI taxonomy): Eukaryota > Metazoa > Chordata > Actinopteri > Cypriniformes > Cyprinidae > Garra > Garra rufa. The sequence continues at coordinate 17,203,054 of NC_133373.1, read as the reverse complement.
TTCTGAAAAAACAGAGGTATTAATTATTGGACCTAAAACCTCCACAAGTAATGACCTAAAACACAGTCTAATACTAGATGGCTGCTCTGTAAATTCGTCATCATCAGTTAGGAACCTAGGCGTCCTATTCGATAGCAATCTCTCCTTTGAGAGCCACATTTCTAGCATCTGCAAAACCACATTTTTCCATCTTAATAATATATCGAAATTACGACCTATGCTATCAATGTCAAATGCTGAAACATTAATTCATGCGTTCATGACCTCAAGGATAGATTATTGTAATGCTTTATTGGGTGGTTGTTCTGCACGCTTAATAAACAAACTCCAGCTGGTCCAAAATGCAGCAGCTAGAGTTCTTACTAGAACCAGAAAGTATGACCATATTAGCCCGGTTCTGTCAGCACTGCATTGGCTCCCTATTAAACATCGTATAGATTTTAAAATCTTGCTAATTACTTATAAAGCCCTCAATGGTTTAGCTCCTCAGTACTTGAACGAGCTCCTATCGTATTATAGTCCTTCACGTCCGCTGCGTTCTCAAAATTCTGGCAATTTGATAATACCTAGAATATCAAAATCAACTGCCGGCGGCAGATCATTTTCTTATCTAGCGCCTAAACTCTGGAACAATCTACCTAACACTGTTCGGGAGGCAGACACACTCTGTCAGTTTAAATCTAGATTAAAGACACATCTCTTTAACCTGGCTTACACATAAAATCATTAACACATTTCTATAATTCAAATCCGTTAAAGGATTGTTAGGCTGCATTAATTAGGTCAACCGGAACCGAAAACACCTCCCATAACACCTGATGCACTCGTTGCATCGTAAAAAGAATGGCATCTACGCTAATATTAGTCTGTTTCATTCTTATTCCGAGGTCACCGTAGCCACCAGATCCAGCCTGTATCTGGATCAGATGGTCACTCCAGTCCCCCGGATCCAGTCCGTACCCAGCTTAGATCGTGGATCACCACCTAGAGATGACTTCAATAGCCGTGGATGTCAACCAGATGAGCTCCAAGGCGGATCATCAATAAAGACCTCGTCAACCTTGACGGCCATTGGCACTACACCACAGGATCCTGATGAGTTCTCTACAATCAGACATTGGTACAAACTGTTGTTTGGTCTGGCCAGAGGAGAACTGGTCCCCCGACTGAGCCTGGTTTCTCCCAAGGTTTTTTTCTCCATTTCTGTCACCTGTGGAGTTTTGGTTCCTTGCCGCTGTCGCCTCTGGCTTGCTTAGTTGGGGACATTTTCCAGCGATATCGTATACTATTTGAACTGAACTGACGATGATATCACTGAATTCATTGATGAACTGCCTTTAACTGAAAATTGATTGTTACAATAATGCGTTACTTACACACTATTGTGCTGTTTAAATACTGTGCAGTTGCTTTGACACAATCTGTATTGTAAAAGGCGCTATATAAATAAAGGTGACTTGACTATTGAAAAGTATAAACATTTAGGAATAGCAGCATGTCATCCATGAAGTGGAATACATAAAGTCACACAGCAGGGTCACCAAATGCTGAGGTGCATGGTGCATAAAAGTTACTAATGACATACCTGAGGAGTTCCAAGCCTCCATTGGCATTAATATCAGCACAAAAACTGCTTAGCTACCTGACTGTTTTCTAGGGGTTGCGCTAGGTTCCACTTCCAGTTGAGCTTCTGCCCCTTTATTCACCATTACTAAATGGCTCTTTCAGTCTGACGTAGATGGCCCTGGACTGTGAACCCATATTTTTGTAGTCTGGGTATTTTGTTTTTGTTTAAGGTTTTAAGTACAAGGACATATAACTCAAGTAACAGATGGATTTGTATCAAATTACCATATAATTTTATTGTACACTCAATTTAAAATTTTAAATAAAAAAAAAAGTTTGAAAGCTGATTAAGTGTATTTATTTTACAATTATACGGTTAGTTGCAGTTTATTATTAGCAATTAGCATTGTCTCCCTGCTGTCAATGGCACATTCAAAACAAATCGGCGTAGCTTAAGTGTTTTGTGAAACACGATTGCCTCCTTTACAAAAATTAACCATGGTTTTACTGTAGTAAAAGTGTAGTAGCATGTTTTTGGCGTATTGATTGTCATTTATATAACCACAGTTTTATTAGGAATACCATAGTTAAAATATGGTTAGTGTAGCAAAAACATGGTTAATTTGTGGTTACAATAGTTTAACTATAGTAGCCTTGTTTTCTTTTTTTTTTTTGGGGGGGGGGGGGGTAATTTTCATTAGGGCTTAATGTGAGGATGTTTTGCAACTAACAATGTTACACAAACAGACAGCATATCACTGCCTTCCTATCAGAAATTGCACTTTTTGCTTTTAATTTAAATACAGCAGAGCATTTTTTTAAACATTTTCAAGCTCTCACTCTTTGCTTCGCAAAACCTGTCAGTCCCACAATCCCTGCCTGAGCCTGTCACTCATCTCACATAGAAAATGAATCTACAACACCCGCTCAGCTGCACTCACTCTGTGCCAGTTGACACGTATGGAAAGAATTTTGATTGCTGATACTGAAATCATGTCAAGAAACGTGTGGTGTTCAGTGACCATGTGGAAATCATTGAATGGCCAGAAAGCAGGTGGAATCTTCCTGATTATGTATTCTTGAATATTCAGCTCAAGCTCTCCCCATTGGTCAATGCTGTAAGGATGTCATCAATTTATTCAAAGTGAATTATAATGCTTTTCAAGGCCACTCCTGCAAATAACAACAGTAAATTAAGTGTTTTTATTTTGAATGTTTGAATCTGCTCTGAATGTATAAATAAAAAAAAAAAAAAGTATTTTAATAAAATAGCCCCCTTAGGAACAATGTGCATTTTATTTTAAATTATAACACATATTGATAGACGTTTAGCATGTACTGGATGATGATGGATCAGCCAATGTGTAATTAATAAAAAAATATTTGCTAATTCAGTTCTCATACAACAACATCTAAATTATGCAAATCTTACTACACCTTACTACACCAAGTTGGACCTTAATTACTTGTGGCATAGATTCAACAGGGTTCTAGAAATTTACGTGAATCTCTGTTCCACCACATCCCAAATGCTCTGTTGGGTTGAGATCTGGTGACTGTGGAGGCTTTCTGTGAGTATAGTGAACTCATTGTCATGTTAAGGAAACAAGTTTGATGATTTGAGCTTTGTGACATGGCATGTTATCCTGCTGGAAGTAGCCATCATAAGATGAGTACACTTTGGTCATAAAGGGATGGACATTGTCAGCAACAGTGCTCAGGTAGGCTGTGGCATTTAAACAATGCTAAGTTGGTACTACCTCCACAAAATTAGATCATTTAACTTTAAAACTGTTCTTTCAAACCTTCAAAATTTCCTGACTAAATCTCATAAATGCTGATGACAAAATTAAGAACAGCATAGCCATTTCTTTAATGTGTTGGGATAGGATTTGTGGTCAAGAAAACAAATCTTCCCATCTTACTCTACTATTTAAACTAATATTTGTGTGAGTTATGTATTTTTAATACCTGTTCACAAAGGACAGCTTTAGTGTTTAATTCCTTCTAGGAGCTACTGTAAGTGAGAGTAGGTTGTTTAAAATGCTCTGTGAATGCCCTCTTAGAAGATAGGTGTGTATACCTGGACACAGAGGAATATCATTCCAAAGCTACTTGAGGAAAAGTCTCTGTCCCCTGTCATATTCAAGAGTTGTGACTTTGTCAAATTCTTTCTCGCTTTCCTTATTGGTATATAGGGCAAATGTTCTCCTTATGAAGAGCACAGCAAATTCACTTTGCAAAATAGACCAAACAAATAAGCACTAGACCTTACTGCATGCCTGCAAGTGCTCCACTCTCACTCTTCAGGGTAGGGCAGCATTTAATTGATTAACTCCCTCGCTGTCTGCAACAACAGCTGCTCACCGGCTGTGTTATTGAGGCTCTCTTCACCTGATAAGTGAGGCTGTGGTAAAATGTGCAACCTGTTAAGTCAGAACTGGGCTGGTATAAAGACTCTTGGGCTGAGTGTCTTAGAAAAGGGATCTCTGTAAGTGACTCGTATTTTAATTTATATTTTAGTAGTTTAGCATTATGTCACTAAATAGAGATAAACAAAGTAAAGAATGTATTTTAGTAGGATGAAAAATGAAAGAAAAGAAACAAACACAAACTCACACCCGGAGCAGTCATTTTTGCTGCTGCACCCGGGGAGCAGTTGGTAGTTCGTGCCTTGCTCAAGAGCCTCACCTCAGTCACTCATTGAGGGTGGAAGATAGTGCTGGTCATTCATTCCCCCCACCTTTGGGTTACAACTCTCTAACCATTAGGCCATGACTGCCCCCAAGTCACGTGTGAATAATTTATGCAAAAATTGTAAATTATTTATTCACCCTCATGTCATTCCAAAGTAAAGCATTTTATTTTTCAGATAAAATTATTGCAGAAAATGTGCTCTCATTCATTCCTTTTTTATGAGTCTGTGACACTGTCACACAGGACACATGTTTAACCTGCTCAATATATTATGTTTTTATGTATATTTGAGTTTTAATAGGTTTTCTTGATGTCTTAGCCATTTTATTCCTCTTAACCATTTTAATGTGTGTATGTCTTGAAGTGACTCTGGGTCAGAAAATAGGAACTGAACAGTATAAAGGAGGCAGCATGACAAACAATCCGGGTCATTGACCAAACACACTGGATTGAGGAGTTTCTTTTAAGGGCTTGCCATTCCAGCAACTCACTTTTATTTGATTATCACTTCTTTGGATTGTATGCACACCAGTGGACACTTTTACTGTGGTGGTCACACCATGCACACCCCCCCCCCCCCCCCCCCCCCCCCCCCAATACAGTAAAACTGCACATTTTAGAGTGGCCTTTTATTGTGGCCAGCCTAAGGCACACCTGTGCAATAATCATGGTGTCTAATCAGTATCTTGATATGCCACTCCTGTGAGGTGGATGGATTATCTCAGCAAAGGAGAAGTGGTCATTAACACAAATTTAGACAGATTAGTGAACAATATTTGAGAGAAATAGGCCTTTTGCATACATAGAAAAAGTCTTAAATCTTTGAATTCAGCTCATGAAAAATGGGGGCAAAAACAAAAGTGTTGCGTTTATAATTTTGGTCAGTGTATGTTAGCAGCTTTCTACACTCACCTGGTTTCAACTGATTTCAACTCAGTGCATGTGCAAATCTGTGAATGCCTCACATTACCAAATACTCTGCGCCGAACATCGGGACTGATTGAGGTGCTCAACAAGATTTTTGCTCCGATTCTCAGGAGGGGAAATTTGGGCTAAAAATTCATTAGTGTGAACCCGGCTTTAGAAATGAGAAGAAAAATTTGTATTCCATTATATATTCCAGTACTCTATTATCAGGAAGTCCGATATGAACTGAAATTATAACACAGGGTCACAGAAATATTTCAAAAGAAAGAGAGAGAGAGAGAACTGAATTTGAACACACCTTTATTATAATTATTGACAATATTACACAATCAATCCCTACTTTATACACAGAATTCATTCATTTTCAATGCAAAAACCAAACCAAAATAACAGCACACATACATAAAAAATGGTAAACTTCTAAATCCTCATCATCCTAACTTTACTCAGAGACCTTTTACAACACAAAATCATTTCAAAATGCATAAGCCTTATAATACTGAAAATCTACAAAAGTCAAAGACATGGCATGGCTTGCCTTGGCTAGTTTGACATGACTTAACTAAACAAGAATACAGACATGAATAGACTCACCAACACAGCAGACTACATGAACAATACTCGACACCTGACATCCTTATGCAGCACCCACCCCAACCCAACAAAACTCAAAAAGTCCAGAAGGGTGGTGGAGTGGAGGTGGAACAGGGGAAGGGGTAGGAGGGTCAGTCCCGTGAAAGGGTAACAGGACATGGATCCTGGCATGGCAAGGGACTAGAACTGAGTGGTAGGCTAGGAGTATGGGGCAGAGACAAATATGGGTAGTGGAACCATGGTGGACCTGGGCTGTGGAGCAGAGGCGAGCATGGACCATGGGGCACTGGGGAACCTGAGTTCATACGTGTAACACCCGCGCCACCTCTGGGGGTTCTGCAGCAGATGCCGCCACCTCTGGAAGTTCCGCAGCAGTAACAACAGGAACTTCAATGAATACAAACAGTTCAGATATAGGATCCATGGTGGAAATCAGAGGTAATTGGGAAAACTGTGAACTCAGGGAAGAGTGGCATTGCTGTCTCGGCAGGAGCTGAAGTGGATGTCACCAACATGAGAGGTTCTGTAACTGAGGTTGCCACTTCTGGGGAAGCTGAAGTAGACTTGGAAATGGATTTGGGGACTGGTATGGGCTCTGGACTAGACCAGAAAGGTCTCTGAGGCTAACTCATGAACAGGAAAGGCCTCTGACATGGTTCCAGCAAATAGGGCACATTCTGGGGCAAACTCATGGACACGAGAAGTCTCTAGGGCAGACTCCGGAATCAAGTAATCCACCAGAATTAGTTCTTAGGTGGAAACAGACATCATACTGAGATCAGGAGTGGAAGTAGATATTGGGTTGTAGTGAAGGGCTGGATTCATCTCTGAGCTAAATTTGAGAATAGAAGCCTGTATGTACAGCCCAAACACATAGTATAGCCATAGCCATCACAGGCGGGATAGAAAGTACTGCGTCTATCTCCGGGATAGACGGTGATGTGACTTGTAAGCTAGAGAGTGTAGCAACTGTGTTGTCTGAGAATGCTGAATCTACGTGATTAGGGAACGTTGAGACTGCATGGCTTGGGAGCATTGAATCTGCGTGACTTAAAAGTGTAGAATCTGTGTGGCTTAAAAGCACTGAGTCTGCATAGCTTGAGAGTGTTGAGACTGCGTGGCTTTACAGCGTTGAGAGCATAGAATCTGCAGGAATCGGGACCACAGAATCTGCATGGCTTGAGAGTGTAGAATCTGTGTGGCTTGGGAGCATAGAATCTATGTGGCTCGGGGGCGTGGAGAATGTGTGGTAGCCAGCCGCTCTCACACACACACACACACCAGTTGTGGATCCTCCATACTAATTGCGAGCCTCAAATAACTTGGGCCTGATTTAATGGCTCCGGGCGCGGTTGACATGACGTGAGGTGTCACTGGAATGGTGGCCATGACTGAACGAGATTCTGGAACGGCAGCCATTTCGTACAAAGTCTCTAATCTGGTATTGATTTTATATACAGTTTCTGGGTTGGCAGCCGTTATGGGACAAGACTTATACGTGGCGGCCATCTTGGCCATGGACTCAGATGTGGCAGCCATCTTGACTAGAGACATCTTGGTGGCCATCTTGGCCGAGGACTCGGTCATGGCTGCCATTTTGTCCAAGAACTCTGGGGTGTGGTGGCCAATTTGTGAGCAGGCCCTGGCTTGTGAGCAGGCCCAGGCCCTGGCTTAGTAGACACGAGGTGAACAGGCCTTGGCTTGGCAGACATGACGTGGGCAGGCTTTGGCTTGGTAGACATTACACGATCAGGTTTTCCTTGGCAGACATGATGTAAGCAGGCCCTGGCTTGACAGGCATTGGCATGTGTGAAATGAACAGTGGGATGGCAGGCCTCCTCATTAGCTTCTTCCACAGTTAATGTGAAAACCCACAACAAAACAACAAGGCATAGAGTGCAAAGAATACAGGTCACATGACACAATCCAACCAATAAGCAAACAAACCACATGACTAAAGTAACCAATCAGAACAAGACACAATGAACAAAAGGAACCTTTAGGTGTGTTCGACTTAACGCAGCCCTGCGCAGATCGTGCCGTTAGAAATTTTGTCCGACTTGAGATATCACTGACGGCATGTGACTATCACGAGCGATTCGAGACCAGCCAGCTAACTCAGCCCCCGCAGTTTATTCAGAGTGGCTGCATGAGCTTTAATGATGACACAGCTGTTTCACAATTGGCCAGATTCACCGTATGACAACAATCACGTGTGTTTCGGGTTTATTCTAACCTTTTTTTATTCCAATAATGGCCACAAATCTGTGTTTTTAGAACAGTAAAAGCTTTTACTGCAGTCGCAATGTTATATTAAGTTACGTTTATCATAAAACACGGATAAATGCATATATACCCCCACTTTATTAGTATTTAAATAGTATATGATTATGTTGAACTTTATTCTTGAACAGATGGCGCTGTATTAAGCAGTTTATAAAAAGTGTTTCTGTTGCTCATGAAAACGTTTCTGAAACGTCTATGTATTTGACAAATATTGCATTTTATTCACTACATCTGTGATAGAGTACGCAAACACTGCATGAGCATCACTACCTAGAGCAGAAAGTGTACTTGACGTGTCCGTTTTCAACTCCACCCCCAACTGCAACCGGCTAATCTCGTTGATTGCCATCTGTAGCCGTGGTTCAAGTTGAACACACCTAAAAAAGTTTCACTATTGTCACTTCTTCATTTAAGTATGACTAATACTTCATTTAAAAAAATTGTGGTTAATCTTTAGCTAATTTGGTAATATATATTTTTAGACCTGAATAAGTTTATAAATAATTAATAATATAAATGAATGAATAAATAAATAAATAAAAATAACAAAAAAAAAAAAAGTTTTGCCAATGAGCACCAATGTACTAAGTACACTAAGCACTAAACCATAGCCCCAGAACAAGACAGTAGTTCTAACACTGCAGGTGGAGTAAATATAAGCATGATGCTGCGTCCCAATTCGCCTACTTATACTACGCCCTAAAAGTATGTACTCTTTTTGTGAAGAAAAAGTACATACTTTTGAGTATGTAGCAGAATAGTAGGCTAGCTTTGGGACATACTACTTCGTCATAACTGCTTTTTAAACGGACGCTCTGTTGCTTGGTTACCTGACTGCCCTGTCAATCATCACAGTTAACATTATCTACATTTCGTTTAATTTAATTTCCTGAGAGGCACGTTCTTTCAGGAGTCTTTATGTCGAGAACTCTGCTTGTGTTTGCATAATTATGCATTTAAACGTTAATGACCAAACCTATCATTATAAAAGTTCATAATGTTGCTGCACATGAAATATAACGAGGATAACATTTAAAATATATATTTTTTATCAGGTTACACACTGATTATTTATCACTCAATCAAACCCCTTTCTCTACCTGTTGTTCGCGCATATCCTCCATTTTTGTAGTTTTTTAACACTTTTTATGCGTGTTTGTAGTTCTAATCGAATCCTCGTTCACCGCGCAATGTGTTGTGGGCAATATTAGCCGTTAGAGTATGCATTGATCCGCACTTCGAATTCTGAAGTGAAGTAGTAGACCATCCGGGAATCTTTGGAATACTTTTTTGAACATACTACGATTTGGGACATACTAATTCTATTTTCGAATACTATTTAGGACGGATAGTATGCGAATTGGGACGCAGCATGTGTCTTGTTTTACAATGTTTGAGATTGTTTAGCTAACACAGAATAGTCCCTCTATTACCTTAGGGCAGCAGATGGTGCGAAGGTGACCAGATGCCCTCTCACTGGTCACGAATTTCAACATCTGAAATGCTGAATGTTTATGTTATTGTGAAAACTAGTGGAATAGTAAATCAGCTGTTAAATCTTTAAAAAAAATTTTCATAGGACAGATGCACCATGCCTGAAAAAAGATCCTTGCCTCAGAGGAAATGAATAGATATCTTCATTTTGTTAGTTGACCTGTCATTGCATCATGCATTTATCAGGCCACCTATCGATTCATTTGTGATCTGGCCAGACCTGCCTATATGTTTATCTTTTGTAAGTTATAAACGGTCAAACTATAAGATCCAATAAAAGCTATCTTTAGTCTTTGAGCATATCTGTCAAGCTCTGTGAGCCAGTGTACCTCAGTGACAGAATAACCTTGATCTAGTAATAAGAGCTGCTCATTGCTCTCTACAGGGAGGCCCTGAGGTTGTTCTTACAGTGTTTGGAGCTGTAGGGAGCCACTGGGTGCCAGTAAAAACAGAGTAAGTGGCATATAGAGCTGTGAGAATAATAAGTGGTGTTATAAATATGTCATTATGTCTGCTCTGATGTCATTATGTCTGCTTGGCAGGAGTTGTTCTCTGTGGTGTGGAAAGACATTATTCCACCCCTTGCTGCCTTTGTGTGTCTCTTAAATATCTTTTTTAATACAAAGACCCACAATATTAATGACAACACAGGAAAAAAGTCTTTGTGAACTTTATAGTCTTACATAAATTGAAAAGTCTTACATAATTTAACATGTTAATGGTGTATTTTAGTGGTATTCTAGGGTTAAGAGTAGTTCACCCAAAAATGAAATTTCTGTCATTATTTACTTACCCTCATGTCATTACAACTCATGCAGTAAGTTTTTTTCTGCAAAAGATGTGCTCTCATTCATTACTTTTTCACTGAGTTGGTTTTCCTAAAAAAATCACCATTTGATCTCTTGCATTTGTTAAATTACTTCAGGGTTGCTTATATATATCCTGTCCACAGAAAGGAAAAGTCAGTCTGGGTATAAACATGAACATTACTGGACTGATTTAACCATGTAGAAAGAGTACAGATGAAAAGTAGTGAAGGTTCTGGAATCATAGGGCAAAGGTAATTTATCTCATCAGTGTGTCCTTGAATTTGCTCCAGGAGGACTCTTTCTTTCACTTTGGATAAGTAGTGGTGCTGGCAGCCTAATATATGGGCTATTAATGGTTGCAGGTTCTATTCCAGGTCAGGCTAAGTGGAACTGTATTTAGTACTGATCCATCACAAGTCTACCTGAGGACTGCTGTCAATTAGTTTATTGGAGAAAAGTGTTCATGTGTAAGTATTGTGAAGTCATGATTTAATATTCATTCAGTTGTCATGAGTACAAAGTACAAAATATATATACAGTCTTCATTTCCATGCATACTACAGTAATATATCAGTAAGGACCAGAATATCAAAATCAGTACATGGGTCTAAAATGACACAATGAATGAGTGAATGAATATACTATATAATATAAATATATAATGCTGTAAATATAGGATAAATATACTGTAGACTGTATCAATGTAAGGAAAGTATATCAATGAAAAATGTCCAGCTTGTTTTTTTTTTCATTGCTTTATTTTTTTTATTTGTCTTGTGGCCAACCAGGTCTTACAGTTTCAACAAAAAGATGTAATGTACCTGGTCAAAACTTAGTACACTAAGTAGTTGTCCTGTTGATCAACCATCTAAACAAACAAATCACCTTAAAGGATTAGTTCAGCCAAAAATTTAAATTCTGTCATAATTAACTCACTCTTATTTTGTTCCAAATTTATATGACTTTCTTTCTTTTGCTGAACACGAAAGAAGATATTTTGAAGAATGTGGGCAACCAAACATTTTCTGGTCCCCACAGACTGCCATTTTCACTTTTGAGAGAATGGTCCCTACAGTCTAAACTACTTTAATGTTCACCCAAAAATGAAAATTTAAAACCCGATCAAAACATCTGTGTGCTAACAGGTGTAGAAGAATGTGTCGATTAGCCCCTGGGGTCCCGTTCTGCATATCTGCATATGCTGTGAATTAAAACAAAAGCATTCTCAACTCCTCCGGATGTACGACAAAAAGATGAGTGTGAAAGCGCTCAGGAGTGACAAAAGAGAAATGGAATCCATGAAATATTCATGCCTGCCATTTTATCTAATATCACAGGCCTAAAAACCTTGACAATTAGCAGGCTCTCTGCCCACATTGATTTCCTTCAGAACAGAACGGAAAAACAAGTCTGAAAGTCCAGTCATCAGCACAGGAAATGACTCTCTCTCTCTCTCGCCATTATGGCCAAAATGGGTGATAGCAAACACTGATACAGTAAACATCATCCGGCATGAAACATTTTAAGACCTATTTTCCTGACAGCACTTGCTATCCATCAAAAGTTATTGAATTTTAATGTTTTGACAGAAGACAGAACCTTAATGTTGTCTGGTTATTTTTGCCATCTCATGACATGTTTGTGGCCTTAATGTAAAGCAGGAGTTCTTAAACAGTCTCAGCCAGGTGTCACAAGGAGAGTCAGAGACGTGCGGATCCAATTGCAGCATTTATTGAGAATAGTCAACAGGCAGGAATAATCACCAGGAAAACAGGAACAACGTAGGAAATCCAGGAAACAGTTCGATACACAGGCAATGGTCGCAATGGCAGGTAGCAGGAATCGTCAACGGGGTACACAGTCCAGAGTCATACACAGAGAAACCAACACAAGGGAAAACGCTCGGAATTACGACCATAGGGAACGGTAAGACTTCGCAAGGTGGCTGTGTGTGTGAGTGGCTTAAATGCAGACAGTGTGATGAGGTGCAGCTGTGAGCAGTAATCAGTAAAGTGAGAGCAGGTGAATGCAGTGATTAGAGCAGTGGCTTGTGGGGAATGAAGTCCATGAAGTGTGGTGCAAGAGTACATGAAGACAGGATAGATCAGATACATGACACCAGGGACCCACTTGCAAAATAATGCAATATACTGATTTTTTTTTTCCTTTTGCTATATTGTGCAATGTCTTTTTATTTTTTATGGAGAAAACAATTTAAATATTGAGTCTTTTAAAGAAGAATTTAATAATTATGAACAATAAATAAATGATTCTTAATCTATTTTAACAAAAATTAATATATTTCTGTTTCATTTATGTGTACGAATACCTCAAGACACACTGTAAAGTAATGTATAGCAAACAAGGTGTAGTGTTCAAACATTCTTGGCGTAAAGACACACATGTCCAGCTGATCCTAGCGGAATTATTTTTATGCTTGGGGTGAGTAAAAGACCTTCCTCTGTACTCCACCCTCTTCATGTATTCTCTTCCTGGCTTTGATGTGGAACCTCAAAGAGGGACTTCAAAGCCTCTTCTGGAAGGAATGGTGAGAATGTTTATGTGAGGAAAATGTCAATACTTGGAGTCTATCAGCATAATCAAATTACTTATCACAGCTAATAAGCTTGTGGCAGCATTTCATCAACAAGCTGATATGATCTTTGTTTTACTCAGGAGCTGATCAGGAATGTTATTTGCCAAGGATCAGGTGTAAGCTGCAAGATGTGCTGGAGTGTTCCAGGGAGGCCAAAAGAGAGAGAGACAGAGATAAAGCACAGAGATTGTATTGCATGTTTATACTTTTTATTGACCTATACCTACCCAAGGATGTAGGAAATCAACCAGTACCCACACAACCCAATAAAACAATAAAAATTCTAACCTAAATTGGATCCTAAACCAGCTCCATTACACTGCACATTAGAGAAAAATGATGGAAGTTCAATAAAATAACAACAATATGATATAAAAAGATCATACTAAAGATGAGTGCACACTAACCGTTTTTTCAGTTAATTTCAATATCAACTAAATCTAAAGGAATAATTAATTGAACTGGTGGATTGTGCAGTACTGTATGTTTGCAGAATGTGAAATTGCTGTGAGGTAGTGAGATGTGTGTGATGTTAGGTGAGTTGCCTGCTATGAGGTCAAGGATTGACTGTTAACCTCAACTACATGCTTTAAATACACCATTCTGTGATCAAAAAGCATCTTTTTTTTTTCAAAGGACCATAAGTAATTGGACAGTTGAGGCGCAAACAAGGCCAGATTACACTTACAAATGGCTAAAATTAAGACCAACCTGTACCAGAAAGAAAAAAAGTATGTAGAAGGCTTGGAACAGCTCATGAACCAAAGCATACAAAATCATCTGTGAAACATGGTGGGGCAGTGTGATAGCATGAGCATGGCTTTCAATGGCACTGGGTTAATGGTGTTTAGTGATGATGTGACAGAGGACAGAAGCAGCCGGATAAATGCTGAAGTGTACAGGGATATACTCTCTGTACACTCTGTACACAAATGGACAATGACCCAAAACACACAGTAAAAGCAAACCAGGAGTTTTTGAGGGTAAAAAGTGGAATATTCTGCAATGGCCAAGTCAATCTCCTGATTTCAACCCGATTGAGCATGCATTTCACTTGCTGAAGAGAAAACTTTAGGCAGAAAGATGAACAAACAAACAAACAACAACAACTGAAGTCAGCTGCAGTAAAGGCCTGGCAAAGCATCACAAAGGAGGACACACAGTCTCTGGTGATGTCTGAGTTCCAGACTTAAGGCAGTCATCTTTGCCTGCAAAGGATTCTTAACAAGACATTAAAAATTAACATTTTATTTATGGTTATATTTATTTGTCCAATTACCTTTGAGCCCCTGAAAATGGGGGGACTGTGTATAAAAATGGTTGCAATTTCTAAGCATTTTATGTTATATTTTATTTATTATTTAAATCTATTTTAGTGGCATACAGAGCCAAAATTGTGAAAATATATATGGACCTGACTATATTGCAAACCACGAAGCTCAATGAAATATATATATATTTTTTTCAATTGAAAATATATTTAGATTTAACCTTTACATACCAAAATATATTTTTATATGTTTTTTTATATGCAATAAATAGTCAAATTGTATTAAAATAAGTATATTATGCAGCATATTTTTTTCCCACACTTTTTACAATATTTTAAAATATATTTAAAAAAATATTTTTGGCTGTATGGGAACACCAAACAACACCACACTAATGGAAATGGGTCATTGGTTACCAGCAGTACTAAGAGTTTAGAATGCTTCCAGGTTTAAAGATCCATAGATTTGAACAGGTGACTTTTACAGCAATCATTTCCACAATACACTTAGAAATATCAGTGGATATTCTTACTTATAAACATATTGACATATTGTCAAGTGACATCTGAGTTTGGTTTCTCATTAGACCAGCTATAACATGATTTATGTCTCCTGAGAAAATATAATATGGCCTAATATGAGGGTGCCTAAAAATAGTTTGTCAAAATGAGCAGTTATGATGCTTTTGAAATACAGCCATACCTGTCATGACTAATTTGCTCTTGCTCCCATTCTGCTGATTGATGCTCGCCTGCACTGCACCTGGCTCCTGCACATTTCTTACGACCTGTCACCTTCCTGTCACTCAACTGTGAAACCCACGGAAACCAAAATAATGCAGCCAAGAGTCAGATTGGCTTGGTCTTCCTCCTAAGCACTGGCTGTTCTTCCCAGTCTGTCAGAAAGAGCTTGTTAAGTCACCCTATGTCCGCCTCTCAGTCAAGTCCCTGCCTCAAAAAACTGCACCCTTGATGGTTACTTCTGCACTCTTTTTACAAGTAACAGTGGAGGACAAACTGTGAAAGAGCAGTTGCACTTGATCTCAACACAGGTGGGTTAAGTTTTCAATCAGTTGGTTATGGCTAAAACTCAGAGAGAAGCTCTGTTCAAAAAGCTTATGAGCTGCTTTACTGTTTATTTTGTATTTATTATGTAATACAGTATGCAGTAACAGTAGAAAAGCTGTATTATACAATAATAATTTGTATATTATCTGCCCATTTATTCAT
>NC_133373.1:17123905-17187085 GCF_049309525.1 Garra rufa | reverse complement strand
AGTCCCCCATTTTTAGGGGCTCAAATGTAATTGGACAACTAAATCTAAATAAAATGTTAATTTTTAGTATTTTATTGACAATTCTTTGCAGGCAATGACTGCCTTAAGTCTGGAACTTATGGACATCACCAGAGACTGGGTTTTCTCCTTTGTGACCTTTGCCAGGCCTTTACTGCAGCTGACTTCAGTTGTTGTTTGTTTGTGGGTCTTTCTGCCTTAAGTTTTCTCTTTAGCAAGTGAAATGCATGCTCAATCGGGTTGAAATCTCTCCTAGGTTACTAATGTACCGAGCTAACGAGAGCTGTGTCCGAAAACGCTTTCACGTCTTTAGCGTGAAACGCTCTGAAACACTAGTGTAATCCAACCAACGGGAAAGCAGAACGTCACAGGCGGTGACGTCAGACCAGGAAGCTTATAAAAGCACATGGGCACAAGTGATCGGCAGCGCAACGCAGGGTGCCGGAAGTATGGCTTCGAGACGCAGCTCTCATTCCCTAGGGAAACTAGGGTTACATTAGTAACCTAGGAGAGTTCCCCAGCAGGAACTCAAGCTGCATCCGAAAATGCTATGGGAATGCAATGCCCACGCCACCAGACTTGCAAGACCCTGCTTAGTGTGTCTGCAGCACAGCTAAAGCGAGAGGACGGTGGGGTGGCCCGGATGTCAAGGCCATAGAATCTTACGAAAGTTGGAGGCATGGACCAGCCCGCAGCATTACAAATGTCAGGGAAACGCCTGACAGAAAAGCCTTGGAGGCAGCCATACTCTTAGTGGAGTGAGCCTTGATCCCCAAAGGAGTGGGAAGGTCAGCGGACTCATAGGCCAAAGAAATGGCCTCCACTATCCAATGACTAAGGGTCCGCTTAGAGGCGGAGAGCCCTTTCTTACAAGGACCGTAGCAAACAAGCATTTGGTCAGACTTTTCTCCACAGGTCAGCTCTGTGAACGTATGCGTCCAGTGCTCGCACTGGACACACACGATTAAGCTTCTCTTGGTCTGATTCCCGAAAGGGGGGAGGACAGATGGCTTCGAGCACGACAGGCCGTGGCACAGAGGAGGGAACTTTAGCCACATACCCCGGTCTGGGGTAAATAAAAGCTTTGGCCATGCCAGGCGCAAATTCAAGGAAAGAAGGGGCCACAGAAAGGGCCTGAAGGTCACCCACTCGTTTTAGTGAGGTAATAGCTAAGAGGAAGACAGTCTTTAGTGTCAGCACGCTAGAAGAAAGTTCTTCGAGAGGCTCAAAGGGAGGTTTGCACATAGCCTCCAGAACCACAGCCAGGTCCCACGGGGGGGACCCGAGAGCGAGCTGTAGGCCTCAGCCTCAGCGCACCTCGGAGGAAACGAACTACTAGAGGGTTTCTGCCCAGAGAACGATCCCCGATAGGGACGTGGTAAGCAGAAATAGCCCCCACGTAAACCTTCAGGGTCGAGTGGGCCAATCCAGCAGTCAACCACTCCTGTAAAAACCCCAGCACTGGACCAACTGGGCAGAGAACTGGGTCGAGCTGGTAATTACTGCACCAGGAAGTGAAAAGCCTCCACTTCAAGGCGTAGAGTTTCCTCGTAGAAGGAGCTCTGGATTGTAGGATGGTCTCCACAACCTCATTTGAGAGACCTGAAGCTACAGGTTGTGCCCCCTCAGGGGCCACACCCACAGCTTCCACAACTCTGGACGGGGGTGAAAGATTGCACCTCCCGCTTGAGAGAGAAGGTCCTTCCTGACTGGAATCTCCCATGGAGAGCCGTCCAGGAGAGCGACCAGGTCCGAGAACCAAGCTCGGGCTGGCCAGAATGGGGCTACCAATAAGAGGCGCATCCCGTCCCAGCATACTCTTTCCAGAACTCCAGGGAGCAGAGCGATCGGGGGAAATGCACCCCAGGGGAGCTGGATGACTCAGAGAGAACCAAAGGGGGCATTGCGTCGTCTCCTGCATCGCAAAAAGATCCACTTGGGCTTGCCCAAACTTGGTCCATATGAGCTTGTTGTTTGTTTGTGGGTCTTTCTGCCTTAAGTTTTCTCTTTAGCAAGTGAAATGCATGCTCAATCGGGTTGAAATCTCTCCTAGGTTACTAATGTAACCCTAGTTCCCCTAGGGAAAGAGAGCTGCTTCCGAAAACGCTTTCACGTCTTTAGCGTGAAACGCTCTGAAACACGTGTGTAATCCAACCAACGGGAAAGCAGAACGTCACAGGCGGGTGACATCAGACCAGGAAGCTTATAAAAGCACATGGGCACTAGCGATCGGCAGCCCCAGGGGAGCTGGATGACTCAGAGAGAACCAAAGGGGGCATTGCGTCTCCTGCATCGCAAAAAGATCCACTTGGGCTTGCCCAAACTTGGTCCACATGAGCTCCACCACCTCTGGGTGGAGTCTCCATTCCCCGGGCCTCAGCCCCTGCCTCGACAGGACGTCTGCTCCCACATTGAGATATCTAGGAATATGAACTGCTCTCAGCGAGAGAAGTTTCCCCTGGGACCACACAAGGATCTGGTGCGCCAGCTTGTTTGAGGGGCACGAACGCAGACCTCCTTGGTGGTTGATGTAAGAAACCACCGCTGTACAGTCGTTGCGCACCAGCACATGGTGATCTCTCACATCTGGGAGGAAGTGCTTCAGAGCCTGAAACACGGCCATCATCTCCAGGCAATTGATGTGCCATGTGAGATGGTGACCACTCCACAGCCCGCGGGCTGAGCGGCCACTCATGACCACCCCCCACCCTGTGAGGGATGCATCCGTCGCTAGCGTTATGCGGCGACAAGGAGCTCCCAGCACTGGGCCTTGAGACAGGAACCAAGGTTTCCTCCACATGTCTAAGGCACGAAGGCATCGCCGCGTGACCTTGATCATGCGGAATGGATTTCCCCTCTTGGAGAAACCCTTGATCTCGAGCCACCACTGCAAGGGTCTCATGTACAGCGGGCCAAAAGGTATTACGTTGGACACAGCCGTCATCAGAAGCACTGTCAAGCATTTGAAACTGCTTGACAGTGAGTGTCCTGCCTTCTCTAACTCTCCTGACTGAAGTGAGGATGCGAGCAGGAGACATACGTGCCTGCATCATGGTCGAATCCCAAACTACGCCTAGATAGGTGGTTCTCTGAACTGGAGATAGCACACTCTTCTTGGCGTTCAGCCGTAACCCCAACTCTTTCATGTGAGCTAGCACAGCATCTCGATTGATTGAGCCAAAATCAACCAATCGTTGATGTAGTTGAGTATGCCGTGAAGCCTCAGCTTCAAGAGAGCATACACTTGGTGAAAATGCAGGGTGAGAGAGCCAGACCGAAAGGGAGAACCCGATATTGGTACGCTTCGCCCCCGAAAGCGAACCTCAGGAACTTCCTGTGCTGAGGAAGGATGGAGATGTAGAAGTATGCGTCTTTCAGATCTATGGTGACAAACCAGTCCTCGGATCTGATTTGTTGTGTGACCTGTTTTAGGGTCAACATTTTAAACGCTAAGCGCATAACAGCGGAGTTCAATATTCTGAGATCTAAAATGGGACGCAACCCTCCATCCTTCTTTGGAACAATGAAGTACCGGCTGTAGAACCCGGACTCCCTGTCTGGAGGAGGGACCACCTCGATGGCCTCCCTTCTCAAGAGAGCTTTTTCTTCTTGTTTTAATACCGGAGCCTGCTCGGACCCCACCATGGTGGGAAGAAAACCACAGAAACTGTGGATGCTGTATCCTTTTTGTACAGTTTGCAGGACCCACTTTGAGACCCCTGGCAGAAGCTTCCACGCTGCTAGATAGTCTCGAGACTGACCTCCGGTGTTACTGGAGTGGCTGGAACGGCACCCTGAAGCGAATGACTGGCAGGGGCAGACCGTACCAGCCTTTTGAAGGACCCCCTTAGGGGTTGCAGGCTCTGCAGCCCCCCAATGGAAGAGGATGGTACTGCATAGCAAGCCCGCTGAATCACCGTTGGTGGCAGTGGTGACAGCTCAGAACCCCGAGGGCACCGAGGACCGGCGAGGAAGATAGCGCTGGAACGCTGGCGCCTGCTTACGAGCCTCCTGAAACCTATCGACGACCGAGTTGACGGCGTCGCCAAATAGGCCAGAAGGCTCGAGCGGGGCGTCCAGCAGGAAGACCCCGTCGCGCTCACGTATCTCCGACAGGGTCAACCAGAAGTGCCTCTCTGCGGCCACCATTGCTGACATGGACAGCCCGATTGCTTTTAACGAAGCTCGTCAATGTCTTCAGCTCTGACCTGATCTCCCTCATCCAAATCCTTTAGCAGGTCAGCCTGGTGACTTGCTGCCGCATAACCCTTGCCCACCAAAGCCGAGGTTGTTCTTAGAGGCTTGGTGGGCAGTGCCGGGGCCTTCAAAGATGATGCCGCTGCGGGGGACAGATAGCTTGCGAGCGTCTGTTCAACCCGGGGCAACGTCCTATAACCGTGTTCCCCCATCACCACCACATTACTATAAATGCAGGTGGAGGAAAAGAGCTCAGAGGAAGAGAGATGAAGCACCGAGCCTTCTCCCCGGGGGGAAGAAACCGCAGTGCGGGCTTCTGACCCAGATTGAAGGCTGGATCTGGAGGCTGAGGAAGGAACAAGGGACGAGCCCCTCTCCATTCTCTCCTCCAGATCCATCTGCGAACCCCATGATCTCAGCCACCGCCCTGCCTCAGCAGAAGCGGGACCGGAACCACGGGGAATGGTGGCGAGGGCTCCCTCCACAAAGAGAGCCCTCCGTGAGCGAAGCAAGTGGATGGACGTCCGCTCACAATGCCCAACTCGTGATGAAACGAGGGCAGGGAGGCACACACAACATGTACTGTTGCTTATCGCCCATTAAACTTTTTCCCCCTTTGGTAGACATGCCTCTCTCAAACAAAAGTTGTGCAAACTAGCACTAAAAAACAGAGAAACAAAGACACGCATAGAGTGCTGCTGAAAGACAGCACATGTCACGCTAAAGACGTTCCCATAGCGTTTTCGGACGCAGCTTGAGTTCTTGCTGGGGAACAGGATACTGACTTGGCCATTGAGGAATATTCCACTTTTTACCTTCACTTTTAACCTCCTGGGTTGCTTTTGCTGTATGTTTTGGGTCATCCTCCATGTGTACTATGAAGCACCTCCCAATCAATTTTACTGCATTTGACTGAATCTGTCCTCTGTCACATCATCACTAAACATCAGTAACCCAGTGCCACTGGAAACCATGCATGCTCATGCATCACACTGATCCACCATGTTTCACAAATGATGTTGTATGGTTTAGATCATTAGCTGTTCCATGTCTTCTCCATACTTTTTTCTTCCTGTCATTCTGGTAAAGGTTGGTTTTCATTTCAGCTGTCCAAACAATGCTTTTCCAGAAGTCTAATCTAGCCTTGTTTGCACATTGTGGTGAACCCTCTGTATTTGCTCTCATAAAGTCGTCTTTTGATTGTAGACATGCCTACCTCCTGGAGAGTGTTTTTCACTTGGCTGGATGTTGTGAAATGTTTTTATTTTTACCATGAAGAGGATCATCCAATCATCCACCAACGTTGTCCTCTGTGAGCGTCCAGCTGAGCTTACCAGTGTGTTCTTTTTTTTTTCTTTCTCAGAATGTACCAAACTGTTGATTTGGCCAGACCTTCCACCTGCTTAATTGATGTAGAAAAAAAATATTTTCATTCTCATCATAAGCTGCACAAACTGCTATCTAGTCCTTAACTAGTCCTAAAAACTTTTAGCATACAGTCTAGTCCTGAAAACTTTTAGCATACATTTAAAAAGACTTACAGTTTTACAGAAATAATATATTTAATATAGGTGCAAACTCCGTTGTTTTCAGAAGCTTAACTGGATGCCAATCTGGTTAAATTTGGTAATGTGTACAGTACTACCAAATGTACGACAAGAATTTATGGTAAACTAAAATATAATTAATTTAATGTTATTTCAACTGAAACTTGTATGTCATGTGTTTAAATTCCTTTGTAATTACATAATTGTAATGTTGCAATTTAGGACATTTAAAATATATATATAACTTGAAATGTAATATCAACACACTATAGTTCAAATTATCATCAAGTATGCTATATGTGCTTTAGTCTACACATAAAAATAATCCCACTTCTTCAAAGAATGACAAAATATTATTAAAACGTAATAATTTAAAATATACCTTAAAGTAAAACTGTTAATTTGACATTGGCCTGTTTAAAGGATATTTTTGTAATAACATGATTTTCATCATGCATGTTAAAACTAAATGTGTTACAATTAAAATGTAAAAGCACATTGTTCTTGAATGTCCCTATTCAAGTTCATTGCCATGCCCTATCCACAAAGGATCCAAGCCTAAGATTTTGGCCTTAGCAAGGTATTTTATACGCATAATTTTATATAGCAGCATCATTTTGTTGCCTACTGAGTTTGCATTAGAAATGCATATGATGTCTAAAAAATATTGCCATGATGGCAGCTTTCTAAGAACAGAGTTGCAGTCTCAAAGGATGTAAAGGAAAAATCATTTTAATACGCCAGTAATATTAAGCTTTGTAATCTCCGCTTAACTGACTTTAATGCTGCTATTTTTATTGGTGGGGTATTTTCTGTATTTTATTTCTGGTAACAGGCAAGAGGGAGTACTCTTGATTAGGTTTACTCACTGTATTCTCTCTATTTCGTTTGCAGTGATGAGGTAGAGAATTCATAGTGTGCCCTGAGGCTGCAGAGAGAGCACTTTTACTAACAGAACAATTTTCTTTTTACTCTCCCTCTCCTCTTCAAAAGGCAAAGGCTGTCTAATTTTTAGACACAACACTTCTTTTATAAAATAGAATGGTTTAGTTCTGTTATCTGTTTAATGGTGGTTTTGTAGACACAATTTTGCTCCCCAAACATTCTTTGCCTTTCTAAACTAAACTTGTGCTGATGCTGCTTTGTTGTAATTCCCTTTATTATAAAAGTGTCTACTCAAAAGTTTTGTGACTTGAATTCCATTTCTGTTAGCACCAAGGTCATCTACAGTATATTTTACTCATACAAGCTGACAAAATAAATATATATATATATATTTTTTTTAAATATTAGTATTTCAAATTGAAAGACATTAGTAGCTTGTCCAGGAAAAGAAATATAATTTCACCATGTTCTTTTTGGTGTTTGCAGATGGTTCATCCTATGAGCTCAGGTGAGTGGATGCTAATATTGACTCAGCTTGAGGTGGGGACCTTCTGAGTCAGAGAGATGTGTCAGCAAACACTGGCCAATACTTAATCACCACCAGGGCATAAAACAGGATCAAAATGGGATCAGCGTGGATCGGCAGCTTAATCACAGTGTTCTGAAAGATAGAGACTGTGTTTGAGTGTGTGCCCATTGCCCCATCATGTGTAAGTGGGTCACACACTCTGATTTGTCATCTCAGACTTAAATACACCATATCATGATACCCCTTGATACAAATAACAGCAGATACCCCTAAATTAGTTTGCCTTCCAAATGTCTAAAATACATAGAGACCTGAATGATTGATTTATGTTTTTTTAGGTAAAGACTCAAAAAGTCTTTAAGTCTATAGACACTGAAAAATGACAAAATGTTAAAATGCATTATTATGACAGTTAGGATGAAAAAAATAAATTACTCATTAATTTCACAAGAAAGGGCAACATGCTTTCGGTATATTTTGATACTAACATCCTCAAAAAACATTACCAGAACCACAGAGAAAAAAATGACAGAGATTTTACACTTCTGCTGATGTTTATGTTGGTTATTAACAAAATAGTCAGCATTTATTCAGGTATGTATTAAAATATTTCATATGCCTATTCAATTCACAGTAATTATAATAAATTTAAATATATATGACTCTGGTAAAATCTGGTTCCTGTAGCATAACCATTTAAAAATGGGTTTAAACTTTAATTTTAGGTGTACTTTTTTTACTAGTAATGTAATCTGTGGCAAATATTGTGTAAATAAAGAAACATCGTCACATCTATGTTCCTAGTGTTTCTTCCCCCATGGATTTATGTTTTGGTTTTTCCCATTGTCTCCCCTGTTGTTCTGTTAACATTGGTTTCTTCCGTTGCCCATTTATGGACTTCCCCTTCTCGTTTGAGTTAATTTGCTGTATTGTCTACACCTGTGTGTTGTCATGTGTGACATTATAGTAATAGGTGCTGGCTCCTTTAAGAGTTGCAACTTGCTGATGATGTCATCAATATAGGACCAGCTTCAGTCTATTGCATGGAACAGAGCAGCCTGCTATTGTGGTTCCTTTCATCCTTAGCCATCTGCTACATTTCTTGTCTTTCGGAAGTATCGTTGGTATGTGAGTTTATGTTAAAGAGTAATTCAACTATATTTGATAGTATTTTGTGTTATTTACAGACTTTCATATGAATCTTTATACAGGTGTGCGTCACCATGTGTTAATTGTGTTATACACAAATGTGTGACTTGTGTTGCGGTTACATATTGTTATTCAGTTATTTTGGTGCAGTATGTTGCTATTTATTTAGTATACAGTTTGGAATGTGTAAGATTTCAGTACAGTACTTTATTCTATATGCATCAGTGCAGACTTATATGCAGTGTTATCGCATAATGTGTTTATGTTGTACTAGCCATGTGTACAGTATGTGAAATATTCCTTTTTCTCTAAGTGTACTAAAATTTAATTTGTTCTTTTCAGTTTTACCCTACTTCCAGTCATCCATTAAACGAAGTAAACTGTGTATCTGCTTCAGCGTGGTGATTGGTAGAGGAGTTATCTGTCTGTCAACGTATGCAAGGCGCATTGGGGTGGCAGAACAGTAAAACAACGGCTTCCTCGCAGACAGATCTACAGCAACGAAGGTCAGAGTGTTTCTTCTCAATGTGACTGAGACAAAAAGGGAATAATCAAATAACTTGAAGACAGGCTTCCTCTACATTATGGAAGATTCAAATCCACCAACTCAAAGCAGTCTAGTGACTTGGTCTAATCAGTCAAAGCTCTCCAAAAACTCAAAGGGCTCGACTGTTATTTCTGCTGTTGCTATTGCCCTGGCTGAAGCTGAAGAAGCTAAAGCTAAAGCTAAATATGCAGAAAAGGAGATGCAGATAAAGATGCAAAGGGCACATTTGGATGCGGAGAGAGCATGTTTAGAAGCACAGTTAGCAGTGCTGGATGTCGAAAGGGAAGCTGCGGTGGCAGTGGCCAAAGCCGAAGCACTGTCGACAGCATTAGGCAGCGACAAAGCATCAAGCCGAAAATCCAGCAGTCAACACACCTCAGGTTCTCATGTCACTACACAAAGAACTAAAGAGTATGTACAAGAACAAGCTAGACTGCAAGCTAACAAACAGCTGAATCCACTAGTAGTTTCAGAAGACTGGTGGCCACCACCCCCACCAATCGAACCGTTTCAAGAGAGCATACCACTACTGCTGTCATATGAGTTAGAGGCACCCGATTCAGGTGAAAACTTAAGACATTGGGAAGTCTCAGAGAATATTATCAACGAACCACTTATCCAGGATAAACAATCTGATGAAGCTGACAGATATTCTTCATACCCTGATAAGTATTATCCTAAGCTGTCGCATAGTACAAAGCTCTCTCCTTCTGTCAAGAACAAACAAGATCCTTACTTTGCTCATGTAAGGCCACCTGATAATCCCAGCTGTTTGCCAGTGCATGCTTCTAACAAGCAGTCACAAGAGATTGTTACAAATGCACATAGTTACCCTGAGATCAAGTCATGTGCTCCAACTCCTCCTCATGTTCGATTTCACACAAGCACTCCTCATGAGAACACTGATGCAAATCAGAACATATCCGACCTTGTTAGGTTCATGGCAAGAAGAGAAATAGTTTCCACAGGCCTATTACAATTCGATGACCGCCCTGAAAATTACGGATCATGGAAAGCGTCATTCTTTACTGCTACTAAAGATCTCAATCTCACAGCTAAAGAGGAGATGGATCTCTTAGTCAAGTGGTTAGGAACAGATTCTGGAGAGCAAGTGAAACGCATCAGAGCGGTGCATGTAAAAAACCCAGACAGAGGCCTCTCAATGATTTGGGAACGATTAGACGATTGTTTTGGTGCACCTCAAGTTGTTGAAAGCTCACTACTCAAGAGACTGGAGACTTTCCCAAAGATTTCGAATAAAGAATGGAAGAAACTCCGGGAGTTAGGAGACCTTCTAATGGAACTTCTAGTAGCAAAATCTGAGGGAGTGCTTCTCGGTCTTGCGTGCTTGGACACTGCTCGTGGCATTGCCAGCATAGTGCAAAAGCTGCCTTTCAACCTACAAGATAAGTGGATGACTCTGGGCTATACTTTCAAACAACAACATAGGGTTCCCTTTCCTCCATTTTCAGTACTTGTTAACTTCGTTGTAGAACAAGCCAGAATGCGAAATGATCCTAGCTTTGCCCTTTCCCTTCAAGCAGATCATTCAAGGCCAGAACATCCCAGGTACATGAACAGAGCATCCATCTCCGTTCACAAGACAGACGTCTCTCCTCAAAGGTTGACGACTGGTGAAACGCAAGGACCCAAGATAGACCTAACAAAGTTCTGTCCTATACATAAGAAACCGCATCCTTTCAACAAATGTCGTGGGTTCAGAGAGAAATCCATTGAAGAACGAAAGGCCTTTTTGAAGCAGAATGGGATTTGCTTTAAATGTGTATCATCAACAACACATGTTGCAAGGAACTGCGAAAAACTTGTCAAATGTATTGAATGTGGCAGTGAAGCACACCATTCTCTCCTGCATCCAAAACCTGTGGATAGGCCTGCTAGAGCTCAAACACTCACTAAAGAGTATGGCGGGGAGAAGAAAGACTCTTCCGAAGATGATGTGTCTACCAAATGTACAGAAGTCTGCGGTAGCGATTTAAGTGGCAAAACATGCTCCAAGATCTGCCTTGTTTCAGTGTTTCCAAGTGGCCAAAGGGAGAAGGCAATCAAGGTTTACGCCATCATCGATGACCAAAGTAATCGATCTTTGGTGAGATCAAGTTTCTTTGATGTTTTTAATGTAGATTGTGACAGTTCTTCCTATTACCTCAAAACTTGCGCTGGAGTCTCCCAAAAGACAGGAAGGAGAGCACATGGGTTTCAAGTAGCGTCAGTCGATGGTCAAGTCATTCATTCTCTACCCACCTTAATTGAGTGTGACGACATCCCAGATGATCGCTCTGAGATACCCACACCGCAAGTTGCTCTTCACCATCCACATCTGAAGAATATTGCAGGGAAGATCCCGGAAGTTGACCCGGATGCTCCAATCATGATGCTGTTGGGAAGAGACATCATTAAGGTACATAAAGCGATGAAACACATCAATGGACCCCGTGACGCCCCTTACGCTCTGAAGTTAGATCTTGGTTGGGTCATAGTGGGCAACGTCTGTCTAGGCAAATTGCACAAGCCTGATAGAGTGAATGTTCTCTTCACCAACACTTTAGATAATGGTCGCCAATCGCTTTTTAAGCCATGTCCTAACACTTATCACATCAAAGAAAATGTTTGTGATGAACTTTCAAGTCTTCAAGCTACGGCTGTTGCGTCAAGGCCTGAATGGGAAGATGAACATCAAGTAGAATTGGATGTCTTCAAAATAACAAAGGATGACGAGAAGCTAGCTCTGTCTATCGAAGATCTGACTTTTCTCCATATAATGAAGGAAGGCTTCTACAAAGATGAAAGAAACAGCTGGGTGGCCCCCCTTCCATTTAAACCTCAGAGGCGTCGCCTACCAAACAACAAAATGCTGGCTCTAGATCGCTTCAAATCTCTGCTGCGTTCTTTTGCCAAGAAACCCATCATGAAAGAACATTTCTTTGCATTCATGGAAAAGATACTGACAAAAGGTCACGCAGAGATTGCCCCACCACTTAACCAGCAGGATGAGTGTTGGTACTTGCCGCTTTTCGGAGTTTATCACCCGAAGAAGCCGGAACAGATTCGGGTGGTTTTCGATTCAAGCTGTCAATACAATGGGGTTTCATTGAACGACGTACTTTTGAAGGGCCCGGATCTCAACAACAGACTTCTTGGGGTGCTCTTGCGCTTTAGAAAGGAAGCGGTAGCATTCACTTCAGATATTCAACAAATGTTCCATTGCTTCCTCGTCAAGCCAGAGGACAGGAACCTCCTCAGATTCTTCTGGTTTGAAGATAATGACCCAGAGAAGAGCGTCATCGAGTACAGGATGAAGGTCCATATCTTCGGGAACAGTCCTTCTCCTGCTGTTGCGATTTACGGGCTCAGACAAGCAGCAAAGGAGGCTGAGTCAGAGTTCGGAGCAGATGTTGGGAGGTTTGTAGAAAGGGATTTCTACGTAGATGATGGTTTAAGATCACTACCGTCTGCAGCAGCCGCAATCGATCTCCTCAAAAGGACCCAAGCAGCCTTGGCACGTTCCAACCTGAAGCTTCACAAAATCTCTTCCAACAGCAAGGAGGTTATGGATGCGTTTCCTTTGGATGACCAAGCTAGTGATCTAAGAGACATGGACCTAGGCAAGGTTGCAATGCCAGTACAACGTACCCTTGGAGTTAGTTGGAATCTCCTAACTGACACATTCACGTTTCAGTTGTCATGTGTCACAAAGCCATTCACCCGTCGTGGAGTCCTCTCAACTGTAAACGGCTTATACGACCCCTTTGGGTTCGCAGCTCCAGTTGTCATCCGTGGCAAAGCTCTGATAAGAGAGCTTACAACTGAGTCATGCGACTGGGATGCACCTCTGCTTCCAGAGAAGATGGGACCTTGGCAGCAATGGAAGGACTCTCTTCAAGAGCTTCATCATCTCCAGATCCCAAGACATTATACAAAAGATTTCTCTTCTGAAGTTTCACAGAGAGAGCTTTGCATCTTCTCAGATGCTTCTGTCTTGGCTATAGCTGCAGTAGCTTATATCAGAAGTTCAAATCCTGATGGGAGCTGCAAGATAAGCTTCATCTTGGGGAAAGCCAAGCTAGCTCCCCGGCCAGAGCTGACCATCCCACGACTTGAGCTCTGCAGTGCAGTGTTAGCTGTGCAGATGGCTGACCTTATAATGTCTGAAATGGATACAGAGTTTGACCGTGTGAACTTCTTTTCAGACAGTAAAGTGGTACTTGGTTATATTCATAATGAGAAGCGCAGGTTCCACGTCTTTGTTAATAACCGAGTACTAAGAATCAGAAGAAGCACAAACCCTCTGCAATGGCATTATGTGGCAAGTGATCAGAATCCAGCAGACCACGCAACAAGATCTGTACCTGCAGCCTATCTGAAAGACACGACATGGCTTACCGGTCCTCCATTCTTGTCATGCCCGAACCAGACATACCTCTCCTCAGGCCCGTTTGATCTTGTTGACCCTATGACAGATGTCGAAGTCCGTCCTGAAGTGTCAACATTTGTCACCTTAACGAAGGACAGTCAGCTAGGCTCAGAACGTTTCCAGCGCTTCTCGAATTGGAAGGAGCTCCTTCGTGCTATTGCATGTCTAATACACATTGTACGGACCTATAAAAGAGAGCTGGTCAACGATGGGAAAGATTGCAAAGGATGGCATCGTTGTTCGACACCATATAGTGTAGACGAATTGAGCCGAGCCAAGAAAGCCATCATTCGTGCTGTGCAACAGGAAGTTTTCTCTGAGGAATTCAGATGCATCAAAGATAACAGGAATATCCCAAAGAACAGTCCCCTTTTTACATTGAATCCCTTCATAGATGAGAATGGACTTATCAGAGTCGGCGGTCGTATTCCTCGAGTGAACACTGGATTTGAAGAAATCACTCCCATCATCATTCCACGACGACATCACATTGCAGTTTTGATAGTTAGACATTATCACGAGCAATCTCAACACCAAGGGAGACACTTCACGGAAGGTGCCATTCGTTTGGCAGGCTTTTGGATTGTGGGAGCCAAAAGATGCATATGTTCCCTTATCTTTGGATGTGTGATTTGCCGAAAACTGCGTGGACGAACTGAAACACAGAAGATGGCCGATCTGCCAGTGGACAGAGTCAACACAGAACCCCCATTTACTTACGTAGGGACCGATGTGTTTGGTCCTTGGACCATTTCTGCCCGCCGTACTAGAGGAGGACTTGCGAACAGCAAGAGATGGGCGGTGTTGTTCACCTGTTTAACCATCAGAGCTGTCCATATCGAGGTAATGGAGTCTATGGACACATCCTGTTTCATAAACGCTCTGAGACGCTTCATTGCCATTCGTGGTCCAGTAAAGCAGATACGCTCGGACCGAGGGACAAATTTCGTAGGAGTGTGCAGGGAACTGGACATGCCCTCCAACTTGGATGAAACTAAGATCACAAAGTTTCTTGCAGAACAAGGATGTTCATGGATTTTCAACCCTCCTCACGCTTCCCACATGGGTGGGGTCTGGGAGCGGATGATTGGGATAACTCGGAAGATTTTGGACTCAATGATGCTGCAGCTGGGACCATCAAGAATCACACACGAGGTTCTCACAACATTCATGGCGGAGGCGACGGCAATAATAAATTCCAGACCGTTGGTGCCGGTTTCTATGGACCCGGAGGACCCTCTCATACTCACCCCCTCAACGTTGCTCACTCATAAGTACGGTCTTTGTCCTTGTCCACCTGGAGAGTTTGATCATGCCGACCTTTACAGAAAGCAGTGGAAACAGGTACAAAGTCTGGCCTCCACCTTCTGGGACAGGTGGCGAAAACAATATCTCTCTACATTACAACCTAGGAAGAAGTGGCAATTGAAAAGGCAAGACATCACAGAGGGCAGTGTAGTTCTTATGAAAGACCATCAGTCCAAACGTAACCAGTGGCCCCTGGGGCGCATCTCTAGAGTGTTCCCAAGTGAAGATGGAAGGGTGCGAAAAGTGGAGATCAGGGTCATGGATAAAGAAGAGTCAAAATTTTTCATCAGACCCATAACTGAAGTGGTAATGCTCATTCCTTCAGACTAATTCAGAGACTGGCGTGTTTCTCTCTTAGTTTATCGGTAGTAGGTTTGGTATCTTGTGATACCAGACGGGGAGTGTGTTGTCATGTGTGACATTATAGTAATAGGTGCTGGCTCCTTTAAGAGTTGCAACTTGCTGATGATGTCATCAATATAGGACCAGCTTCAGTCTATTGCATGGAACAGAGCAGCCTGCTATTGTGGTTCCTTTCATCCTTAGCCATCTGCTACATTTCTTGTCTTTCGGAAGTATCGTTGGTATGTGAGTTTATGTTAAAGAGTAATTCAACTATATTTGATAGTATTTTGTGTTATTTACAGACTTTCATATGAATCTTTATACAGGTGTGCGTCACCATGTGTTAATTGTGTTATACACAAATGTGTGACTTGTGTTGCGGTTACATATTGTTATTCAGTTATTTTGGTGCAGTATGTTGCTATTTATTTAGTATACAGTTTGGAATGTGTAAGATTTCAGTACAGTACTTTATTCTATATGCATCAGTGCAGACTTATATGCAGTGTTATCGCATAATGTGTTTATGTTGTACTAGCCATGTGTACAGTATGTGAAATATTCCTTTTTCTCTAAGTGTACTAAAATTTAATTTGTTCTTTTCAGTTTTACCCTACTTCCAGTCATCCATTAAACGAAGTAAACTGTGTATCTGCTTCAGCGTGGTGATTGGTAGAGGAGTTATCTGTCTGTCAACGTATGCAAGGCGCATTGGGGTGGCAGAACAACCTGTCTTAATTATTAGTCTCACCCTTCATAAGTCGTTTGTTCCCTCAGTATCATTGTCCTGTCTTCATGTTGTAACGTTTATTGTAGAGGTTGTGTTTTTATTGGCGCTGTAGTTTGAATTATTAAACATTTTGTTTACTTTGAATTCCTGGCTCCTTTGGGTTTTCCTCTTGCTCCTCTCCTCCCACAACCTGTGAAACAAAGACAAAAATGGGCAAATGTTGCCATCAGAAACAGAAATCGACTCTCACTGGGCTGAGCTTAAGTGAGGTCTTGAACAGAAGCTGAAGCTAACATTCAGGAAGCAGAGCATGATCTTGATATCAATACTGCACCACCAGAGAAGAAAGAAATCATTGCAGTCATAATGTCCCTTAAAGGAACACTCCACTTTTTTGGAAATAGGCTCATTCTCCAACTCCCCCCGAGTTAATAAGTTGATTTTTACTGTTTTGAAATTCATTCAGCCGTTCTCCTGTTCTGGCGATATCACTTTTAGCATAGCTTAGCATAAATCATTGAATCCTATTAGACCAGTAGCATCACGTTCAAAAATGACCAACGAGTTTCGATATTTGTCCTATTTAAAACTTGACTCTTCTGTAGTTATATCGCGTACTAAGACCAGCGGAAATGTAAAGATACGGTTTTCTAGGCCGATAAGATTAGGAACTACACTCCCATTCCGGCGTAATAGTCAAGGAAGTTTGCTGCCGTAACATGGC
Organism: Garra rufa; assembly: GCF_049309525.1. NCBI lineage: Eukaryota > Metazoa > Chordata > Actinopteri > Cypriniformes > Cyprinidae > Garra > Garra rufa. The sequence goes on along the minus strand of NC_133373.1, from coordinate 17,170,674 downwards.
CGAAGCAGGCGCAGTAATACCACACAGCACATGTGCAAATGTTTACTTCCGTCAACATATCCAACGTGCATGCACAGCACAGACAGCGTTCCTCGCCATGGAGACATTTGTGAGAGACGATTTAGAAGATATTTACTTTGGTGCAGATCCTAAACCGTATCAATTTGAACCAGAATTCACTGAAGCTAAGGTTTTGGTACGCGAAAGACAAGAAAGTGTGTCTGAACTGCCTGGGACAGAAGGGATGAGGAGAGCAGATTCGCGCTGGTGGGGCTTGCCAACCCATGCCAACTAAAAGTGAGTGCCTGTGTTGTCGCGAGTGGGACCAGGTATTGCCATCGATGGCAAGGGTGGATCTACCTGATGAGGAAGTGTCAGGTCGCAACATCCGAGGACTTGGATGCAATGCTGCATCCTGCAATAGTCGATTTTTTTTCCGGTTTGACAAAATAAACTAGAAAAAACGTCACACGCCGAGTGGACCTAATGGCCAGCTGTCGCAAGAGTAAGTTATTCCTGCTACATTATATAATATAAAGATTTTAAATGCATACTGTCAGTTTGCATTTTCAGGCTTACATTCATGATGTACACTTTTTACTCAAAACTGACTTTAAAACACCACCGACTGTTCGCAATAACTTTCTTTTGCAATCACACATGGAATTTGGTCATAGCAAATACTACGCCAACTGTTCACCCAAACCTAGTCGTCAGGGGTTGCATTTCACAGGTAACGTTAACGTTAGCAATTAATCATGTTTCACTTACAGCCGTGGGCGATGCTCCTTGTTGTCCTGTCTGTAACGTTAGTTTGAAGATTGTTGGGATCGCCGTGTCCTTTAGACACCGTGCTGTAGTATCGGTAAAACTATCCAAATAGTCATCTGGTTCAAAATCCTCGGAGCAAACACGCCATTTCTTGATCGTTTCTAACGGTGTTTTGAGATCTATGTTCAGAGCAGCCAGCCATTGATTCATTAGTCGAAATTGCTTTTTTTTTCGTGGGAATTCTATGAAAGATGGTAGTAGATTACGTCTTCGACTTACTATCACAGCCCCTTACAATGCACATAACCATAGCTAATCACACACAGGTAAATCCAGCCACTAACAATTTACCAGCTGCAACTCTGACAGCTGCAACAACCGGAATTACACAAACTTAGCACCGGTCACATTGGAAGTTACCTAGCTGGGATCTAATTTCAGGCGCTGTGTGATATTAATGCGCCTGCTTCGGCCATGTTACGGCAGCAAACTTCCTTGACTATTACGCCGGAATGGGAGTGTAGTTCCTAATCTTATCAGCCTAGAAAACCGCTGCTTTACATTTCTGCTGGTCTTAGTACACGATATAAATACAGAAGAGTCAAGTTTTAAATAGGACAAATATCGAAACTCGTTGGTCATTTTTGAACGCGATGCTACTGGTCTAATAGGATTCAATGATTTATGCTAAGCTATGCTAAAAGTGATATCGCCAGAACAGGAGAACGGCTGAATGGATTTCAAAACGGTAAAAATCAACTTATTAACACGGGGGGAGCTGGAGAATGAGCCTATTTCCAAAAAAAGTGGAGTGTTCCTTTAAAACAAGAAAGCCCCATGGACAGGACAACCTGAGTGCAGAACTATTCAAGGCTGACCCAGAGCTTGCAGCCAAGATGCTTCTCCCGCACTTTACAGCAATATGGAAAGAAAAAGAGATACCAACAGACTGGTCAGAAGGCATCATTGTGAGGATCCCCAAGAAAGGGGCCCTTAGTAATTCACTGGCGTGAAATAATTATTTTGTCCATGCCAAGAAAGATCCTTGCAAAAATCATAATCTAACAACTATTGGATGCAGTTGACCAACATCTTAGGAAAAAAACAGGCAGGGTTCCAGAAAGGAAGAGGCTGTACAGATCAGATTTTTGCACTGCAAAACAACATTGAACAGTGCACGGAATGGCAGAGGCAAATATACATAAACTTTGTAGATTTTGAGAAAGCCTTTGACCAGACAGTGATCTGAATAAGCTTTCTGTTTTCCACACACAGAACTTGAGGAGAATCTTTAACATTTTCTGGCCAAACACTATCTCTAAAGAGCAATTGCTTGCTCGTTGTAAACAGGACAGCATTGGAACCAACATCATGAGAAGAAGATGGAGGTGGATTAGGCACTTGCTAAGGAGAGGGCAAACGCAAGAGAGGGAGACCAAAGAACACCTGGCACTGCACCGTAGAACGAGAACTAAAGAATCTGAACCACACTTGGGGTACCATCCAGAGGCTTGCCCAAAACAGACAGGGGTGGAAGTCTTTTGTTGCTGCCCTATGCCAAGGGCATAATGTAAGTTCTTTTTGTAACTTGTTTTTTTTTTTTTTAAATTAGTATTTACATGTTTTTACTCTTCCTGTGATACGTGGACATTAGGTAGAAAATAACCTGAAATATTACTTTTAACAGCTCTGATGCCACCTTTGCTAAACTCCTGGTTCCCCATTTTACACAACCTGCATAAGATTGTATGTATCTTTGTGAACTCCAAACCACTCAATAAAACCCCTTGAAATGGAAGAAGCCAGAGTGATGTTTACTTCTTGTTATTATTATCGAAGTTCACCTGCTCGTTTCTGAGCGAGACCTTTCACTACTGCCGGGTAATTGGCACAAAGGGATTCCTGAAAAAAGACGCTGTCACTATTAGGGACGAGAATTGCATCTACCAGTTGTCATTTGAAGGTCAGCACTAATTTGAGCTTTTCTGGGGGAGGGTGTGTGATGGACAGACTGAGGTGGAGGTATAGAGTGAACGAAAGAGCAGAGTGATTGGAGAAAGCATGTAGAGGTACTGATAAAAGGATGATGTCTTTCTCCTCTTTCTGTTGTTTTTCATTAGTTCTGTCCTTTCATAGTACCTTGGCTCTGTCTTTATGACAAGCTGAAAATGAGGTGTTTAGTGAGCCACAGAAGCAAATTGCTTTTACACCAACCAAACAATTCTAACAGCAAACAGTGATTTTTGTGAATGGGTGATTTCTAGAATAATAGTTAAATATTTAATTATCAAAGATTTTTGTTTTGACAACAAACAAATTGACCCCACTGAGTCTGTAACAAGGTTCTGAAGCTGCTCAGATGTCTGTTTTTATTAATGAGCAGTATTCACTCTTCTATAATTTTTAGGAAGGGCAATGATCACTGTACTTTAAACATCGGAAATTATTTTTATATCCAGATTCCCACACACCCTATAGCTGCCTGTTCTAATTAAAGTAGGAAGTGTTTCATGGTGGCACAGTTCCCTCTAGAGTGGCATGCATGTCCTAAAGCACGTTAGGTCAGCTGTATGCTTAAGGAGACTAACATAGACACTGTAGTGATTCAGGAACAGTTGCCCATTGACACAACCACTTTAAATCACAACCACTGGGTTTCTTACAATACCTGTGTTTGATCCTTAGGCTCTGTTCCAAAAGCTAGTCTATGAGTTACAAAGCATTTTAGTGTGGTATCAAAAGGTAGTTTTAATTTACTACTTTCTTATTTTCTACTAAATACATTTTAAATCTATAAATAAGTCAATTAAAGGATGATGGGTGAAACAAAAGTGCAACAAAATTTGTGTTTATTGCTAATTAAAACGTAAAACTATTAAGAATGAAAAAAATAAACAAATTAAAGATGATATATATATATATATATTTAACAATGCGGGTTGTGTCAAAGCAAATTCACAGTATTAAATAGGACAATAGTGATATATATATATATATATATAAACATTACAAAATTAAATGCCATTTTAAAATAATAATAATGCTATAGTATTATTAATATTATACTATAACATTATTATTATGTTTAATGAATCATTATTAAGAAGAAAACATAAAAAATAGGTAAATAAAACTTGATCATTTTACCCAGTACATTTTGTCATATTTATTTATTCAGTTATTTTAATGCGGGTTGTGTCAAAGCAAATTCACAGTATTAAATAGGACAATAGTGAGTCAGAAATGCAAAAGTTCCATGTTGCAGCAAAGTCAGATTTGCATAGGACTCATCTAGTTCCTGAGGTCTTGCGCTGACGGCTGAGAAGTGAGAAGTTCTTCACTGATGATCCGTCTCTGGGGCTCATCTAGTTGACGTGGTCTCCACTAACATTCAGGACTGTAGAGGTCGTCTCTAGGTGCTGATCCACCATCTGGGCTAGGTACGGGCTAGATCCGGGGGACTGCAGTGATCATCTGATCTGGATATAGACAGGATCTGGTGGCTACGGTAACCTCGGAATAAGAATGAAACAGTCTAATATTAGCATACAGGCCATTCTTCTTACAATGCAACAAGTACATCAGGTGTTATGGGAAGTGTTCCCCTAATTAATGCAGCCGGTAACACTTTCTATGAAGCCCGTATTTATAATACATTATAAGGGTATTTCTAAGGCATTATAATGAATGCATAATGCATTATAAAAAAACTTATAATATGTTATACCATCTCATGAATAATCGTAACAACAATTATAATACATTATAATACTTGAGTATTTGAGGTTATAACTTTTAAGATTATGATTATTTATAACACTCAATGGACACCATATTAAATCTACTTAATTTATAATGAACTATATCATGTTACATTTATTTTTTACATTATATTACATTTTATTTTGATGGTCCACTTATTCTACTTACTATAAGCTTAAACTTTCCAACTACATTTCACCTAACACTCTTTAGAGTATTAGTAGACTTAGGTTAAGGTTAGGCTAGGTAGAAGGTTCATGTACTTGCAAAGTTACATATAAAATAATATAATAGTTTATTTTTTTGGGGAAACATCTAAATTTAGTGTTAGCATATATTTAGCATACTATTAATGATAATAACTGCTGGCTGACATGGAGTTGCAGAGTTACTTATCAAAAGCTGTCTAAAGGGTATCATCAACATAATCAAACTGATAATACAAATGGGTCATTAAACATTCATCTGATCTGATGCCTGATCTTAGGGGTTCTTTGGGAAATATTATTATAATTACTTATAAGTGGTCTTTGTATGCTTTAAGTAAAGTGACATGAGCAAAATGGCAAGATATGAGACTTATAATACGTTATAACTATGAGGAGGTAATCATACTCTTAAAAGCTATAACCACAAATAAGTAAAAATTATAATACATTAAAACTGTTTTTATGAATACTCATGAGATGATATAACATATTATAAGGTTTTTTATAATGCATTATGCATTCATTATAATGCCTTAAGAATACCGTTATAAGGTATTATAAATACGGGCTTCATAGAAAGTGTTACCGATGGGTCTTTAATCTAGATTTAAACTGACAGAGTGTGTCTGCCTCCCGAACAATGTTATGTAGATTGTTCCAGAGTTTGGGCGCTAAATAAGAAAATGATCTGCCACCCACATTTGATTTTGATATTCTAGGTATTATCAAATTGCTTAATTAAAACTTTATTAAAATCATCCAAGATTTACCCAATATTTGTGTGCGTGTTTGTTATATATAGCATTATTAGTTTAGTAACATGCTAACACCAAACTTTTGAAATACAGTGCCTTTGAAGGTAGATTTGTAGGCTGCGCACAACAAAAAAGCTCACTAGTTTTAGAAAGAACCTCTATGTGTGAATTCACCCTATTCCTTAACTCCAAAACAAATTTCAAAAGCACACATTTATCAGATTTCACTGGCTGCAAACATGCACACGCACATGACAAGAAGCTGTGTATGTGGATTTAATAGAAATAATCAATAATCGTGGTTTATGAAATGCTCATATTTCCATTGCATGACCACCCTCTACATGAAAAGACAAACTGCCTCTAATTCCCAGGGTTAATTACCACACTGAATGTAGTTTGGGGAATACAGCACTCTGAACTTAATTATCGCCCAAGAAGAAAAAAATTACATAACAGATAACCACAAAACCTCCCTATGGTTTGTCATTCTCTACTGTGGACTGCCTTTAAAATGCAGAAACACACACACACACACACACACACACACACACACACACACACACACATGTTGGGTTACATGTTTTAAGGGGACATTCCATAGGCGTAATGGTTTTTATACTGTACAAACCGTACTTTCTATCGCCCTACACCTACCCTACACCTAAACCTAGCCCTCACAGCAGATTGTGCACACTTTTACTTCCTCAAAAAAACTCATTGTGCATGATTTATAAGCCTGTTTCCTCATGGGGACCTGAGAAATGTCCCCACAAGGTCAAAATCTACTGGTATTCCTATCCTTGTGGGGACATTTGGTCCCCACAACGTGATGAATACCAGGTACACACGCACACACGCACACACACACACACACACACACACACACACACACACACACACACACACACACACACACACACATGTTGGGTTTACATGTTTTATGGGGACATTCCATAGGCGTAATGGTTTTTATACTGTACAAACCGTACTTTCTATTGCCCTACACCTACCCTACACCTAAACCTAGCCCTCACAGGAGATTGTGCATACTTTCACTTCATCAAAAAAACTCATTGTGCATGATTTATAAGTCTGTTTCCTCATGGGGACCTGAGAAATGTCCCCACAAGGTCAAAATCTACTGGTATTCCTATCCTTGTAGGGACATTTGGTCCCCACAACGTGATGAATACCAGGTACACACACACACACACACACACACACACACACACACACACAAAGAGACAGAACTTATTTTAGCAGAAATTACATTCAGAAAATTCACATGGAGATAGAGCACTTAGAAAATATTCAGGCCTAATTTGAGATTTTTGTATTTTATGTATTTGAAAAAAGATTTAAAACAATGAAATGTATTAATTTTACCGTATTACATTTCCAAGAAAAAATAGCACAAGAAAAATCTTATTGCTACCTGTGAAAATATGCTACCTGTGTTGTCTTTTTAAGCATTTCTAGTTGGTGGGATATAGCATTGTCCTCTTAAATGAAATGATGGCATCAACGGATAAGACATTATGAGATGTCTACCTGTGTATGTCCTTCTATTCCTTAACCATCAATGAACGATGTAGTGTTATCACAGCTGAGTGCATGTGCATTTATCAAAAATTTGGACATTATGTGCATATTTTCCTACAGATATATAAACAGTGTGCACTAAAATTAATTTAGTGTGCAAAGATTCACGGAAGTTCTTTCATCTCTTCTCCATCCTAAAGATATTAAAATTTTCATTTGATAGACTGAATTATATACATACAATCAGTGATGGGAATAACGGCGCTATAAATAAACGGCGTTACTAACGGCGATACTTTTTTTAGTAACGAGTAATCAAACGAATTACTGTTTCCCCCGTTACAACGCCGTTACCGTTAATGACAATAAAATGCGCGTTACTATAATTGACAACACTGAAGCAGTTTTCATGCGAGCAGCGTCTCTCTCAGCCATAGGACCTCTCTTTCTCTGGGGGGGTGTGTGTGTGTGTGTGTGTGTGTGTGTTTGTGTATGTTCGGGGCTGAGGCGGGACACATAACCAGTGATGATGATTGGTGTGACTGTAAACGTGGTGTAACTGAGAACGCGATGATTGGCTTAGATTGAGTTAATTTCCATTGTTTGCCAATCAGAGGCAGAGTAGTGCGGTTGTTCACACACAAGCACACGCACGGTCAGTCTCACACACAAATATCCACAACATCACAACGATGGCAAGTCCAACAAGTTCAAAGGTAGCTTTTGCAAACTGGAAGTATAAGCACTACTTTTCCCTCGCTGAGGTGAAAGGCAAAAATGTTTATGTAACGTACAACTTATGCCCAGGGAAAAAAAAGTCTCTCTGCGTCGGTGACAGGTAATTCTAATCTACCGAAGCACCTCACATCGTCACATGCCGCCACAAAATTAGTGGCTAATAACGCAGGTGATAACGATATTTAAAGTTCTAAACCATCTATTGTGCTTTACTGTTCCACAATAGTAATTATAATATGTTGAATTTGATAGTTGTCTCTCACGTTGTCCCACAACAACATTAAAATAGTGTAGATTAGTGTACAATGTTTTAGATTTATTTTATAGTTATATTAAATTAGATTTTTTTAAGTAACGCAATAGTTACTTTTCCTGGTAATTAGTTACTTTTATAATGATGTAACTCAGTTACTAACTCAGTTACTATTTGTGAGAAGTAACTAGTAACTATAACTAATTACTTTTTTAAAGGTACATGCCCAACACTGCATACAATTATAGACTGAAAGAGAGAGAGAGAGAGAGAGAGAGAGAGAGAGAAAGAGGGAGAGCATATAGAATAAAAAAACAAGTTCCTTATCTCTGTTGCCTCACGGTGGGAAATAAAACATTGAAAAGGGATGTACATGAGGAACGGCTTCCAAATTGCTCTCATTATTGGATGCATTCACTGTGGCATCCTGCCAGTTCTAAAACTCACTTATATTCCTGAAATGAGCAAATGTGTACAGTGACCGCTCTTTGAACATATTCCTGCCAAATATTCTCAGCCATTTATATGCTTTCTCCGGCTTGAATGACTCCAACTGCTTTTGGAGACAAACTGACATTTTGTTTGGTGTTGTGTAAGAATAATTTCAGTGAGGCATATGATTGGTGTTGTGTCACACAACACCTCAGTGGAAAGTGGTTGGGCTCTGATAAAGCAAATCCTGTCAAGTCGTTTGGCTAACGTTTTTGAAAACTAAAACTGGCCAACAATGACAATTAACTTTTGGTACAAAAAAAAGGATAGGAAAAAAACTATAAACACATAAAATAATACACTATCAGATCTAGAAATTATTTTGTGGGTGCGATGTCACTGTTATAGTCAGTCAATGTTCGATTGACTGTCAACGTCAACAGTGGCACTGAGGTGGTTGTATCCCAATAGGTAAATTTCAGTCAGTTTTTAGATAAAAAAAAACTGTTATACACTATAGTCAAGTCACCTATATTTGTGAGTGAGTGTAATGATGTGTGGCCAAGTATAGTGACCCATACTCAGAATTTGTGCTCTGCATTTAACCCATCCAAGTGCAAACACACAATAGTGAACAGTGGGCACACATACAGTATTGCTGTGGCATCCGGGGAGCAGTTGGGGGTTCGTTGCCTTGCTCAAGGGTCTCACCTCAGTCGTGGTACTGAAGGTGGAGGAGAGCTTGGTCACTTTCCCGACCTACAATTCCTGCCAGACTGAGACTCGAACCCACAACCTTACAACTCTCTAACCATTAGGCCACGACTGCCCAAAGAGCATTTTCTGGGCCATGGCGGTGAGAATCCTAACAAATCCTAACCACTAGACAACCAGGTTTTTACAGAATATTGCACTTCAAAGCAGCTTTACAGGGATAAATGGGAGAAAAATTGATTCAAAGATGCAAAAAAAAAAAAGAAAAAAAAATTCTGCTGTAAAGCAGCTGTAAACAATAATAGTGTCATTGTTCAGTTGAGATCAGTTCAGTGTTGATTCAGTTCAGTGACTGTGTAAAGATCATTAAAACAGCCCTGTCAACATGCAATAGTGTCTGTACAGTCAAATCAATAAAATTGCTGAATAGTACAGTAAGTGTCCCCAACGATAATCCATCTTTATTGCTTCATAATACCTCTATATCCAGAGCACTTATTATAGATTGTCAAAGTCCTAGAACAACAATTTTTTCTTCTAAGTCAAAATGCAGATAAATCCTAATAATCCTGTAAATTCTGTTTTTGCTCCAACAAATTTTTATCAGATTATGTACAATAAAGCAGGGTCTTATCCTATCTGTTCTGTTTGCTGACAACATGGAAAAACACCATTCTAAACCCCAGGTAAACAGAATCCTGGGTTATCTTGTTCCCACAATTCCCACTGCTCATACTTTACCAGCAGTTAACAAAATCTCATAGGATACTGTTTCACGGTGTACATTTCTATTCAAATGTCAGGGCATGTCAAATCTTCTCCAGGGCCCCAAAACACCCTCAAACCACAGAGAGATAATGTATTCAGAATTATTTGTAAATTAACAGAAGGTTTAAAATGGGATTAGTACTAAAGTCTTCAGGACACTTGCCCCCCAGGACTAGAAGTTGAATAGCCCTGTCATGGTCCCTTCTTCACTTCAGTTGCTTATTTGTATCACCATTTCACTTTGGTATTGTTTGCTGATTTAACAACATATTGTTTCACACTGTACAAGTTTGGCACCACAATGCTCCTAAATTATAATTGCCAAAGGTTTCTCCAAGCATGGTTTAGAACATAGATAACCCTATTGAGAGGAACAGGACAGGGTTTGGCAAACCTTTCCAAATATTACTGTTATATGTATATTCTGTTGTTTTGGAATGACAAATCTACATATTTTTAAGAAAAAATAACAACATAATCAGTGAGTAAACAGTCAAGCGTATGTACTTTCAAATTTAAATAAAACTGTCAGATAGAACTTTATAATTCTAAGCATACATTCTGGTGGGAGTGTTGAGCAAGGCTCTTCATGGTGCCTCTTCTGAAACACATCTTTCATATAGCTCTTCAAAAGCACTGGACATTTTCTCCTCTCTTTGGCTATCAACTTTTGTTCTTCATGAACATTTAAGTCATGAGCAGGTCTCTGGTGATAGGTTTGAAAGTGAAACGGACACATAATACTAGACATACACAGCCAAAAAGCCAAAAAGTTAAAAGGAATAAAATAAGAGAGACTGCATAATTATGGTACAATAAATCATCATTGTGTTTACTGATAACATTTAAATTGAAAAAATAAAATTTATAAAAGAGATTTTAGTTTGAGTTCATTCACTCAGTGTGTTCATTTATCAGTTCAAATTCAATCAGCTAATACCTCTTTAGTGTTTATTTTTGTTGCTGCTACAGTCTGTAATAGATCTCTTAATAAAGAGAGAAGATAAAAACAGTAAAAGTCCTTTTTTTAATTTGCCAGATGTGATGTAATATTACCAGATGGCGGTGCCATTTTGTTAAAGTTTATATGTCCATAATGGACCACAGTTGTATGGCAGGACTCCTCAACCACTTTCTTTCAAGGGTCAGATTCCAAAAATGAGAAGAGGGCCAAAGTAATCATCATGTCTTAGCCCTTTAAAGTCAAATTTGCACTGATAGTGATTAAATCTCTGGAATAGTCTACATGCTGTTGCTTACAAGTTTTTTCTACTGCAGTAACCAAAAATATAAGGCGGCATATCAGTGACTGCGCTCCCAATGGTAAATGTTGCATCATTGCTCATGTAATTCTCATGTAATTCTACTGGCACAACTTCAAGTGGGACTCAAACCAGCATCAACCAGAATGGGAGGCAGGCATGCTAACAAGGACACTATAGACAATGGCCTCTAGTGTCAGTCGCAAGTACACTACTTGCGCAGGGGAGTGAGATGTTTCTGCAGCTCTTACCAGCTGGCCTATATTAAATTTAGCCCCCTTAAATGTCACTCCTGTCCAGGTCATGGCATCTTTAATGTTACTGGTTCTACTCGTGCCACTCCAAGTGAAATTCAAACCAGTGTCAACCGGCATGGGTGACTCAAATGCAATGAGTCAATGAACGCATACTATTCTGTCCGTTCTTGCTTGTAGCAGAGACTGTTTTAGAGTCATCTTTGTCCAGACTTGTGAATTTATAATAAAGTATAACTCCACTTTCAAAATAAACATTTCCTAATAATTTACTCACCCCCATGTCATCCAAGATGTTCATGTCTTTCTTTCTTCAGTCGCAAAGAAATTTAGTTTTTTTAAGGAAACCATTCCAGGATTTTTTTCCATATCGTGGACTTCAATGGTGCTTAATGGACTGAAAGTTAAAAATGCAGTTTTTAATGCAGCTTCAAAGGGCTCTACACTATCACAGCCAAAGAATAATGGTCTTATCTAGTGAAACGATTGGCTATTTTCTAAATAAAGTACCATTTATATACTTTGTAACCTCAAATGCTTGTCTTTTCTAGCTCTGCATTGTGCATGCATACACTGTGCACTCCGGTTTAAGACAGTTAGGGTAGGCTGAAAAAAGACCCAGTGTTTATAAAGTGAACATGCAAAGAAAGTCAAACAGCCATTACAAAAAAATAGTAAAACAGCAATGTCGAACAATTTAGAAGTTTGAGGAGAAAAATACTGCAAAGAGTATGCATGCGCATTTGCATCACAGAGCTAGACAAAACAAGCATTTGTGGTTAAAAAGTGTATACATTTAAATTTTTAAAAGAAAATGACAGATTGAATCACTAGATAAGACCCTTATTCCTCGGCTGGGATTGTTTAGAGCCCTTTGATGCTGCACTGAAACTGCATTTTTATAAAATTCAATCCGTTGAGCACTATTAAAGTCCACTACACTCTTTGCGGTGAAAGAAGGTTCTTCAGATTATAAAAAGGTGAGAAAGAGATGGTTCTTTAAAGAACCTTTGACTGAATGGTTCTGTGTGGAACCAAAAATGGTTCTTCTATGGCATCGCTGTGAAGAACCTTTTAAAGCACCTTTATTTTTAAGAGTGTATATGGAGAAAAATCCTGGAAAGTTTTCCTCAAAAAACTTAATTTCTTTGCAACTAAAGAAAGAAAGACATTAATATCTTGGTTGACTTGTGGGTGAGTGCATTTTCAGGAAATTTTTATTCTGGAAGTGGAGTAATCCTTTAAGAACACACATTTGCCAATATCCCTGCTGAAAAAAAAAAAAAACAGCATATGCTGGTTAGGTATGTTTTGGTGCTGGGATGCTGGTTTTAGCTGGTTTAAGCTGGTCCTTTGCTGGTTTATGCTGGTCCTTTGCTGGTTTATGCTGGTCTTTGACCAGCAACATGACCAGCATAGACCAGCAAAGGACCAGCATTAACCAGCTAAGGACCAGCATAAACCAGCTAAAACCAGCAATCAGAGGACTGTTTAAAATTGTTGACAGGACAAATTTGGATCTTGGGCTGCTAGCTGTCTTTTCCTCCTTCTCTTCAGCAAGTATATTTAGGAAGTGATCAAATATCTTTCTTACAGTACTGGAACACAACTGGATATTACAGTCCTTGGTCATATACACACTGACTCTGCAGGGAGTTTTTCCACACTCATATGCTTGCACAATAGAACACTCAAGAGTGGCTTCACTCCCCACTGTGCTCTGGCATTTACTAGAAGGAAAAGATAAAGATGCAATAGAAGCCACTGGAAAGGACAGTCCCCACATGTCTCTGTGATCTTAAAGCGTTGTCCCGCTGACCTACTTGATTTTGGTTAAGGGGGCCACAACCAAAGGTTCTAGATGTCTTTCTGTCACACTCACTGATTAAGAGTGTAAGAGTGGTGACACATTAAATAACTGCCTCATATATATTTCACACATGTATTGCAGCCCATTTTGACAGCAAGTCAAACAGAACAGGAGAACTGGACAAACATAAACAATTGTTTTAGGCTAAATTAACATGCAGTTCATGTAGTTCAGCAATTGTATTTGTCCCTTTGTGGCTTTTGTATGCCTCCCCTTGCTATTTTATTAGTGATTTAAGTGTAAGACATCTCCAGAAAAAAGTGTTAGGTCACCATTAAGTACAATCAGTGTTTGTGATAGGTCAATTATAGAGAAACCATCCAATCTCATGGGAAAATGTAACTGGTGGTGAATAGTTTATTTTAGTTATCGCTATTTTAGAATAGTTTAGTGTCACAATCAGGCGGGGTTGAGGAGTGGAGATGGATGAGGAGAACCGGAGTAAATGAAAATACATAAGTTTATTAAATAAAACACTGATTATAATAACAAACAAAAACCTGGAGCATTAAACGGGAACATGTAACATCAACGACGGACAGCTGGGAGTGATCAGACACAGACTTAAATACACAGAACACAAGGCGTGGCTACAAACGAGATAACAGGATAACAAGGGGGAAATACAAATATGGGCATGGATAGAACCAAAAACACTAAACCAAAAGGGGGAGCAAATGGGACAAACCAAAAGTACTGGAAACAGAGGGGGAAAAACACTAGGAAAACAGAACAGGAGAGGACAAAATACTGACATTACACCCCCTCCCCAAAAGGCGCGTCTCACGCCGTCTAACATCCATAGGGGAGGGAGGGTGGGCGCCAGGACAGACAGTCCAAGAGGCCATGGCGGGTCTGGGGGGTCAGGAGGCCATGGCCGGGTAACCAGTCCAGGAGGCCATGGTGGGTCTGGGAGCTCAGGGGGCCATGGCTGGGTAACCAGTCCAGGAGGCCATGGCAGATCTGGGAGCTCAGGGGGCCATGGCCGAGTAAACAGTCCAGGTGGCCATGGCGGATCTGGGGACTCAGGAAGCCATGGCCGGGTAACCAGTCCAGTTGGCCATGGCGGATCTGGGGGCTCAGGAAGCCATGGCCGAGTAAACAGTCCAGGTGGCCATGGCCGGGTAAACAGTCCAGGTGGCCATGGCTGATCAGGGGAGTAGCCCCCCCCCCCCCAAAATTTTCTTGGGGGAACCTAGGGCATAGTCCACCCAGGAGAGCATGGAAGGGCGCGCAGGAGAGAGCTCCGGCTCTGGAGGGCACGTCGGCTCTGGACGGCGCTCTAGAGGAGCGGGCTCTGGACGGCGCTCGGGGCGAGCGGGCTCTGGAGGACTGGACGACCCCAGCGGAGACTCTGGAGGGCTGGGCGTCTCCAGCGGAGACTTTGGGAGAGCAGGCTCTGGGCGAGCGGTCACTGGAGGGCGCTCCGGCGGCGCGGTCACTGGAAGGCGCTCCGGCGGCGCGGTCACTTGAGGACTGGGTGGAACCAGCGGAGACTCAGGGAGGCTGGGCGGAACCAGCGGAGACTCTGACTTGACGGTAGCCATCTTGGGTGCAGATTCAGGCTTGGCGGCCATCTTGGCCGGGGACTCAGGAACGGCGGTCATATTGGCCAGGGATTCAGGCTTGGCGGCCATCTTGGCCGGGAACTCAGGAACATCGGCCCTCTTGGCCGGGGACTCAGGCTTGGCGGCCATCTTGGCCAGGGATTCAGGCTTGGCGGCCATCTTGGCCGGGAACTCAGGAACGGAGGCCATCTTGCGTGCAAACTCTGGCGTGGCAGCCATCTTACATGCAGACTCTGGCGTGGCAGCCATCTTGCTTGCAGACTCTGGCGTGGCAGCCATCTTGCTTACAGAATCTGGTGTGGTAGCCATCTTGCTTGCAGACTCTGGCGTGGCAGCCATCTTGCTTGCAGACTCTGGCGTGGCAGCCATCTTGCTTGCAGACTCTGGCGTGGCAGCCATCTTGCTTGCAGACTCTGGTGTGGCAGCCATCTTGCTTGCAGACTCTGGCGTGGCAGCCATCTTGAGGGCAGATAGTAACATGGCGGCCATCTTGTGAACCGACTCTGGCGTGGCGGCTGGCGGGCTTGAGCGCAGAGAGGAAGCCGGCAGACTAGAGCGCGGAGAGGGGGCCGGCCGCATCGGGCTGAGGACATCGGCGGAGCTTTGGAGGATGACTGGGGATAGGAGACTGGGCTGGCGGTCCGATCCGTTGGGATGGTATGTGGGGATTTTAGGCTTAGGGCAGGCTGACCCAATGTGACGCGTTTCAGAGGGGACTGAACGACAAGACCTACTGACACTCTTTACTTCTTCGAGTTCAAAATCAGTGCCATTTAAATAAAGAATGAGATTGATCAGTTCGATCAAGGAGAAATTACAGGCAGGAGAATCACAACGAATCGTCTCATCATTCAGTCCCATTAGAAACATGGCACCGAGAGAGGCATCGGGCCAGCCCACCTGATAGGAGAGCTCGACAAAATCCGCCACATACCGCTCCAAACTCCGACCGCCCTGCCGCAGTCTCCACAGGTCTGCCTCAGCCCGATTCATTTTCTTGGGTCCGTCATTCTGTCACAATCAGGCGGGGTTGAGGAGTGGAGATGGATGAGGAGAACCAGAGTAAATGAAAATACATAAGTTTATTAAATAAAACACTGATTATAATAACAAACAAACAAAAACCTGGAGCATTAAACAGGAACAGGTAACATCAACGACGGACAGCTGGGCGTGATCAGACACAGACTTAAATACACAGAACACAAGGCGTGGCTACAAACGAGATAACAGGATAACGAGGGGGAAATACAAATATGGGCATGGATAGAACCAAAAACACTAAACCAAAAGGGGGAGCAAATGGGACAAAACAAAAGTACTGGAAACAGAGGGGGAAAAACACTAGGAAAACAGAACAGGACAGGACAAAATACTGACATTTAGTTTATTTTAACTATTAGTGGTGATTTTGTGTGAGTTCGTACGATGTTAAGTGTATGAACATTGTCTGTTTTGGTAACACTTTAGAATACTGTTTCTTACTTACTGCAGAACTGATAAGGAATTATTAAAGAACTAACAGGTAACTATGAAGTAACTACTAATGAACAGTCATACACAATTACATTGAGTTGTGACCCTTTCATATATAAATGTTATTAGCAGCAGCAATAAGTAAGAAACACTATTCTGAAGTGTTGCCACTATTTTTTAGAAAATATGCATTACAATTTACCACCAATTCCACCTATAACCATAACTGAGATGTAAGCAGATCATATTCATAAGAATTTCACCAAAGTGTTAAACAATTACGAAATTGACACAAGATTTTAATAAGATTGATAACACAGAGTATCTGAATGAAAACAATCATGAATGCAAGTGGGCCACTTCACATAGGCATATGCCCAGCAATAACAATCGTCTCAATGTGCTTTCTTGTGACCATTATTGACCATTATTGTTTCATGACTACATACATTTTCACAGTTACATCATTTTGTTACTGCATGTTAATGACAAATTTGGCAAACTGCTCACCAAAGATACTTGTTTTATTTTCACTGCAAACGTGACATTTCAAGCTGAAATTTTCAGTAGAATAAACATCTGTGCACTTTTTCAAAATAGTGTCTATTTGGCTCACATTTTTATTAAGCATCATTGGTTAGGACTTTGCATATGGCTGTTCATTGCTTTGTGTGAAATATTTAACTTCATACTGGCAACATCCACACTTTAGAGCTAATTCAACACGATGTCCAGCTGCTCAGCCATACAAATCCTCACGTACCATCTGTTACCAAGTGCCAGGTTAAACGTCTTTGAATTGTTGAGCAGATAAGTTTTTCCCCGCTAATCAATGTCTGTGGATCCCATTAGCTAGACATCATGCACATGGAATACTAATGGAAACCAAATGCCGTGTTTGTGCATGCACAAGATGAAACTATAAAACCCCTTTTTTTGACATGAGGAAGATGATCAATGTGTCAATATCACTCATCAGCTGCTCTGGTCTCCACTGGTCACAGGCTGTCTTGCATTTAAGGGACAGAGTCAATAATTCTGTTTGATGAGATTCCCCCGGAGAGCAGTGCCTGCCAACTGTAGCTGTCCTCTACTTCTTTTTTTTTTTTTTTTTCTTTTGAGGTAAGAGTTGTGCTTGTCCTTGTTTCGCTAGCAGTGATGAATAAGCCCTGGACACCTCCATCCATGCTGCCTATGTCTCCGGGATTGGTCCGTTCTGCCTGAGGCCAGCATAGTGGTGTGGGAGGACCCCTCTGTGTTCACAGCCTCTAGCTACATAATGCTAATAAATGTACAGATTGATCCAGAAAACGTCTCAGGTTACGTATGTAACCCTAGTTCCCTGAGGGAACGAGACGCCGCGTCATGGAACGCTATGGGGAACGCCATTGGCGGGCAACACTCTGAATCATGTCTACAACCAATGAAACGACGGGAGTGACGTCACAGGCGTGGTGACGTCAGCGACCAGGAAGTATAAAGCACGTGCGTTTGACGCCCGCGGCAGCTCTTTAGGAATGAAGCGAGCGCCGCAGGGTGCGGGAATTATGGTCCGAGACGCGGCGTCTCGTTCCCTCAGGGAACTAGGGTTACATACGTAACCTGAGACGTTCCCTTCCGGGAACTCGAGCCGCGTCATGGAACGCTATGGGGAACGAGATTACCAACGCCCCCATAATTTCCAAGCCCTGCGCAGTGTCTGCTCAACCAGGGTGGAAAAGTTGTGTCTGATGGTTCTTGCCAGAGCACAGGAAGAGCCATTGTCTAGTATTCCACGGACAAGAGGGCAATGTAATCCTCGGCCCTCGGGCACACGAGGAAGGTAGAAGACCTCTGTCTGGTCGCCAGCCAGAGCGAGAGGTACTCCTCGGCCCTCAGGCGCACAAGGAGTCTTAGTCCTTTGTCTGGGGGTAGCCAGAACAAGAGGGACCGCAATAACCATTGTCTAGTGTTCCCAGGACAAGATGGTGTAAGTGGTCCTCGGCCCTCAGGCCCACGAGGACAGTGCACTCGACCTCCAAGAGTGCTCCTCGGCCCTCAGGCTCACGAGGAGAAGGTAGTCCTTTGTCTGGGGTTCCGCCAGAACAAGAGGGACTCAAGAACTCGGCCTGGTATTCCTGCCAGGACACGAGGGGAATAAGCCATTGTCTAGTATTCCACGGACAAGAGGGCGATATGATCCTCGGCCCTTGGGCACACGAGGAAGAATGAACACCTCTGCTTGGTAGCCAGCCAATGCAGGAGGTACTCCTCGGCCCTCAGGTGCATGAGGAGTCTTAGTCCTTTGTTGGGAAAGCCAGAACAAGAGGGACTGAATAAACTCGGCCTGGGAATCCTGCCAGGACGCGAGGGGAATAAGCCATTGTCTAGTATTCCACGGACAAGAGGGCAATGTAATCCTCGGCCCTCAGGCGCACAAGGAAACATCAGTAGGCCTCTGCCTGGTAGCCAGCCAGCGCAAGAGGTACTCCTTGGCCCTCGGGCGCACGAGGAGTCTTAGTCCTTTGTCTGGGAGAAAGCCAGAACAAGAGGGACCGAATACACTCGGTCTGGTAGCCTTGCCAGAACACAAGGGGAATAGGCCATTGTCTAGTATTTCACGGACAAGAGGGCGATATAAACCTCGGCCCTTAGGCACACGAGGAAGAAAGTAGGCCTCCGCTTGGTCGCCAGCCATTGCGGGAGGCACTCCTCGGCCCTCGGGCGCACGAGGAGTCTTAGTCCTTTGTCTGGGGAAAGCCAGAGCAAGAGGGACTGAATAAACTCGGCCTGGTAACCCTGCCAGGAAGCGAGAGGTATGAGCCTTTGTCTAGTATTCCATGGACAAAAGGCAGTGTGATCCTCGGCCCTCAGGCACACGAGGATGCAGAAATACTCCTCGGCCCTCAGGCACACGAGGAGGATTATGGCGAAGAACGACTTCTTTTCTTTTAACAAAAAGAATGCGCCTTGAGAAGTCTCCTCCTGGCTAAGGAGGGGGCTGACTCTCTCAGACTTAGCCTGCTAAGTCGAGAGGACGAAGGAGCCTGGAGTGGCTCTGAGGTCGAGTTCATAGAACCTGACAAACGTCAGGGGCGAGGACCAACCCGCAGCATTGCAGATGTCCTGAATGGGGACACCTGCTGTCAGAACTTTAGAGGCTGACAAGCCTCGTGTGGAGTGAGCCTTGACTCCCAACGGGGATGGGAGACCAGAGGACTCGTAGGCTGTAGAAATGGCATCTATGATCCATCTACTAATTGTGGGCTTTGAAGCCGGACACCCCCTTTTTGGGGGGTCGAAACAGACAAAAAGTTCCTCTGATCTACGCCACATGGCAGCTCTGTGGACGTAGGCATCTAGTGCTCTAACTGGACACATGCAGTTATACTTCCTATGGTCTGACTCCACGAATGGAGGAGGATAGAACGCCTGAAGCGTGATAGGCTGTGGTGCTAGGGACGGGACCTTCGGTACGTAACCGACTCTCGGGTAGAGAAAAGCTTTGGCCATCCCTGGGGCAAAGTCAATGTGAGAAGGGGCCACCGAAAGGGCCTGCAGGTCCCCAACTCTCTTCAGAGAGGTGAGAGCTAACAGAAGCGCTGTCTTTATGGTAAGCATGTGATCTGTAATCTCCTCTATGGGCTCGAATGGAGGCTTGCATAGAGCTTCTAGCACCACGGCCAGGTCCCAAGTAGGAACCCTCAGTTTCACTCGAGGCCTCAACCTGAGTGCACCGCGGAGGAAACGAATGACCAAGGGATCTCTGCCCACTGAGAGGCCACCGTGAGGGGCGTGGTAGGCAGATATAGCCACCACGTACACCTTCAGGGTGGAGTGAGCTAGCCCTGCGGAAAGGCGAGTTTGTAGGAACTCCAGTACTGTACCAACCGGGCAGTCAACTGGGTCTAAGCAGTGTTCGCGACACCATCTGACAAACAGGTTCCACTTAAGGCCATAAAGTTTCTTCGTAGAGGGAGCTCTGGATTGGAGAAGGGTCTCAACAACCTCGGTTGAGAGACCCGCTCCTATGAGTTGCGCCCCCTCAGGGGCCACACCCATAACTTCCACTTCTCTGGGTGGGGGTGGCAGATCGCGCCCCCAGCCTGAGAGAGGAGATCCCTCCTGACGGGAATCTCCCATGGAGAGCCGTCGAGGAGGGAGACTAGGTCCGAGAACCATACTCGGGCCGACCAGTACGGGGCTACTAGCAACAGCCGCACTTGAAACAGGCGTACTCTTTCCAGAACTCCAGGGAGCAGAGCGATTGGGGGAAAGGCGTACAGACGAAGCCTCGGCCACGTCTGTACCATAGCATCCAGTCCGAGAAGAGCTGGAGGAGCTAGAGAGTACCAGAGGGGACATTGCAATGTCTCTCGAGTCGCAAAGAGGTCCACCTGAGCCTGGCCAAACACTATCCAGATCTGCTTCACTACTTCTGGGTGAAGCATCCATTCCCCGGGCCTCGGCCCCTGCCTTGACAGGACGTCTGCTCCCACATTCAGATGTCCAGGAATATGGACTGCTCTCAGGGAGAGAAGTTTTCCTTGAGACCTTAGGAGGATCCGGTACGCCAGCTTGTATAAGGGGCGTGAGCGGAGACCTCCTTGGTGGTTTATGTAATAAACTACCGCAGTGCTGTCTGTATGGACCAGCACGTGACGGTTTCTCAGGTCTGGAAGGAAAAACTTCAGGGCCTGGAATACGGCCAGCATCTCTAGGCGATTTATGTGCCAGGAGAGATGGTGATCGCTCCACAGGCCTTGGGCTGAGCGGCCACTCATGACCGCCCCCCAACCGGTGAGGGATGCATCTGTCGCTAGCGAAACGCGGCGACAAGGAGCCCCTAATACCGGACCCTGAGAGAGGAACCAGGGTTTCTTCCACATGGCCAAGGCACGTAGGCAGCGCTGCGTGACCTTGATCTTGCGGAACGGGTTTCCCCTCGGGGAGAACCCCCTGGTCTTGAGCCACCACTGCAGTGGTCTCATGTGCAGCAGTCCAAAAGGTATCACGTTGGATGCGGCTGCCATAAGACCTAACAGTATTTGGAACTGTTTGACAGTGAGTGACAGGCCTAGCTTGACTGCATTTACTGCAGTAAGGATCGACTCGATCCGAGCATGTGACATTCGTGCCTGCATCGTGGTCGAATCCCAAACTACACCTAGATAAGTGGTTCTCTGTAGTGGAGAAAGCACACTTTTCTTGGCGTTGAGTCTCAACCCCAACTCTTTCATGTGAGCGAGAACAACACCTCGATGTTGAACCCGCTAACTGCTCCGAGCTGGCCAGGATGAGCCAGTCGTCTATGTTGTTGAGTATGCGGATGCCCTGGAGTCGCAGAGGAGCCAGAGTAGCATCCACACACTTCGTGAAAGTTCGGGGTGAGAGAGCTAGGCCGAAAGGAAGCACTCTGTATTTGTAAGCTTCGCCCCTGAAAGCGAACCTGAGAAACTTCCTGTGTTGAGGAAGGATGGAGACGTGAAAGTATGCGTCTTTTAGATCTATCGTGACAAACCAGTCCTCGGACCTGATTTGTGACACGACATGCTTGATAGTAAGCATTCTGAACTTCAGTTTCCTGACTGAGCGGTTCAGTTGCCTGAGATCTAAATTGGGCCGAAGCCCTCCATCCTTCTTGGGAACAATGAAGTACCGGCTGTAGAACCCGGACTCTCTGTCTTGAGGAGGGACCACCTCGATGGCCTCCTTCCTCAGAAGAGTTTCTACTTCCCGTTCCATTACCAGACTCTGCTCGGGGTTCACCAGAGTTGGGAATACCCCTCCGAAAGGTAACGGCTTGGCGCCGAACTGAATGCAGTAACCTTTCTCTACAGTGCGCAGGACCCACATAGAAACATTCGGCAGTAGCTTCCACGCTGCCAGAAAGTCTACTAAGGGAACCAGCCTCTCGAGACTGGTTTCTGGATTTATTTGAGGAACTAATTCGGAGACCTGTAACAGCGTACTGGCAGGATGCTCCTGAACTAGCTTCTCTGAAGACCCCCGTGGGGGTTGCAAACTCTCCAGGGCCGCTACGTTTCCGGGCGGAACAGCTAGAGAATGAAGTTCGCGGGAGATTGCCGCACCCTGTAACACTGGCAGGGTTAGCTGACAAATCTCCTGAGGGCCCCGAGGGGGCTTGGTGACCATAAACTGTGGTGCAACGCAAGCCCCCTCGAGAGGGGCTGCCCTCATCGGCCCTGACGCACAACCGTCAGGGCCGTTTAGCCGAGGACCTCTTCGATTGGAGGACGACCCTCAGGTCAGGCCTCTTCTTCTTAGAGGCCCCCGGCTTAGAGCGTTGCTGACCCCGCCCTCTAGGCTTAGCCGGAGGAGCACGGGCGGCAACGCTCTGTTTCTGTGCCTCCCTGTACGAGGAGCTCGTACACGGCTGAGGCTGCTCCCGTCTAGCAGCCTCAGAGGAGTAAACGCGGCGAGGAAGGTAGGTCTTGAACGCCACCACCTGCTTGCGGGCCTCCTGGTGCCTGGCGACAACTGTGTCAACCGAGGCACCAAAGAGGCCGGTGGGATGCAGGGGGGCGTCCAAGAGCGTGACCCTGTCCTTTTCTTTGAGCTCGGACAGGGTCAGCCAAAGATGCCTCTCCGCGGCCACCAGGGCTGCCATAGACCGCCCCACAGCGCGGGCGGTCTCCTTGGTGGCGCGGAGAGCAAGATCAGCCGTACGGAGCATATCAGTAATATTAACTTCCTCGCCATCGTTAAACTCCTTCAGCGGGTCGGCTTGGTAGACTTGAAGGATAGCCACAGTGTGTAAACAAGAACCAGCCTGACCTGCTGCCATCTACGCCTTGCCCATCAAGCTAGATGTTAATTTCAGTGGCATGGTGGGCAAGGACGGAGCCTTCAAGGACGACGCCGAGCCGGGTGACAGATAGCCCGCAAGCGTCTGTTCAACCCGTGGCATCGTCCTATAACCGCACTCCTCCGCACCCCCCACATTACCATAATTTTCAGCGGGGTTATAGAGGCGGAAGGAGTACGGCTTCTCCCATGATCTAGACAGTTCTTTATGCAGATCAGGGAAGAAGGGAAGGCTCCGTTTGGGGGGTGCTGACTTTGTCCGCAGGAAGCGTTCATCTAATCTGCTTCGCTGCGGCTCATGTTGTTGCTCAGCGGGCCAAGAGATGTTCAACTTGGCTACCGCGCTAGTCAGCACCTCCACGAGCTCCTCGTAGTGAGGCGAACGGGGGGGCGGTTGGGGTTCTTCCAGGCTTTCAACATCAACCTCCTCGGAGGAAGATATGAGAAGCCCTGGGACCTCCTCCCGGGGGGAAGAAACCACAGTGCGGCCTTCCACATCCAGGAGGAGATCGCTCGAACCGCTGAGTGAGGGAGGAGATAGGGAGTTACCCGTCTCCATACTCTCCAGCAGATCGAGCTGCGAACCCCACGAGTGCAGCTGCCGCTCCGCCTCGGCGGAAGCGGGGCCAGTCCCGCGGGGAACGCTGGTGAAAGCCCCCTCCTCGAAGAGGGCTTTCCGGGAACGGAGCACCCGCAGCGGAAGACGCTCACACTGCGGGCAGTCAGCCTTTTTGAGGGCTGACTGTGCGTGCTCCGCTCCCAAGCAAACCACGCATAGACTGTGTGTATCCCTACCAACAATAAAGCGTTGGCAGGGAGGGACACACTGTCTATGCGGGCGCTGAACTGCCATAAAACTTTTCCCCTTTTTGGTTGTCATAACTGCTCAAATAAAAGGTGTGCAAACTGGCACGAAAAAACAGCAGTATGATAATGACAGACAGACACAGAGCGCTCTCGCTGAATGACAAAAGCTGCCGCGGGCGTCAAACGCACGTGCTTTATACTTCCTGGTCACTGACGTCACCGCGCCTGTGACGTCACTCCCGTCGTTTCATTGGTTGTAGACATGATTCAGAGTGCTGCCCGCCAATGGCGTTCCCCATAGCGTTCCATGACGCGGCTCGAGTTCCCAGAAGGGAACTAGTATTTTCCTATTTTCAGCTCTAGACACATACATGAGTTTTAACAAGTGTATTAGTGGTTGAAACTCCTTGCACAGCAATAAGCTATAAACTATTTTAAATAAAATCAATTTAAATAAAACACTACATGTGACCAATAACTAACAACAGAGAACTATGAACATGAATGTGCTGTTGAAGTATTGACATATTAACATAAAATCTCAGGCGGAACTTCAAGAAAATAATGTAGGTCAGAGGGGTCCAGCTGACTAAAAAGCTAGGGAATATCTGCATTAAAGGTCACATATTGTACACATTTCTGGAGGTTTACTTTAGTTGTTGATGTCCTTAAAGGAACACTCCAATGGATTTCAAAACAGTAAAACTCAACTTATTAACTCGGGGGGAGTTGGAGAATGAGCCTATTTCCAAAAAAAGTGGAGTGTTCCTTTAAGAATATATTTGCGGTATAAGTGCCAAAATCCATCTCAAAATATTTTTACAGCTCATTTTTAGTAGCTCTGTCAAGAACAGGTCGATTTTGGCCGGTCTAATTAATATTTATGAGCATGTCTTCTGATTGGCCTGTTGTTCTTTGAGTGACTCATGGCCAGACCAACCAGAGGTAAGGTCATGTATGCTGTAGCCTGCTGTGGCTTGGCGATACTCAACAGGATATTTCAGAATGTTAATTAATGTTTGTCAAACACCAAATGCATTAAGCTACGTAACTGTTGCTTTAGTAAAACCCCTTTCATACTTCGAGTTGATTCTGGAAAATTCCGGGAACGAGCGCTGTGAACAAAAGCCAGAACCAAATGCCATAAAGGCAGTGTTGTATTGATGATGCACGTTATCGTGCGACTCTTCACGATGAAAAATATGTGCAAAGTGGAATGAAGCAGCGGAGCTCCTCACTATCAGCGCTGAAGCTCAGATTGTTCATCAGTTTAGTTTAAAGGAACTGTATGTAAGAAATTTATTTCAGTTAATCATAAAATGGCCCTGACATGTCACTAGACATTAAGAAATCATGTTCATTTCAAATACTTATCACTGACAACAGTGGTCCGGCCAGGATATTGTCATTTAAAAGTGAGAGTTGCAGCCCACGACTGATGTTATTGTTGTCATTTTGTGTTTTGGTCTGAGGCTCCACCCTCCAGCTATCTACTAATCATGAAGTCAGTAGAGTTTCATCCTCCGGGTTGCCAGCTCAGCTGCAGTTACGAACGTGTTGGATAAAACATGTATAACGTTACAAAACCTAAAAGCCTCGTTATGAATCCGAAATACGTCGTGACAAAGTCCGAAATAAAACAAGGATTTGTATAGGAGATGTCTTTGAAAGATGGAGACGGCTGAAAACGGAGAAGAATTTGAAGACAGATGCCATCGTTGCTGATTTTCTCCTGGACAGGTAAGATTCATCTATGTTTGGCTAACTTTGCTTCCGTACACAGTGGATTTTCCATGGTCGCCCGTGCTAAATGCGTTCATAAAAATCTTTATATCGCACCACTAGCAGGGTATGAAAACAATCTATGTTCCGACTGAAATGTGGTATTGCAGTACATCTTTACGAAGTATTTGGCTAATCGCCATTAATACATTTTTGCGATACATAATTACTTCGCAAAACATCTCTCGTGAAGCATAAACATAATTAAGAGAAGAAAAAAAATTACTGTGTAGGACTCGTCACTTGCCATTGGAAGCTCCTTGTAGCAGCCTAGGTTCCTGCTGGATCCTGCAGCTTAGCTGGCAACCTCGAGTCAGGGGGGAGGGGGAGGGGATACACCGTTCTACAGTATTTTGAAAGTGATTGCAGTACCAGTTTTGGCCACAATCCTACATACGGTTCCTTTAAGTTTAGTGAAACGTACGCATCGCATTACACCTCACATCCAAATGTCACATGTATTTATGGGATCTTTACGGGTTGTATGTAAAGCACGCACAGATTCCGGAAAATCATTGTGTGAATGAACCAAATCAAACAATTCCGGAACAAATCATGGGACACATTATCCGTGTATTTTCCGGAATCGCTCTGTGACTAAGCTAAAGTTGATGTGCCACTGGTCTGTTATATTAATATTGTTCGGAAGCCTGTGTAATGATGTAGTTTCCTGACATCCATAGACTGAACAGGGTTTTCTCGGTTTGTTTCTGTGTTGTTGTTGCATGGACGCGATGTTGTCTGGGGGTTTTATAAAAGAAGGGTGGGATAGTGGTTCGTGCTCGGGGTGGTGACTGAAGGCGGTGACTGAGTAGATCGGACGTCACATTTTTAAGGAAGACACAGCGGCTCATGATAAGGCACAACTACTTTATGCTGGCTGTGTGCATTTTTACTGTGGATTGATTGTTTTGAAACTTATATGGTAGTTACATATCCACTAGACCTCAGTTATCATGAAAAAAGCCAGGAAATTTCAGTTTTGACAATATGGGACCTTTAAATGAACAAACAATGACATTACACAGTCAGAATCTTCCAGCTTCAAAAATGTTTGTCCAGTTCCAGAATCACGTAGTGAAATTATAATAATGAACAGAAAGATTTGGCATTAAAAAAAAGTAAGTGTAGTCTGATTTTTAATGTTTTAAAATGTAATATAATCATATTACACATACTTCATTTTTTATAATCACTGTTTACCACCTACACTGAACTGTACTCAAAACCTAACCGAGACTGTTAACAAAAGTAGACATGAGACTTGCTGAAGCAATCATGCCATTTTATCTTGTGTCTACAAGTTTCCAAACTCATCATGAATTGTGTATACTCATTCTGGAAAAACATTACTGGCCTGCAAGCCCAGACGTGATCATGAACACATTTGGGATAAAGTGGAGTGCTTACTGTAAGCTATACCCTAGAGGATTTCAACCCTGCTCCTGGAGACCCACTGTCCCGCAAAGTTTAGCTCCAACCCTAATCAAACACACCAAAACCAGTTAATCAAGGTCTTCAGGATCACTTGGAAAATCACAGGCAGGTGTGTTGAAGCAGTTTGGAAATAAAATTTGCATTAGGAACTTTGCAACTTTGACATTGGAGCAAGACGTCAAGCACTGATGCTGGGAAATGGGTCCTGACTCACTATTTCTTCATCATTTTTTATATGAATCTTGCTTTGTATACAGGGGTATTGTCATTTTAGAACCAAAAAATTCTCCTCAAATTGTTGCATCAAAACTGGAAGCGTACTATTCATATGAATGCAATTGTATGCTGTAGCATTGAGATTTTTTTTTTGCTCAACTTACTGGTATAGTCACTGTTAGGTTGTTGTTGCTCATTTGACTATTTGGAGTTTTATAAACATGTAATAGTGAGTGATATATGCTCCAAAATTTAAAGATTCTTGAAATCAAAATTCTAAGCCTTTTCATCTGTCTCTATCAGTTTCAAAACTGCAGTGGCTTATTTCCAAATGTCTGGGCACTGCAGACCTCTCAGCTGGAGGCTTCTGACAGTCATAGGCCCAGGGACACTGGCTGCATTGGCCCAATATCTATTTCTAGGTCTATCCATGATTTTTTCATATAAATATTATTTAAATTTTTATTCACTAAGTAATGAAAACATCTGTCCGATGTGGATGCTATCTGACAATCTGATGCCAGTTTCTCATGTCTGCATGAAATCAAGTGTCTTACGCCTGCTACACTGCCAAAACTGATGGATGTATTCACTTTTCTGTGACAACCTTGTTTTTTTAAGCAGAAGGGACATACAAAAGGACCTTGGTATCATCATGTTCTTCTGACATGATTATACCAAAGTATTCTTTGAAGATCTACCATGATACATGAAAACACGATAATACCATTATCTCTGACACATCACAGTTCCGCTGTAGTGCTAGTTTTGTGAGGGGACCTGTGAATGACAGCAGCGCCCCCATGTTACCCTGCGCTCATCTCCACTTTATGTCACATGATAAGGGCCAAAGTAGGACCTATAGTACAGTGCTGCAAGCATAATAATATAAGACTGTCTATTTCCACTGTGTCCTTTCCATGACTAAGTGCACCCTTCATGTAAGTGCACTCTCCTGATAGCTAGCTGCATTGACCCTGCCCTTGATAAAACACAGTGGACCAACACCAGCAGCTGACATGGCACCCCAGACCATCACTGACTGTGGGTACTTGAC
Organism: Garra rufa; assembly: GCF_049309525.1. Taxonomy (NCBI): domain Eukaryota; kingdom Metazoa; phylum Chordata; class Actinopteri; order Cypriniformes; family Cyprinidae; genus Garra; species Garra rufa. The sequence goes on along the minus strand of NC_133373.1, from coordinate 17,142,191 downwards.
ACTGGACTTCAGGCATTTTGGCATTTCCCTCTCCCCAGTCTTCCTCCAGACTCTGGCACCTTGATTTCCGAATGACATGCAAAATTTGCCTTCATCCGAAAAAAGTACTTTGGTCCACTGTGTTTTATCAAGGGCAGGGTCAATGCAGCTAGCTATCAGGAGATTTTGGAGCACTTCATGCTTCCATCTGCTGAAAAGCTTTATGGAGATGAAGATTTAATTTTTCAGCACGACCTGGCACCTGCTCACAGTGCCAAAACCACTGGTAAATGGTTTACTGACCATGGTATTACTGTGCTCAATTGGCCTGCCAACTCTCCTGACCTGAACCCCATAGAGAATCTGTGGGATATTGTGAAGAGAAAGTTGAGAGACGCAAGACCCAACACTCTGGGTGAGCTTAAGGCCGCTATCGAAGCATCCTGGGCCTCCATAACACCTCAGCAGTGCCACAGGCTGATTGCCTCCATGCCACACCACATTGAAGCAGTCATTTCTGCAAAAAGGATTCCCGACCAAGTATTGAGTGCATAACTGAACATAATTATTTGAAGGTTGACTTTTTTTTATTTTTATTAAAAACACTTTTCTTTTATTGGTCGGATGAAATATGCTAATTTTTTGAGATAGGAATTTTGGGTTTTCATGAGATGTATGCCAGAATCATCAATATTAAAACAATAAAAGGCTTGAACTACTTCAGTTGTGTAGTAATGAATCTAAAATATATGAAAGTCTAATGTTTATCAGTACATTACAGAAAATAATGAACTTTATCACAATATGTTAATTTTTTGAAAAGGACCTGTATTTTGAGACAACATTTTGCACTCAGCTGAGATTTGCTATGTAGTATAAGTGCCAAATTCTGTCAGTTCATCTGTAGATGGTGGAGGCTGATGGGTCCTAAATGTAAACTGATGATATTCACAGCATTAAACTACTTGGCAAAAGCTGATTGGGTCATGTTGCATACGCAGCCAATGAACTTGTTGCTTTACATTTAAATGGCTGGTTAGCATTCACTAAAGCATTTTGCAGTGCACTTTCAGAGTTCCTCTGAAACCCTCCACCTTTCCCAGCTCCCCCTACATAGATCTGCTATGGGTTATTATCTATTATATTTGTGCAGCAGCAGTATGTCTTAAATAACCACAGCTCCATATCAGCGTATGTATTGGTAGTAGCCAATTCCTGTAATTGCTTTGCAGCAGCAAAAAATCTACAACAACAGCAATAACCAGCAGCAGTAGCAGCGTAGCAGATCTATTCTGCCAAGACCAAATACATTACCATTGCCATATCCATTACAATGCTAAAATTTTCAGAGTTGTCATGTTAGAAATGTTCTCCTGTGTTGTCAGCTTGTTACATACTCGCTGTTGCTATTTTGACTGTTCAGAACTTTATAAACATGTAATAGTGAGTAATAAATGCTCCAAATACAAAGATTCCAAAAATCAAAAGTCTCTGACAAATCCAGCCCTTTTTTGCATCTATATCAATTTCACATCTGCAGTTGCTTATTTCCAAATGTCTGGGCATTGCAGACCTGTCAGCTGGAGGCTCCTGACAGTCATAGGCCCAGGGACACTGACTGCATTGGCCCAGTGTCTATTTCTAGCTCTAGGTCCATTTATCTACTGATTTTATTTATTTTATTTTTTTTTTGCTTCACATCACTAGTATTGAAATTTTAATTACCCTGCTCTCAACTTCACTTTGAGTCACACAATGTAATATAAGACTGGCCATTTCAATATCTGGAACCCCATTTTCAGAAATTTGGGAAATAAAATAGTAACTACAGGAGCAAATACATTTTCGCACATATCCAGTTGGTATTAAATAACTTTTTTTGCTTCACATTATGATTTAAAAGCTGTATTTTATGTTTACTGCAGTTGCCTTTGTTTTATGTTAGATTATTTCTGAAACGATTTAGTATGAGAAGAAACCAGGAGGAGGGGCAAATATTTTTTACGGCATTATTTATATAAATGGTTTTTGGGAACTGGCCACTGAAAACCATTAAAAACATAAATTATTTATACTGGACGGAACCTAATCCTCAAAACGCAGTATGTGTTTCAAACAATTGGTAAATAGTTAGTTTAGTTTGTTCTGCTTCATAAAAACCTGTAACCTATTGCAAAGTATTGTGTTGATAAATAGGTTTATAGGGCATTTTCACCATAGTTTTTGCTGAGTTAAGCTTATCCCACACTATAAAAATAGACTCACTGTTGAAATAGACCTTCGGAGCAAACTTATTCCTTCTCACTTATGGAGAACTATGGCAGGAGTTTAACATCGTCTTCTGTTGCCAGTGATTCGGGGGTTATTCTTTGGCTCTTTACAGGCTTTTTACCTTGTTCTTAGGGTGTACGTCATTTTCACAGAGTGGCTTTTATTTCAAAGGCTATCCTTTTTACTTATTTAAAAAAAAAATGAAAATGTAATCAGCAAAGTGTCTTTTAGGGAGCTTTAAGCTCAAATCACTTTGGATAAAAAGCATCTGTTAAATGAATAAATGTAAAGGTAAGATGATCGAAGCATTGTTTTATCATCACGATGGGTTTTATTTTTATGGTAATGACTAGCTGACTGTACATTTTCCAGTTTATTACAATAATAAATAAATGTAATTATTTTACTAATACCACATACTAATATGAGAAATGCAACACACGCATAGCTATGGAGGAAACATAGCTATACATGAAACATGTATTGAGCTGTCAGTTATACAGTGATGCTATGGATTATTCATAACTTTTTGGCTGTTGAATTTTTTGGCTGTCAGACACTGCTAGTGGATAGAAGAAAAAAAAAAACTCTAAAACTCCAAAAGCATTTTCAGTGAGTAACTTTCCTAAAGTTTACAGGCCCAGAGACTCCCACTGTGGACAAAGTACTCAGTAACATAGTTCTTTCCAACTGTATATATTCTGAAAGCTCTACTTAACTAATGTGACAGCTTAGTTCTCCAAAGACACGATACAAAAAGAGTTTGAAACAGACTGGGCAAAGACTGAAGGTATTTTAACATGCAATACAGATTACCAAGGAAGAGCCTTGTTTACATGCTGACGCATCTGCATACTTCTGTAAATACACTGTGATGCGGTAATTAAAATACAGTAAATCAGCTTTTTCTCATTTCCTAGCTGTTTTATGTAAATCCTAAATAGCCGCAAGTACTGGTTGCAGCCAGTAAAGCTAATATTGTCTTTCTTTCCACAATTTCTGATTTGGCAGAGAGAGATGACTTTGGATTACTGTAATGAGAGTCTTGAGGGGGAGATTTAGTAAGGAAGATGCTATTGATCATTTTATTCCTGAAATAATTTGTTTGCCTTTACTCTGCCAGCAGCCAAAAGCCAAAAGCCAGAGAGTCGAACAAGTGTAGTCCACCCCCACCTAAAAATGAGCACTTTAAATGCTTTAAATGGGATTGTGTGGATATAAACATATTCATTTTCATAGCAATTACGTTCTTGTCCTTCATTGATTAAAATATCTCAGCGTTTTGGTTAACACCATCACTGTGGCATTCAGTATTTTGTCTGCTTGTGTGAGGAGTGTACACAATAGGAAAGACACTGCGGTTCCCCTTCGAAAAATTTTTTAATGCTGCGTCATGGTATTGATGCTATGGGAAAACTTTGCATGAGCTGATACCTGAAGCTGTCTTACCATAGACCCACCCTGAGTGAGCTGTAACAGTCCGACCACCATTGTGTCGACTCGGTGTAGGGAAAGACAAGAATGTCTCCGACTGAGCTATTGAGGTCTTCTATTGTTGGATGTAATAATGAACATAGCAGTTGTAATTTACTCCCGACATCTGAGCCGCTGAAGACACAGAGGATTAACGTTACTTTCATTACTTTTGAAGGGAATGCACCGATCCCTGATCTACATACATACTATGTTTACACAAATCATTCATGATCCAGCTTCACCTAAAGCAGAAGTGAGTATAGGAATTTTTTATACATATTTGTAAATCGCCTTTCTTAATAATGTGCTAGTTAGCAGGTTTTGTGGCTAAATGTGGCTAAAGTAAACAGCACAGCTCATCACCCCACAGAAGAGAGGGGCGGGGTGAGCAGAGCTCATTAACATTTAAAGGCAAATGTAACAAAACGGCACACTCAGTTTATAAGTGTAGAGGAACAAGCCAAAACTGATCGACACACAAATCGATGGCACAAACAGGGAGCGAGACCCAAAGGCACTCGAGACATTAGACTGTCAAGAGTATCTCGTATTGCTGCGATATCATCCTCTACTCCAGATACAGCTATGACAAGGCTTGCAAAAACTGGTGTTTTACCACCCCCTATACTGCTTGAAAACAGATTTGAAGCATTAATGAATGAGGGTGAGGAATCCCCAAAAACGACTGAACATGGATCCTATCAGCCTGCTGCTAACATCGAAACAAACAGGTGTGCAAGTTCGAGCAGACAGCGGCACTCAGCTCAGAGCGCAGCCGAGCCCAGGACTCTGATAGTGGGTGACTCCATTATCAGAAATATAAGTAGCAGAACTACAACTACATGCTGCTTTCCTCAAGCAACCGTCTCTGATGTGAACAAGGAACTTCGGAACATTCTAATGAAACACAAGACTGCAAATCGAATCATCATCCATGTGGGAAAGAACGATATTCGGAAAGAGCAGTCAGAACTCCTAAAGAAGGATTTTGGTGAACTCATTGAAACACTTTGAAGACTTGAAGTTCAGTCGTTCATCAGTGGACCACTCCCAGCAAGGGGAACTAACATGTTTTCACGGTTGCTTGGACTGAATACCTGGCTACAAAGAACCTGCAGTCTAAAAGGAGTCAACTTCATTGACAACTTCAACCTTTTCTGGGGCCATAGACAACTGTTCAAATTGGACGGCCTCCACCCAAACAAACTTGGTGCGAGAGTGCTAAAGGACAACATCTATTTTTCACTCCGGCATCCATCAGTGGAATGTGCCAGTCTACCCAACATGAATGGCACACACACACTTGGACAATGTATGCGTGACGACAGGACATCTTATCAGCTTCAGAGTCATCATATGGTCAACTCAACCCACAAGGACACTGACAACGCCACACAGCCACAACAAGCACTGCTTATGGACACTTTCCTGGCTGAGTCCTGCCCACAGAGCTCATCACAGACAGACTGTGACGTACTGCAACAGCTCCAAGACTCAGCACCGAAGGACGACTTTCTGGTAAACAGCCAGGGAAGCCAGGACAACAACATTTTTCAGCCACTGGAAACACCAGAGCCAGAGCTCCATTCACCAGACACATTATCCCTCTCTCCAGCATCTCCACTTCTAAGCTTCTCACAGAAAATGGAGGAACTGGTATATGCTGGAACCAGACTCTCCCACTCTTTTGCTGCAAGCCCCCAGTTATCAACTAAAAAACGGCGGGCACCACAACCACCAAAACCTGTGGGTCCAGCTCGCCCTCCTCCTCCTCCTGTGAGAGCTCTCCGGCCGCTGCCACAACGTCAGGGCCCAAACCCTCCTCCGTCTGCTGTGAGTGAACCAAAAACAACTGATAACAGCTCTCAGTGATATGTGTCGGGTCCCCGCTATGATAACAGCAACACTCAGCAATGTTTACAGAACAAGCGGGAACCCAGTGTGCCTGTAGTTTTCCCTATTTCAAGTCTAAGGCCATCCCAAGCCGTACGGTTGACCCATCTAATCTGAGGCCTATTCTGCATCAAACTAAGATTGCTCTAGAGACAAAAAGTAATGCCATCAAGCTAGCATTTTTAAACATTCGCTCACTAAAAAATAAATCACTTCTGATCAATGATTTTATAACAACAAACAACCTGGATTTTATGTTTCTAAATGAAACATGGCTAGAAGACAGCTGCAGTGCAACAGTCCTCAATGAAGCAGCCCCTCCTAACTTTACTTTCATGAGTGTCTGCAGAGCTGTCAGAAGAGGTGGTGGTGTAGCAGCTCTTTTTAAAGATGTCTATCAATGCAAGCAAGTGTTATTTGGTCAGTACATGTCTTTTGAATATCTAGGGATTGTGCTGAAAGGTGCTCCACGCATTCTATTTATCATTATTTACAGGCCCCCAAAATACTGTCCAGTCTTTGTTGATGAGTTCACAGAACTGCTATCAATGATTTGTTCAGAGTTTGACTGTTTTGCTATTGCAGGGGATTTTAATGTTCACATAGAAAATGCAGAAATCAAAACCACAAAAGAAATTATAACGGTTTTGAACACTTTTGACCTGATTCAGCATGTGCATGGGCCTACACACAATCATGGACACACTCTTGATTTACTCATCAGTAAGGGTCTAAACATTTCATCCACTGTTATCAAGGATGTAGCACTATCTGATCACTTCTGTATTTTCTTTGATATATTGATCTCTGCTCCTAATGAATCTAGATATGTCTCTGTCAGAAAGAGATGCATTAACGATAACACTAGTGTGCTATTTCTGAAGGCTATATCTTCAATGCCAACCATTTCTGCAGACTCTGTTGATCTTCTCCTGGAGTCCTTTGACTCAAAAGTTAAGAATGTCATTGATGACATCGCACCTGTGAAAATCAGAATTTCTGGCGAACAGAAGTCGCCGTGGAGAAAATCAACAGCAGTACAGAGTATGAAAAGACAATGCAGAAAAGCTGAGTGGATGTGGCGGAAGACGAAACTCCAAATTCACTATAGCATCTATAAAGACAGCCTTCATGCTTTCAATGCTGAACTAGGTAAAGCTAGACAAATGTTCTTCTCAAACCTTATAAACAGGAACTTAAACAACACTCACACTCTTTTTGCTACCGTTGAGAGACTAACGGAGGTCAGACAAATTCGACCGCAATTTCAAAAAGAAGTCATTATGTCTACTTCTGAAGCAATCGATAGCAACATTTTGGAAGAAACAGTACAGCACCTCAAATCGTCAACCTGCCACCTTGACACACTTCCCACATCTTTTTTCAAAAGTGTGCTTAACTGTTTAGAAGCAGATCTCTTAGAAGTGGTGAACACCTCACTTCTTTCTGGGACTTTTCCAAACTCCCTGAAAACTGCAGCTGTTAAGCCCCTTCTGAAAAAGAAAAATCTTGATAACACCATATTGAGCAACTATAGACCAATATCAAATCTTCCTTTCATAGGCAAGATTATTGAAAAGGTTGTTTTCAATCAGCTGAATCACTACATAAACTCAAATGGATACCTGGACCATTTCCAATCTGGTTTCAGAACACATCATAGCACAGAGACAGCGCTCATAAAGATAATAAAAGATATTCGCCTAAATTCAGACTCTGGCAAAATATCAGTGCTGGTACTACTAGATCTCAGTGCTGCATTTGACACTGTCGATCATAACATTCTTTTAGATAGACTGGAAAACTGGGTCGGGCTTTCTGGGATGGTTCTCAAATGGTTCAGGTCATACTTAGAAGGGAGAGGCTATTACGTAAGTATAGGAGAGCATAAGTCTAAGTGGACGTCCATGACATGCGGAGTCCCACAAGGCTCAATTCTAGCCCCGCTGCTGTTCAGCCTGTATATGCTCCCACTAAGTCAAATAATGAGAAAGAACCAAATTGCATATCACAGCTATGCAGATGATACCCAGATTTAACTAGCCTTATCGCCAAATGACTACAGCCCCATTGACTCCCTCTGCCAATGCATTGATGGATGTGCCAAAACTTTTTACAGTTAAACAAGGAGAAAACAGAAGTCATTGCATTTGGAAACAAAGATGAAGTTCATAAGGTAAATGCGTACCTTGACGCTAGGGGTCAAAAAACAAAAAAATCAAGTCAAGAATCTGGGTGTGATTCTGGAGTCAGACCTCAGTTTCAGTAGCCATGTCAAAGCAGTAACTAAATCAGCATACTATCATCTCAAAAACATTGCAAGAATTAGATGTTTTGTTTCCCGTCAAGACTTGGAGAAACTTGTTCATGCCTTTATCACTAGCAGGGTGGACTATTGTAATGGTCTCCTCACCGGCCTTCCCAAGAAGACCATTAGACAGCTGCAGCTCATACAGAACGCTGCTGCCAGGATTCTGACTAGAACCAAAAAATCAGAGCATATTACACCAGTCCTCAGGTCCTTACACTGGCTTCCAGTTATGTTTAGGATAGATTTTAAAGTACTTTTACTTGTTTATAAAGCACTCAATAGCCTAGGACCTACATACATTGCAGATATGCTCACTGAATATAAACCTAACAGACAACTCAAATCACTAGGATCGAGTCAGTTAGTAATATCAAGGGTTCACACAAAACAAGGGGAATCCGCTTTTAGCTATTATGCCGCCCGCAGTTGGAATCAGCTTCCAGAAGAGATCAGATGTGCTAATACATTAGCCACATTTAAATGCAGACTCAAAACTCATCTGTTCAGTTGTGCATTTATTGAATGAGCACTGTGCTACATCCGAACAGATTGCATTATTTTATGTATAATCATTTTACTGTATTAATTAATTTTAAATCATTTTTTAAATCATCTTAAATGTTCTTAAATTTAGTTTTTATTGTTGTGATTATTATAAATTTGTATGATTTTTATGCTATTATGATTTTAATTCCTTTTATGTACAGCACTTTGAATTACCATTGTGTATGAAATGTGCTATATAAATAAACTTGCCTTGCCTTGCCTAAAACCCTCCTTTCTGTGAGCCCTCACTGCTGTGATTGGTCAGACAGTGCAGTCCTTTATGATAGTCTACCGCGTACAGCGCTTGTCAGAAACGAAAAGCCCATTGCCATAGCTGAATGACAGCCCTGGAGACTTGTCAATACATAGAAAAGATGGTATCGATTGTACCTTTCAGGATTTCTCTCAATATAATGGACTTCTATGGTGCCACCGAGTTTGAACTTCCAAAATGCAGCTTCAAAGGGCTCTAAACAATCACAGCTGAGGAAATAAGGGTCTTATCTAGCAAAACAATGGGTTATTTTCTAAAAAAATTATATAATTTTTAACCTCAAATGCTTGTCTTGTCTAGCTCGGCAAAGACGAGCATTTGAGATTACAAGTTACAAGTTGTAAATGTTTTTAGAAAATAACCGATCGTTTCGCTAGAAAAGACCCTTCTTCCTTGGCTGGGATCATTTAGAGCCCTTTGAAGCTGCATTTAAACTGCATTTTGGAAGTTCAAACTCAGGGGCACCATAGACGTTCATTATATGGAGAGAAATCCTGAAATGTTTTCCTCAAAAAACACCATTTCTTTACGACTGAAGAAAGAAAGACATGAACATCTTGGATGACAAGGGGGTGAGTATATTATCTGTAAATTTTTGTTGTGAAAGTGAACTACTCCTTTAACCACTGATTTGTTGTAGATTCATCTTTTGGAAGTGATTACACAACAGATTTACTCTCACAGCGTAGAATACTGCTTCTTCTCAAATGATGTTAACCACATGAATTTTTACTGTGTTTGTGGGCGATGACCCCTTTAAATAACAATAATCTTAAAAACAAATTTATTTTTGTTGTTTTTTGGCAACTGTAAAAGCCCTTTACACTAAATATGTGATTATAAGCATCAAGCTGAAGGAAACACAGGTACAAAAAGTTGTCCGTAAATAAATAGGAAAAGTAACTTGCCTTACTTATTTGAAAAAAGTAACTTAGACATTTTGTTGTAAATTTTGAAAGTAATGCATTACTTTACTAGTTTTGAAAAAAAAAAAAAGAGTAGTCTGATTATGTAACTGGACTCGAACACTGGTTTTATGGGGTTGTCATGTGTTTTTAAATCGGTCACTTGGTTAAGATGTTGCTTTTGTAGTCAGCTTCCTATGTACCCAGCAAACAGTGAGGCAGTTTACAAGGTTTTGGAATATAGCCAGTTTGTAATCTTTAGAGGTTGAGCTTGTCGGACATGGTGGATACTTTCGAGGTGCACGGACTGCATTGATCTGCCTGTACAGAGACTTGTGTACAGCAGCAGGCTTTCAAGACTAATTGAATTTCCTCCACTCAGCATCTGTCGTTAGTGTCGTGAACGTTTTCTCTTACACAGGAAAAGCTTATGTAATGAGGCAGAATTAACAGTAAAATGGAACTTGTTTCAGGTGGAATCAGAGTAGTTTATATTATGAGCTGACCCAGAATATAGCTGAGACTGGCCACATACAGTATACTACAATGAATGAGAGAAACTGGAACACCCAAAAATGCTGACTCTAGTAAAGCCAATTTTTAAAGTCATTGTTTGGTCTTCATGGCAGAAGGCTGATTATGCTGTTTAATGCCAGTGTCACCATGCAATTACAAGCTGTACATGCATGAATGAAATGCTAAATTCCAAAGGTCCAATGCTAAATTACAAAGATGGCCACCAAGTCAAGTGACATGCCTTGAAAGGAGTTTTGGTGGAGTGTTTTACAGTGTGCACAGACCTTCCGTTGGACATTCTTAGATCAAGTACAAAATGTATAAACCTTTTAGTTTTCCAACTCTTGAACTTAAACATTTCTAGAATGTTTTTAGAAAGCAAAAATGCATGGATAACCAGTTCACTTCAATTACAAGAAATACATCAGTTATTTGTTATTTTTTTTATGTTTTAGGACTAGATGAAGCAATCCCATTTTTAAGACCTGAGGTATGAGTGGTGACAATGCATCAATCAGTGTATTTTCCTCACTGTGATGGTGATTGAGTGGGATGAGAATGGGGGATTTAGCTTCATCGGGGTCATCAGGTGGGCACCCTCCTTCACTGGTGTTTCAATGATAGGCCCACGACACCTCCAGAGGGCTCATCGGCAGCACCTGGCGTCCCAGGTGAGCCCCCCTCTGCTTTCAACTCCTCAATGACTCAGGTAATATTAGGGGCCCAGTTGGAGTCTCCCCTTTTCACCCAGAGCCATCGACTTGCTTCTTCTGCTGCAACTGAGAGGGCTTTGATGGTTCGACGTAGGGTTTGACCTTGCACTCCCAATTCCTTAAGCAGCCTGATGGTTGACTTGCCCACAAAGCCTCTGCAGCCGACTTCCACTGGGAAGACCTTGGATTTCCATCCGCGTTGCTCAGCATCAGCTGCCAGCTCTGTGTACTTAAGGCTTTTGCGCTCAAATGCCTCCTCCACAGCAGCTTCCCAGGGAACGGTAAGCTCTATTATGTACACAGTGTGGAGTGAGGAGGACCAGAGCACAAGGTCTGGTCTGAGGTTTGTTGTGGCGATCTCAGAAGGGAAGTGAAGTCTTTGGTTCAAGTCTACCACCAACTTCCAGTCTCGAGCCCTTCCAAGCTGGCCGACAGCTTGGCTGTCTTTGTACCTTCTCGGATGAACTCTCTTGCGTATGAGGGATGAAATGATGGAGGAGGCAGGGCATTGATCTTTAACCGTCTGCACTCCAAGGTAGCTGCTAGGCATTTCAGGACATGGTTGTGCCTCCAGGTATAGCGGCCTTGTGACAAGCTTGTCTTACATCCAACCAGAATGTGTTTAAGGTTTGCAGGGGATGGACAGAGGGGGCATGTCGGGTCTTCCCCATACCATTGGTTGAGGTTTGAGGGGGAAGGCAGGACGTCATACGTTGCACGTAAAATAAAGCTGATGTGAAATGCTTCCATGCCCATCAACTCCCTCCAGGATAACTTTCTCCTCTCAACTCCCTCCCATCTCGTCCATTGTCCTTGCTTGGCTTGTGAGATAGCCTTTACACACCTTGTTGCCTGCTCATGCCGACGCACCTCCTCAACAACCAGCTGTCGGCGTTGAGCTGGAGCTGCCCTTTCCCACGATGGTCTACTGTCTCCAAGGCCAAGGCCTCCTCTCCCCTGTTGCACGTTACCAATGATGTCTCTGTGCCTGAGGTCTGATTTTGCCTGGTGAGTAGCTGCCGCTGGGTTCCATTTCCTTCCAGTCACCAGTGTAGGAGCTGTTCTTGAAACACATGGGTCACGGGACTCTGTTAGTGTCATTTCCAGCCTTACTTTGGAACACTTGAATTACACTCCTCTTGGTTATCTCTTATAAACTTCCAACAATCATGAATCCACTCACCACAGTTTGTCTGAAGCCACCATCAGAATTACAATCCTTTTGGTTAAATCTCATAAACTACCAACAATCGTAAATAAGCTGATCCTCTTTGTCTGAAGCCACCCTCAACCATACAACTTCGTCAATAATCTAAACAAAATTGTGGGGGTAAAGAGGGTTAAGAGGAGGTAGCAACACTGTTTTAATATCAAACCTAATTAAGTATTTATGAAAGTTTATTTAAATTATTAATATTATATATTATTATTATTATCATTCTGCATATACTATAATATTTATTTTATTTTATTTATTTATCTTTATTCCGCTTACTCTCTCTCTCTCCCTCTCTTTTTTTTTCCCCCCTTCCTTCTATCCCCTCTGTCTTCTCCTTTCCTGCCTCTGGGCCCCAGTTGACTGTGTCATCTGTGACCCTGTTCTATGTGGCTCGGATTGGCTGCGGGTGGGTGTGTTGGGTGGCCGGGGTACTTTTACCTTTAGCTTACCCTGGATTTTTTTTTTTTTTTTTTTTTTGCCACTTATTAGCACTACATGTCTGGCTTTTTAATGCATCACACATTAGTTGACATACATATACAACATGAAGAGAGAGGAAAGGGAGGAAAAAGGGAGAAGAAGGAAAAAAAACCAAAAAAAAACCAAACATTTTTACATACATATAGGGTAAGTGTGACGTGGGCGTGGTGGCCTGCATGTCACACTTTTCTTTTAATGCATTACACATTAGTTGACATGCATCTATCACAAATAAAAAGGGGGGAAAAAAGGAAAAAAAAAGAAGAAATAAAATAGTAATAAAAAATAAAGAAATAAATACAAAAAGTACAATCAAATAGGGTAAGCAGGGCGTGTGTGGTGGCACGGGGATGGGAATTAGGGCTCTGTGCCTCCGCAGCACCTTTCCTAGATGGCCATCCGGGTGACATGAGCAGGGGATTACCTGGGCAGCTTTATAATAACTCTTTTTTTTTTTTTTTTTTTCTTTTCTCTCCAGTGTTGTTTTCATTAATACTAAGAAAATACTAATAAAGAACATTTATTTTTTATTTTTTTTATAAATATTTTATTTCTATATCTTATATATTATTAAATACTATTATTATAATTGCCCTCTTCTTGATCCTCAAACCTCCCCTCATTCTTGAATAAAGGAGCTCACTTAAAATGTTATTATTGCTGCTATTATTATTATTATTATTATTATTATTATTTCTGCCATTTATCATCTTCCGCATCCTGACCTCTGCGTACCATCCACACCCTCCACTCTCAAATTTCTGAGAGTAATACTATTGTTATCATCATTTTTATTATTGTTTATTATTATTATGTCTGTTGTACTTTTCTACATATTCCCTTGTTTATATACTTCCAACCTCGATACACAGTTACAGTTACCACTTACACACACACTCACACAAATCATGATTACTGTCATGTATATTTTGTTGACCTTTGATGTATCACCTGTAAATAGTATATTTGTTGGCAAATAAAAATAAAAAAATTAGAAAGCAAAAATGCCAGAGGTCATGATAAATTTTAAACAAATTCTTCCTTTCTGAAAATGTGATCCTTAGATGAAACTCAAATGAACAAACTCCACTGAGAAATATGATGAAAACAATATAGCTGTAAGCAGCAATTAGCAGAATCCAGTGGGTTTAGTAAAGAATTGGTAAGAAGTAGATGAGACTAACTTTGTGTCTTATATGTTAATAATCAAAAAATAAATTGAATGTTCAGCATTTTGTTTTGTTGTCATCTCACGATTGAACACTTTATCAATTGATGTGTTTCATTTTTAAGTTAAGTATTTTGTGTTAACTTTCATCTGTTATTCTTCTATGGAAATTGCTAAATGTAGTATGTATTTATACAAAGGTATATGCATGTATATAAACCATGGACCTTTTTCACATTTCCGGGGTTCTCAGAAAATGAAGTCGTCATTGTTGGGTAAAATTCTATAGTGGCGAATGAGAAACTACAGAAAATATGTGTCATGATTAAACAGACTGGATTCGATAGCGAGTGAATAATGCCGTTTATTAAAGAAAAGCAACAAACAACGGGACATGAAGCGTGAGATATTCCAGCAACTGGCAGCACAGGGACGCGAATGGACAGCCAACACTCCACGGGGAAGATCCAGAGCAGCGAAGGAAACCGGAACAGAATCCAGGTGAAAGGGAACCGGAGACCAGGAGCTGGACAGAGCTGGACCCGAGAAGGCGGATTAACAGGTGAGTGAAAAACAGGCTTCAATTTGGAAACATGAAACACGGAATTAATTCTCCTGTACGCTGGAGGAAGTTTGAGGCAGACTGCCACTGGACTAATGATTTTGGTGACAGTGAACGGGCCATGAATTTAGGAGCTAATTTGTTAGACACGGAGCAGAGCGGAATGTCCTTAGAAGAAAGCCACACTTTTTGACCTACGACGTAGATGGGAGACTTGGACCGGTGGCGATCGGCCTGAGCCTTAGTGCGCGCTCTCACCCAGAGGAGAGTCTCACGGGCTCTTCTCCAGATGCGACGGCACAGAGGGGACCGCGACTTCGGATTCCAAACTACGAAAAATAGGTGGCTGGTAACCTAAGCTACACTGAAACGGAGAAAGGCCCGTGGATGATACTGGTAACGAGTTGTGTGCGTACTCCACCCATGAGAGTTGCTGGCTCCAAGAGGACGGATTCTGTGTAACCAAACATCGCAACACTCTCTCGAGGTCCTGATTGGCCCGCTCGGGAAAGTACAGCACCTACCCCCACCTCTGACGCGTCGACCTCCACCACGAACTGACGTGTGGGATCAGGGGCCACGAGAATGGGAGCCGAAACGAAGCGGCTCTTTAGGTTGGTGAACGCAGATTCGGCTGCGCTAGACCACCTGAACGTAGTCTTGGCAGAGGTCAAAGCGGTCAGAGGCGAGGCTAGTCGGCTGAAATTGCGAATGAAACGCTGGTAGAAATTGGCGAACCCCAGAAACCTCTGCAGGGCCTTGCGGGAATCTGGTGTTGGCCAATCCACCACAGCCTTAACCTTGTCGGGATCCATGCGCACTCCCTCGGACGAGATGATGTACCCCAAAAACGGAACCGACTGTGCATGGAAGATGCACTTCTCCACCTTGACAAAAAGCCCATTCTCTAGCAGCCTCTGGAGCACCCGCCTGACGTGCTGAACATGTTCCTGGAGAGAAGAAGAAAAAAATCAATATGTCGTCCAGGTAGACATATATAAACTGATCTACCATATCTCTCAGCACGTCATTAACGAGTGTCTGAAAGACCGCGGGGGAGTTGGACAACCCGAAGGGAATGACCAGATATTCGAAGTGCCCCCTGGGGGTATTAAATGCAGTCTTCCACTCATCCCCCTTCCTAATACGGACCAAATGGTAGGCATTGCGTAAGTCCAATTTGGTGAAAATGGAGGCTCCCTGCAACCGCTCGAAGGCTAAAGACATCAACGGCAAAGGATAGGTATTCTTTACCGTGATATTGTTCAGCCCTCGGTAGTCAATACACAGTCGCAGGGATCTGTCCTTCTTACCCACAAAAAAAAAAAAAAAAAACTGCCCCGGTGGGAGAAGAGGAAGGGTGGATGAACCCAGCTGCTAGAGAATCAGAAATCTATTTCTCCATGGCCTCCCTCTCAGGAGCAGACAATGAGTATAACTTGCCCTTAGGCAGAGACGTACCTGGCACTAGATCTATAGCACAGTCATAGGGCCGATGAGGAGGAAGAGAAGCAGCCCTGGACTTACTGAACACTTCCTTCAGGTCAAGATACTCCTTGGGCACGTTAGACCGGTTCACTGGCTCATTCTGTAGCAAAGAACAAGACACAGACGAACAAGCAGACACAAGACAAGAGGCATAACAGTCATCGCTCCACCCAGACACCGAATTAAGACCCCAGTCAATCCTGGGATTGTGCTGGACCAGCCAGGGGTGGCCTAGGACAATAGGGGTGAGAGATGAGGATGTTAACAGCAGGGTGATCCTCTCGGTATGGTTGCCGGACGTGACGAGAGTGATCTGGTCAGTGGTGTGTGTAATCTCACAAAGTGCTTGTCCATTAAGTGCATTGACAGAAATCTTGTGAGTGAGAGGAACAATGGGGATGTGAAGGTAACGGGCCATTTCAATGTCCATAAAGTTACCTTCAGCTCCAGAATCCACCAAGGCCTGGCAGTTGTGTGATGTGGCTGCCCATTGCAGTCTAACTGGGAGGAGAGTCGTTGATGAGGATCTTTTCAATGATAATCCGCCCGACAGTAACCTCAGTTCTACTGTCGGGCTGGCCCTTTTACCGGACAGTCCACCAGAAAATGGCCGGCCGCACCACAATACAGGCAAAGTCCCTTCAATCTCTGATGCTCTCTCTCCTCCCGGGAAAGCCGAGCTCTACCCACCTGCATGGGTTCTTGGTCGAGTACGGGGCTGACCGCATTCGTGGAAGCTGAGGCTGATTGAGCAGGAAACTCAAGCATGGGAGCGGGAAAGAATACTTGATCATGTTGTTGTAGCCGCACGTCAACTCGAAGCGCTAGATCAATGAGTCCATTCAAATCAGCGGGTAATTCCAAGGTGAATATTTCCTTCTGAATGCGATCAGCCAACCCATGCAGGAAGACGTCCCACTGCGCCTCCTTGTTCCACTTGCACTCAGCAGCCAACGTGCGGAACTCTATGGAGTAATCAGACACAGTTCTATTTCCCTGGCGGAGATCAGTCAGCATACGTGCCGTTTCACGGCCCACCACCGCGCGATCGAAAGACACGCTTCATCTACTCTGAGAGTGCAGGGAACGAGGAACAGCAGGGGTGATCATTATCCCACACCGCCGTCCCCCAAAGTGCCGCACGTCCGGATAAAGTCAGTACCAACGCCACCTTGGATGATTCAGTAGCAAAAGTTCTAGGTTGCAACGAAAAAAACATGGAGCATTTAGTTAAAAATGCCCTACAAAGCTTAGGCTCACCAGCGTAAGGTTCCGGCGTGGGTAGGCGTGGCTCCGGCAGATGTTCTGTGTTCATGGGCTGGGGAGGAAGCGGCGGTGGGGGTGGCGCAGCGGGCGATCTTAGTTGTTGTAGCTGAGAGGTGAGCTCGGACACCTGTGCCACCAGCGCTTGCACGGCACGACCCGTGTTGAGCAAATGTTCCTCTTGTTGGTCCATACGAGCGTTGTTAAGAGCTAATAGCTCTTGCACAGATGGCGCACTCGCCGAATCCATTGACGGGTCAGATCGTTCTGTCATGATTAAACAGACTGGATTCGATAGCGAGGGAATAATGCTGTTTATTAAAGAAAAGCAACAAACAATGGGACGTGAAGCGTGAGATGTTCCAGCAACTGGCAGCACAGGGACGCGAATGGACAGCCAACACTCCACGGGGAAGATCCAGAGCAGCGAAGGAAACCGGAACAGAATCCAGGCGAAAGGGAACCGGAGACCAGGAGCTGGACAGAGCGAACCACACAGCAGGATGGAAACAAACGATCTGACAACACAAGGTGAAAACACAGCCATTAAATAGCTGAGCCAACGAGCCACAGCTGGCGACAATCACAGTGATAACAGCCACGCCCACACACAGCCTGAACATACACACAGCCACACACAGAGAGAGAATGAACCCGTGAACCCATGAACCATGAAAATATGAGTATTAACAGTATTTCCAAGGCTTTCCAAAGAAAAAATATATAGAGACTAATTACAGCAGTCAGTAGAAAGAAAGATTTAGCATTACCCCCCCCCCCCCCCACGTTTGTCCACTTTTGCCACTGCTTCATTGCATACTTAACTGTCAAAAGCTGCAAACATCTCTGAAAACTGTACAAACGTAGGGTCAGGGAGGTCTATGTTAAAGCAATTTGTTTGTATTCCCACTCATATTAGTGGCCTTTGCTCAGATGGTACAGTACCCCTCAGAAGAAAATTTTAAATCTCCCATCTTTGTTATATAAGACTTATTAACATTTTTGAATCTACTAAGTGCTGATTGGCTAAGGACACCACATTCAGTCTAAAACTTAACATCTGTTTGCAATGTAAGCATACATGCCATCTGTATAAATTAAAAGTTTGAAAATGAGAATGAATAATGTCAACACACCAAAATAAGCATATGGTCGGCCCTTTAAGGCAAAACACTACAGTCAAAAACAGTGGGTCCCACTTACTGAAGTGATATATATATAT
>NC_133373.1:17095187-17123405 GCF_049309525.1 Garra rufa | reverse complement strand
AAAAAAAGGAAGACACATGTCCTAATCTTATGATCGTGTCATAAGGTCTACTGAGATACCTTCATCTGATGATTTTTTCTTTTTTTAAATCAGCATAGACGTGTCCTTCACTGCCTATAATATCCCACTATCCTAGTTGTTCAATTGTGAGACATTTTTTGTTAAGAAATAAAATGGCATCCTAAAGCTGCAGTGTAGAAAGACACCATTTAGTTAATTATTCCTGTTTCATTAATACCACTTTATCTACATTTTGGTAATTATCATTTAATCGCGTATCTTGAGACACTTGTCGAGTGTCCTAAATTCTTTTTTCACTGTGTTACTTTTTAATCTTGAGTATTTTGATATCTTTTATCTAGCAATGAGAGCTTTTGTTTGATATATAATAGTAACATTCACCTGACTTGCACTTTTGTCTACCAAACCATTTATGTTACTGGAAGAGCACTTTTATGTAGCATGTCAGTGCTGCAGATAAAACGAACAGAGTAAGAATTGGACCTGTGTTTCTTAAGAAGCAGTGTCATGAGGCCCATTGATCTGTTGTGCTTCCAGGTTAAGTGTCAAAGTGGAGATTTCAGCATCCTGATCAAAATACTAGCATTCTTTCCCCCAAAGGCAGCTGGAGGCTATGCTGCATGATCATATTACAATATGTGCAGCACCCCTCCTTCCCCACCTTCCTGATGTAAGAAGGACTTTTTCCACAGAGACAGCTCAAGAGAAAACATTTTAAATGAATGCTTCCTTAAATTAAATAAATAAATAAAAATTAAAATTAAAATTCAAAGCAGGCACTGCTTAGGACAAAAAAGGATAGATAGACATGTTTTATTAACCAAGTTCAGAAAGAACATGTTCAAATAATCTCTTACTCCACAACCCCTTCTACAGCCCAACTCCTCACTCTCGATTATTCCTATCCCAGACTCTGACTCTGGGTCCGGGCCAAATTCTGAGCTTTGAGCCCTTTCCTCGGACAGCAAGCCAAATATACACTTTTTTTACTATATCTGATTATAAGTGCAAACTTGAGAAAATTAAATTTTTTATCATCATATTAAAAGTATATATCCCCTAGTCCACTCTGTATGCTGCTGTTTACCAATCCAGATGACCAACCAATCATCTTTCAAGATTATTTGATAACTTTTCATTCACTGTAAACAGAATTATATATATATATATATATATATATATATATATATATATATATATATATATATATATATATATATATATATATATATATATATATATATATATATATATATATATTTTTTTTTTTTTTTAATGAAGCATTGAAATTTTGGGAGTTTTCATTTAGTCAAATTTCACATTTTCATTGGTAAACAAGAGTGCTATATAGTAATACTTTGAGATATATAGAATTTTTTGATGGTTGCTTTTTGTGACTTTTCTGGGGCAGGCCAGTCTCTTTTGCACTGACTCTAAGCCATGTTCACACTGTCAGTCCAAATCTGATTATTTGTATATCTGATTGGAATCTGATCTAAATGATGGACTGTTCACACTTTGTATCGCAAGTGTTTACATCTGATTTGTGTGTCCCATAACACTCTTTCTTGTGCAAAATAACTGCATTGATTTTCATAGACAGATTTGGAAAAAATCGTATTTCAATTGGATATGCACAAAAATTGGATTTGGATTGACAGTCCACAGCTAAAGGCTAAATATGAGGCTGAAGAGTTCTAATGTACCTCAAGAGAGCTATCGTATCTATTTCAATAGCAGTTGCTTGGCCACAAAAGTAAGGTTTTGGTAAGCTAGTTGGTCTAAAAGCATACTTTTAGCATTCATATTGTGTATTTACAGCATTTGTACAGCATAGACTTTTCCTTCCTTTAGTCATTTGTGTCTCTTGCAACATTGGCCTGTAATGGTTCTAACCTTTCTGGTTTCAGCTACTCAGTTTGATTGGTGCTTATAATAACAAGCAGGCAATAAAGATAATGCAGCTGTATGCTTAATCTCACTAAGGATCATCACTAGGCACTGAGATTTTCATACTAACTAAATGGAAAATCCTGATCTTCATCCTTGCTTTAGTTCCATCACACAAGATGGTACTTAAGCGGCCAGAGTCACTTTATTCCTGCTGTGGTTTTTACACATACATTATGTCTCAAGGATCTGCAGTGCAAACAGCCTTGCGTTTAAAATCACTAGACAGTTCACTGACAATATTTTGGTTGGTCCAGACAGGTATTGTGAACATCTGATAAAAGACTGTTCCTGTTCAATGACACATCAATCTATCTTGAAACTAGTCCAGCATGTTGATAGTATCAGTGCAGGAAAACAACCTTGGGGACAAAGAAAGTGGCTTAATGCTTAATGCGGCTAATTTCAATACTTCAGAAACTTGCTTGCCACTGCTGATTGGATTAGCTTTGTTATCATCTGTTCACACAGGTAAATCATATGGCCCAAGAAGATTTGGGGACAAGAGAAGAGGATTAATATTAATGAGCATTAATATTGTGTGACATTTCCAAGATGGAAAGAGCTTCGTGACAAACTTGGATTAGAGAATGTTGCCGATCTTGCATGTGTTTTATTAAACAGGTGAGCAACCTTTGGATATTTTTATCGGCTGAAACAAATCCTTGTTATGTATTTCAACACAGTTACTTCAAACTATTTTAGTTTAAATCTCTTACATTATAACATAACGTTTAACACACTTTTAGTATGACTGTTTTGACCACATAAACTAATTCTGTTACCCCACAGTTTGACAAATAAAATGATTCGCATTTTAAATGTAGCATTTAACATTGTTACTTGTGGCTATTAAAATGAAATTAAATAATGTCAATTTATGTGATCAGGTTAATAAAAATGCATTAATATTAAAATAATTGTAATAAATGAACACATCCATGAACATCATATCAGTCCCGTCGGATCGATTTCCAACAGCTGTGGAGGTGAAGATCCCATGATTCAACGCTCCTTCATGACATCATCAGGCTACATCTTTGTTATGTTTTGAATAAGCGACCTCTAGCAGCAAAACTACACTGTGCATTCATAACATTCAAAAGTCAATTGTCATGATCATTATAATTTTAGAGCAGAATAACCTTTCTATACCAAAATGAAAATTATGGCTGTTCATGTATACATGGCATCAAAAGGAATAGTTCACTCAAAAATAAAAATAAAATCAGTGAGCTAAAACAAAGCAGAAATGTACCATATAAAACATTAAGCATATTTCTACAAATTATTTGTGTAACATACAAAGACATCAAACATAAATTGTTTCTGGTGCATCAAGCATTTACCATGTTTTATGTGCTTTATGTATTTGTGTTGATCAAGTGCTGCTCAGGTATTTTAAACTTTTTACCTTTAAGCGAAAAGGAAAAAAAAACTGCTCTGAGTATATCGAGGCCATTATAATCTATGAATATATTGCACAGTTTAGCTTCTGAAATCAAAATATCTTTTAAGGATGTGTAACGTGGGGTTTTGGATTTGGTTTTGTTTTGGTTCATGTTCATGTTTGCATGTCTTTTATTTTGTATTTGTTTCATGCTGTTGAGTCTTGCTTCCCTTGCCCTCATGTATTCCAGCCATTGGTCCCTTAGTTCCATGTGTCATGTTCTCATTGGTTGTCTTTGGTTGCTATGGTCCTGTTCCTTGTTTTTCATTGGTTAGTTTATGTCATGTGGCCTGTATTGTCTGGTATATATAGCCCTTGTGTTTGAATGGTCCCTGGTCGTGTATTAATGTCAAAATCAATCCCACAGTACCCCTCACACATCAGCCTGCTCCCTTCACGTCTGCCAAGCTACAGCCTGCTCCCTTCATGTCTGCCAAGCCACAGCCTGCTCCCTTCATGTCTGCTCCTTCAAAGCCTGCTCACATGTCTGCTCCTTCAAAGTCTGCTCACGTCATGACTGCTGCTCTAGGGCCTGTTCACACCATGCCTGCCACTCCAGAGTCAGCTCACAAGATGGCCGCCCTTCCAGAATCAGCTCACAAGATGGCCGCCACGCCAGAGTCCCCGGCCAAGATGGCCGCCACGCCAGAGTCCCCGGCCAAGATGGCCACCACGCCAGAGTCCTCGTCTGACCTGCCAGAGCTACGCCATGCCTCGTCTGATCTGCCAAAGCCTCGCCAAGCAATGGTGACTATGCCTAAGTCTAATCTGCCAAAACCACGCCATGTCTCGTCTGATCTGCCAGAGCTATGCCATGTCTTGTCTGTCCGCCAGAGCCTCGTAATGTTATGACTGCTTGTGTGATGGCAATCACCATTTTGAGTGTCTGGGCTGTACACTACACTCCAGAGGCCTCGTCTGTCCACGAGTCTACTCCAGAGGCCTCGTCTGTCCACGAGTCTGCTCCAGAGGCCTTGTCTGTCCACGAGTCTGCTCCAGAGGCCTCGTCTGTCTACGAATCTGCTGCGCCAGTGCCTCCAGAGGTGGCAGCACCAGCTGCAGAACCTTCCAAGGAGGCGGCGTACACAACAGAACCTCCCAAGAGAGTGACACCCTTTCGTGAACTCACTGCCTGTCCTATCACAGCCATGAAAGACATTTATAAAATCACGGCCTGCTCTGCAATGGTTAAGTTGTCTACCCATGTTCCTGCTCTGCCTGCACCGCCAAGGCTTCCTGCTCTGCCTGCACCGCCAAGGCTTCCTGCTCTGCCTGCACCGCCAAGGCTTCCTGCTCTGCCTGCTCCACCAAGGCTTCCTGCTCTGCCTCGGTCCTCCAGTGTTTCACCGTCTGCCATTGCTCCACGGCCCAGGACCTCCATTGATCCACAGTCTGCCACTGCTCCATGACCCAGGTCCTCCAGTCTCCCACTGTCTGCCACTGCTCCACGGCCCAGGTCCTCCAGTGTTTCACTGTCTGCCATTGCTCCACGGCCCAGGACCTCCATTGATCCACAGTCTGCCACTGCTTCATGACCCAGGTCCTCCAGTGTCCCACTGTCTGCCACTGCTCCACGACCCAGGTCCTCCAGTGTTTCACGGTCTGTCACTGCCTAGGCCCGCCAATGCTCCATGGTCCAGGCCCACCTGTGCTCCGTTATTTAGACCTGCCCTTGCCTCAGTCCAGGTCCACCACCTTCCCATGATCCATGCCATTGCCCTGTCTTCCATGCTCCATGCCATGATCCCAGTCCTGTTCCCCTCCATGGACCTGGCCCTCCATCCCTCCCCCATATACTGTCTCTGCTCCACCACCCTCCTGGACTCTTTGGGATTTGGTTTTGGGTGGTGTGTTAGGGCGTCTGGAGCCGCCCTTAGAGGTGGGGGATATGTAACGTGGGGTTTTGGATTTGGTTTTGTTTTGGTTCATGTTCATGTTTGCATGTCTTTTATTTTGTATTTGTTTCATGCTGTTGAGTCTTGCTTCCCTTGCCCTCATGTATTCCTGCCATTGGTCCCTTAGTTCCATGTGTCATGTTCTCATTGGTTGTCTTTGGTTGCTATGGTCCTGTTCCTTGTTTTTCATTGGTTAGTTTATGTCATGTGACCTGTATTGTCTGGTATATATAGCCCTTGTGTTTGAATGGTCCCCGGTCGCGTATTAATGTTGGAATCTACTGTCGGTGAGTGTCAAGTCTGTTCTATGCCTTGTCTTAGTCTGTTCAAGCCAAGTCTGTTTGTTTGAAGTCAAGTCTCTTCTATGTTTGGATTTACAGTTTGGAGTTCATGTCATTTCAATAAACTGCACTTGGGTTCATCACATCTCACCGTCTCAGTGGACATTTGTTACAGGATGTTTGGATATATATATTTTTTTTTTTTGGAAAAAAGACAAAAGTGCTTGCAGCTTTATGAAGTGTTGGCATCATGACTTTCTGGTGAGCCATATAAAATCTCAGTCAAAACAAAATGCAAGAGCGGTAACTGGAAACTGAAAATAGAAAATGGACCTATCTCTTGGATTCTACACTTTTTTTTTTTTTTTTTTTTTTTTTAGTGACAAGGAAGAATCGAGAGTACTGTTCAGTTGCTGCATTCTCGTTGTAGAGTTGCTTTTATTAATACACTTTTAGTTACAGAATTCTTTCTCAAGGGATCAGCACGGTGACACCTTCACTTGTTTTTGGCTCACATTAGCTCATGCTCCCTCACCATGCTTATTTTAGCTGAAAATGACAATCACACACATTTTTCTACACTCTTACACCTCATTAAGAGCAATACAGTAATGTTTCTAGCACTGTGTCTATTGAGCTGTCAGTCAGCTGTTATGTAGCTTTCTAAAACTAATCTTAAGGATCTAGTTACGGATTGTTAATTGCAACAATAGCTGTGTGTAGCTCAAGCCATTTGTGATAAGATGTATGTTTTTGTTCATTTATTTACTTAATCATAAGCATTAATCATTTAAACACTTTATTTGGTCAATTTAATCAAATAATTATTTATGTATAATTTAGCCATTTATTTTTGTTGTATTACTTATATTGCCTTGCTTTTGTGATTCTTATTATGTTGCTTAATCTTATGATTGTGTGTGTGTGTGTGTGTGTGTTTTCTCGATATATTGATATATTTGACATTTTATTTTTGACATTTGGCACAATAATGAAATTTCTCCATTTTAAGGTGTAACATTACAGGACATTGTTTTGAAGCAGTAACTTTCAATTGCTTGTGCTTTGGTATAATGACACTTGTTGAACTTACACTTAAACTTGTGACAGTCAGATGAAGTTAGGATGAAGTTTGGACAAAGCATACAAAGTAGCATTAAAACACATGCAGCTAAAATAAAAAAATAAATCCTTTATTCTGCTTTCTGGATCTAACATTAGCTAAGACTAGCTGATTTAAACAATAACCTAAAAAACATTTAAACTGCCAACCAACATCTGCACAGCACAGACTAATTTATTCCAACATTACAATACAGACTGTATGAAACTCCAGATGCATAGCAAATAGCTTGTTTTCTTTTGCAGTGCTAAACTACAGTAGCTGACGTAAGCTTTTGGATTAATTAAACTTCAAAGTGAAATGAAAAGAACATTGTCTAGACGATTTCTTTTTGCTGCGAGAGATTGCCTAATAGGTATTACACTGGTCTGAGAGCAGAGAAACTTTAGATTTCATGTCTAATAATTTTTATGCTCCCGGGTCACACTACACAGAGCAGCAGACGCTTTATGAGAGAACACTCAACCTGGGATACGTGAGAAAGATACTAAAGCCACACTGTGGATGCAACATTTTGAAATCTTTTCATTTGTGTCAGTTTATTTCCACAGCTGTGCATTGGCCAGACCACAAGGCGTAACTTTGGAGATTTCAAAGGACATGTTGCACTGATGTACCAATCATCAACAAGATCATAAGCTAGATGCAATCACTGAACATGTTTAGATCATTGGTAACACTCTAATTTAGGGACCAATTCTCACTAGTGACTAGTTGCTTATTAGCATGCATATTAGTAGCATATTGGCTGTTTATCAGTAAACCACATATTAATGTCTTATTCTGTTTGACCATATTTTACATCCCTTAATCCTACCCCATACCTAAACTTAACAACTACCTTAATAACTTTTAATAGGTAGCAAATAAGAGGTACAATATGTAAAGGGCAGTAGAAGTAGTAAGACCTTCATTTTTGGAGAGTATTTTCTCAAAATGTTCAATGCCGTATGTGCTAGATTTTGCTTCTTTTTATATATATACTTTATTTGTAAAACTTTTTTCTTTTTCAAAAAACAACAAAAAACATAACACTCCATAACATACTATATATGTACTTATACAATACAACTTTTTATATATATAAAAAGGGAATGAATAAGCAAAAAACAAGATCGATTGACAGGTTGCACTTTAACAACATAGCAAAGACATCCTTAAAATATAGACCTAAGAAAGGCCCCCCAGATTTGGTCAAACAGATTTAATTTACCCGCTCTAAAGAAATGTATTCGTTCAAGCTTAAGGGCTGAAACCATTTCAGATAACCATTTAAAAAAAAAAAAAACTTGGAGGTGACGTAGATTTCCACTCCATCAAAATCACTCTTTTGGCCAGCACCATGCCAAACATGAGGGAGAGTTGTTGAGATTAAGGCCAAGTTTGAACCTGGTCTGAACATGCAAATATTGCTAAATCTGCATCAAAATTAATTTCATTTTCAAAAGCGTGTGAATAAAGCCTGAAAATATTTTTCCAAAATTCAGATACCTCTGGACAGGACCAGAATATATGACCATAGGTCATCAGCACTTTTACATCTATCACACAAAGGAGAGATAGAAGGGTACAACCTATTAAATTTAACTTTGGTATAATGTAATCTATGGATCACTTTAAATTGTGTTGTAGTCACACATTAATAGAGCAAGAGTGAATTAGTCTCAGCCCCTTCTACCACGTAGAGGCAGATATTTCCTTTCCTAATTCTCCCAAGCATCTGTAAGGTGTGATGTAGAGATTGAAGAATGAGAGACAAACATAGATATAAATTTGGTCACCAAATGTTTCTTCAATGGCGACTATCTCAAAAGCTTGTACATGTGATGATCAAGAGGTAATTTCTGAAGCTGATGCACCATAGGTAGCGAAAAAAATGTGACTGCGAGAGATCAAAAGCTCTCTCTTGCTCTCTCTCCCTCTGTTATGCACGCGCTACGCGGTCTCGCACTCAGCAGCGCGGTCTCTAGATTCCGGGAGAAACTATTTGCGGCCATCAGATTCAGTGAGCTATATATTTAATATAATAATTAAAATATAATTATTGATTTTTCATTAGACTATTTTTTGGTGCCCCCTCAGCACTCGGTACCCTACGCACAGTGCGTGATGCGCATGGTGGGAGCGGCAGTGCTGAATGAACCTTATTGAAAAGTGCTAACTTACCATCTTATCAGTTAACGGTTAATAATAGGATAATGATTTGCGGTTGTCGGGTGGGAAAATTAACCGAAATGAGCATCCCTAATAGCTAGCAAATACAAGTAAGTTAATGTTAATGCAGCTTAAACATCCTGCCATAGTGGAAAATCACTCAAAATCGATCATCTAATCAATCGACAACAAAGTCAAATTAGTAACTTATAGGTTATATATAGACACAAGCAATAATACATACCCAGATCATCCGATCCGGCGATGTTCTTGTCACGATACCACTGTAGCCCGAGAGCGACTGAAGTAACTTACACTGCGCAGCAGGGAGCTTGATTGACAGGTGATCTGACCAATCATACTTCGCCATCCGCCATTTGCGAACGGTCGCAAATACGTGACATAGGTCACATTTTCAGGTCGAAAAATCCGGAATTCCGGATTAATCCGGAAAAATCACATCCCTGCTTACATAGAAATCTTTAACCAAACCAGAATGTAAACACTGTCTCAAATTGTCTGATTTTGCTTCCTTGATGGACACTGTGGAAATAGGTTGTTTGTTTGATCTGAATCCTTTCACAAATGGTTATAGGGTCATTACTGATGCATACTGATGATGATGATGATGATGATGATGACCTCAGTGAAGTAATTTGCCAATTATGATTGTGTCAATGGATCAGCCTGCTAGAGGTAAATATCTTGTGTCTGTTATGTGATGTGTGTACTGCCATGCACTTTAGAATAGTGCATGGCAGTACACACCATGATGGCTTAGATCTTAATTATTATTATTATTATTATTTTTTTGTGGAACTAGGAAAATATACAAATAATGCAACACATGGATTGAATGAGCATTAATTCATGAGATCACATAAACCTAAAGGGACTGAGTAATTGCATTAACAGTATTCTGTCCCACATAAACGCCTATGGGATAGTAGAGGACAGTCCTGCCTGCAGGGCTTGATCAGATGGTCAGACATCGTCACATGTTTAGGAAATCAGGAGTTAGTTAGTTCTCTGCAGAGATTCCTGTTAAATAACAGTGTTGAGGTCTATTTCCTGGTGGGAAAAAAATATATGACCGTTTTTGAATGTGAACTGTGAACTGATCTCTTTTTTATATGTGGCATATACCACACAAGAAAATTCCTTAAAATTATTAAAAATAATCAGACATGCCATAAAATACATTTTACCTTTTTTTTAAGGTGAATCCAACGTTAATGTGTTCATGATCTTCAAGGTTAAGGGCATGTCACATAACATGCCCATGTTTGTATTTGCACTTAACATTTTTTCCCCTGCTGTTCACCATCAAATCAGAACAGACCTGTGACCCATTTTTGGTTCACAACCCACCAGTTGAGAGCCACTGTTCTAAACTATAATGGAAATGGATTTGATGCGGCAGAAAGATGTGGCTTGGATGGAGTAGAGTGTGTCCTCGAGTGCGTGGATGTGTGCCATAGTATTGGAGTGGCACAAGATCAAACAGGGAGCTGTTGACCCCAGAGGCAGGTGAGAAGCAGAGAGGCAGACAGAACATACTTGATTCGCAACACATCGGCATGGAGGCATTGGTTCCCACGTGTGCATCTCATCACGGATGGTAGGACAGACAGGGAGGAAGAGAGAACTCCATGAATACCAAAACACATCCTGCAGCGCTGCATTCTAATCAACAATCAGCTCATAAAACATATGCTGACCCTTTTTACAGACAAAATACCACTGTATAGACACCTACTGTACTTTAGTCATAGTCTTTTCAAGCACTCTGAATGGGCAATATGTACTAGCGCTGGGCATGTAGATTCATCCTGCTGACTTGAATTGTTTAAACCCGATCATTTAAAAAGACCTATTAATTCTCTGATTGTTTCTGTAAGTATCATTATTATTCCATGATATCTTGACAAGTATTACATTTTACTGAATAGTGTAGATAAATTCTGTCACATAAACGGCAAAAGATATGTTTGGAATTTCATGAATGTGAACACAGAGAGCTTTGCATTTATATGCAAACCACATACTGCTTAACAGATTTGTTCAAACCACGCACAGGCATTCATAAATGAAACACCAGGAATATGTTCTAGATGTCAGATTTTATATGCTTGATATTATACAGCATCTATAATTAAGTTAGTTACTTAAGATTGCTGCTAATTTAAAAATAAAGACATTGCAAACAAATCTAGCACAAACGTGGCATGTATGAACGGGTTATATGTGGGACAGGTCCCTAATGGAACGTTCTACTATACATCTTAATGTGGTCAGCTGTCAAAACAGCTCCCAGAGTGCTTTGAGGCAACAACGATCTTTGATTGGCTGCTAATGTGCCTTAGGATTGGCTTCATGATTGATGGATAGCCCCACATGGTGTGATCAACAAACATGGTGTTTTGATGAGGAAATTATTTTGAAGGAACCTCATGACATCAGTTAAACGTTTCATTGCAACACATAATTAAACAGTATTTAAAAGGACAATGTTAACTCATGCTGTTGTATGACACTTTTTCCCCACCTTTCTTCTCTAAAGATGCAGCATTAAAGGGTTAACAGTGGATTGGATTTCTTTGCAGTTCAGGAGAAAGAAACCATAATTTCTTGCAGGGACCCTGCTGTGTCTGTCCAATGCAAAGTGCTGTTACAGCTTTTAGTGGCGTGACAGCAATTAGATTAGAAACGTCATTGCAGTATTGATTCTTTGATAAATGACTTCAAACACATCTGTTTGGGTCTAATAAGCAGATGAAAATGAACAGCTTGGCACTAAATTAGGACATCAGTGCAATATTGGGAAAACATTGTGTTGAAGTGGTTGTGGTGTCCCATTTTAAAATATTGGTGGATCTTTTAAAGAAGTGCTAAGGCACTTTCTCTAAAAAGCAGGTTCTGAAACTTTAAAAAATTGTCATTAATGTGAAGTCCTTAACCTCCAAAAAATGCCATTACTAAAGCCTAAAATGTTACATGTTTTTTTTTTTTTTTTTGTCTGGCTATACCACAATGGGTAACAGGCTTTACATAACAGGGCTGTAAATTTTGCACAAGAAAATGTAGGAGCCATTTGGTAGTAGGCACTAGCGTGTTGCTCTTTTGTTATTGATAGACACTTGTTTGTTTGTTTGTTTGTTTGTTTGTTTGTTTGTTTGTTTGTTTGTTTGTTTGTTTGTTTGTTTGTTTATTTATTTGCTCAGAATGTCTGTATTTTCAGATGTTCAGAATGTTTTGACTATTGATGGAAACACAGTGCCTAAGGAGGAATGGTTTAGTCTGTATGTTGTATTATTTAAACTTTGATCTCATATTCTGGGTACTTGGTGAACAACCATAGGCTACTATCAGACCAGATCTAAAAATGTGTCTTAAAATTTAATTTCTGCTAGTTTCTGACTGTCAAATCATCATCCCTTCAGAGACTCACACAACTGGTTGAGCCAGATGTTGGCATGTTGAGGTTCTATTTTTCAGGAAATCAACCTATAAATGACTTTCTATACTTGTTTTTGACCGTTTAACTTCCTGTCAGCAAGGCAAACAGGAAGCTGTTTCCCTGCTTCCTGTTTGCCTTGCTGCAGAGTGGTCTGTGTTTGTTGCTCCCTGCAGCTTCGTTTTTCTGTTGGATTCTCTATCTTATTGTTAATTCTGCCGTTTTAAATTGGTAGATATAGCTTAACTTAATTTCTGATCTTATCCATCAAACTAATCTGACTAATTTGATCGTTCGCCTTATTCTATAATCACGAGTGCAGCGCGTTAGCATACCATTCCCTTACGCAACAAAAATATATTGCAATATACTAGAATTTATATTGAAATACATTAGAAAATATATTTCAATATATCAGAAACTTCCTCATATATTTGAAAATATATAGCAATATATGGACGGACAACCTATTGCTATATATTGATTCATATATTAAAATACATTGATATGCAAACAAAACTGTATTACATTATTGCATGTATTTTTATTGAAACAAAGTATTTTTTTTCTATGAGTTAAGCAAGCTCATGCATAGGTTTATAGAGAGGTTGATTAACAATAGACCAAATCAGATTTTTGAATGACATTCAATATATTTTACATTATATATGGATGGACCATATATGTAGCCTATAGAATCTAGACGCACCCCTAGCGGCAGCAGATTACATTTGCTTCCAATGTCAGTCTAGTTACTCTCAATTCACTTAGGTCAATTCACTTATTAAGGTCCCATATTGTCAAAATTGAAATTTCTGATGACTGACCTGCGACCATAAGTTCTGTCAGACATGAATTCCTGGTTCCATGAATTACGCGTGGAAAACTGAACAGTATTTATATAATTTTTTACTTTTGATACACAGCCACGTCCATCTGTCCTGAGCAGGAGTTCATCATCCGGCTCGTCACATGTGAACGCGCTCTGGTGTAGTATACGCAAACGCCGTAAGCGATCTGTGGCGTGTAAACGACTCGTGTCTTAGGACATCAATGTATCGTCACGAGCTGCAGGGTGTAATTTGGATTTGTCTGTGCATGGTTTCTGTTTACATTGATAAAAAAAAAAAACTAATTTTACAGAAAAAACTTTTTTACAGTAGTTTTCTGTCATTTCAAATTACATTCAAAACTTGAAACTAACAACTTGACTGCTATTTTAGGTTCTATATCATTAAAGACAAATTAAAGTATTTTTTTCTATTTTTTTATACAGGAAAATTACTGTATTATTTTCAGTATTTGTGTTATTTTAAATTATGTTAAAAACTTTGTAAAATTACAAACAATATCTGTAAATTAACAACTTAACTGTTATTTTAAGTATTATTACATTAATGAAAAATTACAGGAATTCTCATTTTTTTTATACAAAACATTTTTGTATTTTTTTACAGTATTTTTTCTGTTTTCTTAAATTACTTACACATTGACGTAAAATTACGAAAACAATCTGTAATTAAATAATGTAGCTCATTAAGGTTTATGTCCATACTAACAAGTTAATGTTCTTTTTGTAATTTGAAAGTAAAAAGTAGTTTTATATTTAGGTGTATTTTACATTAAAACTGTAATTTTATATAAAACAGAAGTAGAATATATTTAAAATAGAAAATCAATCTGAAAATCCACGAATCGTGTAACCATGCAATAAAAATACATTGCATTAAAAATGGTTTATTTTTTATAAAGAACAAATTAACCAATAAAAGTGTATAATTTTTTCAGACCCCCTTAGCGACTTTTTTTTTTTTTTTTTTTTTTTTTTTTTTTAAAGCGCCTAGCGACAAATCTAGCGACTTCTTGGAAAAACCTTATAGACCTTTTTCACAGAAACCGGAAATACGCAATCGCAGGGTATGCAGACTTCCTGTGTAATGTCAACACAGCAGAAAGCCGGGTAATTTAAAATTAAAATGGAGAGAGTCTACACAACTTCCCTCGCTGGTTTGTCAAAGATAACTTTTGCAGACCCCATAAGAGTCGTGTAGGAAAACTCCGTCACAAAGAGGAACAAATTGGATAAAGGATATACGTTTTTCCACTAAGAGTTTATCCGCGTTTATACACGCTTAACGTACGTAAAAAATGACCAGAAAACCCCAAATTTCTGTCATACCTTACTTGGAACAAACACTAACTACTATCAAAAGAACGAGCCCCTATTCCACAGATAAAGTGCATAATATCACGTTAAGCGTTTTCTCCCCCATAGAAGCCCATTATAAGGAAACAGCTTGGTTTATTAACTTACCTTAACAGCGACCAGGGAAGACCAAACTTCTGTTAAATTTCACTTAAAATAAACACTTGCTGCTCTCAAAAGAACGAGCTCTCATTCAGCATATAAAGTGATCGCGCCCCATAGAAGTCTATTATACAAAAAAAAAAAAAAAAAAGCTTAACGTGGCTTAAAATTTTACTTATAATAAACACTTTCTGCTGTCAAAATAATTAGCTCTTATTGAGCATATAAAGTGAATAATATAAAGTGAATAATATCACGCTTTTCTCCCTATAGAACTCCATTAAGGAAAAAGCTTAACATTGTTTGTTATAATGGACTTCTATGGGGCGCGCACTTTATATGCTGAATAAGAGCTCGTTCTTTTGACAGCAGCAAGTATTTATTATAAGTCAAATTTAACATACGTTTGGTTTTCCCTGGTCGCTGTTGAGGTACGTAAACCACGAACCACGGCTTCTATGGGGGAGAAAACGCTTAACGTGATATTATTCACTTTATATGTGGAATAAGGGCTCGTTCTTTTGATAGTAGTTAATGTTTGTTCCACGTAAGGTCTGACAGAAACTTGCGGTTTCCTGGTCGTTTTTTACATACATTAAGCCACGTTAAGCGTTTTTCACGTTGTTTAACTGGTTACCGGCATACCGGGGCGGAAATGGGTTTACACAGCAATTACGTATTTCCGGCGCAAAATACGGAAGTTGTGAGAAAGGTCTATTTAGCTTATGAGACTCTCTGGTACTGCCGCGCGAGCGCGAAGTCGTGCTTTCCCAGCGCGCGCGCTCTCCCTCTCTCTCTCTATCTGCGTCTGCTCTGTTCAGTGAGCGGCAGAGAAGCAGCATTTTCAGATAAAAATAATATATTCTGATGCTTCTAACTCTATTTTACATGCAAGTATAGCCCGAAATCACAGCACAGCCATTGTCTTAATCATATGTGTACTTGATTTTTTTAGACAATGTCGTGATTATGAATAACGATTTTAGTGTAGATATATCTTCGAGAGCTGGTTATGTAGTCCTAATGGGCTGCGTTTCAGTCACTATTTCATATTTACCCCGTTGTCTGACAAAAGAAACCGTAAAATATATCAATATATCTATGAAATATATAAATGAAAACAGTTTTATTGAATTTGGCTGCATCAAATAGCAGTATGTGAGCACAGAGACGCATGACAACACGACGTACTGACGTCATGAATATGCTAATGAGCGTATGACGTCATTTAGCGACATTTGGCGACATTTCAAGCAGGGTTTAGCTTCTTTCTAGTGATGGGAAGTTCGGTTCTTTTCCGCGAACCGGTTCTTTCGGACAGTTCGTTTCAAAGAACCGGTTCAAAAAACCGGTTCACCAGTTCTTTTACGCTGTGACGTAATGACGTCATTAACGTAATTACTATCGTCCCGCACCCATATACAGTTACATGCAGTGATCATATGAGTAAGTTTTACAAGTCTTGATTTAATAAATTATAAGATAAATTAATTCTAATCAGAAACACGATCAGCTTACTGAACATGCACAATCCATAAAGACTTATTTGTTATAAACATACGTTTCACCAGATCCCCTCATTCAAGTCCTCAGTTAACTGCTCATAGCATTAACACAGAGACAGTGGTAAAAAAAGAACTAGTTCGGTTCAGATGGAGTCAGTCATAGCAGGAGCTTGTTTGTTTGGCAGCTGCACGAGTCACGCATGCGCACAGTATCAGCTCATCGATTCTCGAATCGGACGCGTCCGAAAGAAACCGGTTCTTGTTCAGTGTACTGGTGATCCGAAAGAAACCGGTTCTCGTTCAGTGTACTGGTGATCCGACAACCGCTGCAACCGATTCTTGACTCGAGAATGAGATTCGAGAACACAGAGAGTGACTGAAACGTGCCGCTTGGTTTGCTTGTGCAGTAGTTGATTACGTCATTTTTATCATTATACCACCGTTTAAAAGTTAAATAAAACATTTTTATAATAATTTTTGTTTGAACATGGTTCAAATTATAGTTGTGTATAGTTTCATTAAAACATTGTTTATTTAATACAAACACAATTTTTGCATGTCATCATTATCTTTTATTACAGTGCAGCTAATTCATAAATCACATGTTTTCTTTTAATCAAATATCTCATTTATTATGGTACCACGGCACTTCCCTGACCAAGATCATAAAAACCCTTTTAGCCAATAACCTAACAGAATCCTTAAGTAAACTTTTAACAAAACGTTTAACAAAATAGACCAACTTGACTAACGTGCTTCATTTCATCCGCTTGAAAAATGACACGCATGCGCACAGTATCAGCTCATCGATTCTCAAATCGGACGCGTCCGAAAGAAACCGGTTCTCGTTCAGTGTACTGGTGATCCGAAAGAAAGCGATTCTCGTTCAGTGTACCGGTGATCCGACAACCGCTGCAACCGATTCATGACTCGAGAAGGACAACCGCTCTGGCAGCTGCTCTGCTCATGCGCATCATCAGCTCTCTTTTCACAGCCGTTCAAAAACTGTTTGAGTAACTGAATAACTCGGGAAATTGATTTATTTTGAATCAGAGGGAGTGTCGGGCACGTTAAAAAGTAAAAACCTTTAAGTAATTTGTGGATTAGTGCTTACTAGAGACGCGAACCGTTTCAAACGATTCAGTTCGATTTGGTGAACTGGTTCAACCGGTTCACTAAGAAGATCCGGTTAAATAGAACGATTCGTTCGCGAACCGGACATCACTACTTCTTTCCTTTGAAAAAAGTTGGCAACACTGCCTCTAGCAACGGCTTTCACATGGATTATTGTCGGACTGTTTAATTCATATTTTGAGCGAGTTTTGGTTGTGGAATGAAGACTGAGAACCAAAAAAAAACGCGAATATGGATTTTTTTACCAGCAGCTAAAGGACATGCAAACTGCAAAAGGTAAGTACCTTTTACTATTATACTATAACGTCAGTTACATTAAGATAGAGTGTACTGAAGTGATATGCTAATCGCGATTACATATTTTATTATCCTACCAGTGTGTGTTACTGTGTTTTGTTAGTATGAGTTAATACTGTTTGCTGCAGCTAGGCAGGAACGTTATATTTATGTCTTACCGAATATGAAGTGAAAGAAATCTGCACCTCACTTGAATAGTCAAATATAGACAGTTTACTTAAGATTTAATTGACCTAAATACAGTCGCTAATGTTTTGAGTCAAGATTAACAAACCAGGTTAGGCGCAAGTGTAACGTAACGTTACTGGATCTGTGCATTTTGTTCTTAAAGTTACAGCAGTATAATTAAACCTAACGTTACCCTCAGTCGGTCTTAATTATAATCAAACAACAAAATATTAAAGAGAAAATCATTAAATGTACTTAACTTGCCTTTGTATTAGTCCTATTGTTTGAAACTACTTTGATCATATGTTGAATGAAATACAATATTATAAATAACTGTACTGTGATATATTACTATTGTGAAATAATATGGTCATGTCGTGCACCCATGCTAGTTTTAAGATTAAACTCACATAATGTGACAGAACTTCAAAACGAGTAACCTGAGAACACTGTTATGTGAACTCATCTGACAGAGAGAAGACCTGAAAGCATGATCATTGGACTCCATGGAGAAGAATACTAGATGTAAACCAGGATTTTGGATCAGCTGTGCAGATTTGGTATGGAGCTGGTGAGTACATTTTCGCAAGCCCATGTCTGTCAGTAAGTAGATAGTGTTTTATCAAACAAATTAATTTTAATTTAATTGATTGCTTGTGTGTGTGTTTCCCCCTTATGATCCAGAAGCTTTGGGAATGAAAATCTTCTACTACATGATCTTCGGAGGAAGTAAGTATTCATTTTTAACATTAAGACACACTAACATTAATTTATTTTTAAAGGAGTGTTTGTAGTATTTTTCTTAAATTTTTGTTTAAAATTTGTTTTTGTTTTTTTGTTTGTTTTTGTTTTACCCCCAGCTGATTCAGCTGATTCCTGGCCATTTGGAGGAGGACTGCTCTTTATCTGGTGTGTCTGTCACTTCTGGTGCAGAGTCTTGGACCTTTTGTTGTATGTTTCGGTTTTACTTATTATCACACTACATTAATTATCAGAGCTACAGTGGTGCCCAAAATTATTAGAACACTAGTATTTAAACTACCTTAACTAATGGTTTAAACTTAGTTATTTCTATCATTTGCTATAGTGTGTCAGTATGAAATATCAGTTTACATTTCCAAGCGTTCATTTTGCCATTAATTACAATAATCAGTGACACAAGGATTATGAAAACAGCGGCTTTAAGCGGCTTTTGCACTAGGTGCACTTGCGGATAGTTTTTCAGGTTTGCAGGTGGGTCTCTTGAAGTATCTTGGAGATGTTGCCACAGTTCTAGATTTAATCTGTCTCAGTTTGTTCTGTTTCTTAATGTCATTCTGTGCAGAATGGATGATTATATGATCAGATCTCTGTTTGGAGCACTGGCTGTTGTCAAACAAAAATCTTACTGGATTATTACATTTAATGGCAAAATTAATGTTTAGAAATATAAAATAAAATTACCCATTGAAACACTACAGCAAAAGATAGACATGACTGAATTAAAATTATTTTTAGCTGGTAAAAATACTAGTGTTCTAATAATTTTGGACACCACTGTATTTGGAGCCCATGGGAGTCAGTAGAATATTGTGGATTAAAATAAAATGATGTGGATGAGATAGATATGCATTTTTAGTTCAATTTCTCCTTGGAGCTCTGAATAACTGGTAATGAAAAATTCAATAATCTAAATTTACATCTGAAACTAATAAAATTGTTAATCTTTTTGTAGATGCATTGGTTTTGTATTTATTCAGTTTTAAAGGACTAGTTCAATTCTGACACAAATATTTCCTGCTGATACTGTGTCATTCAAGATGCTCATGTCTGTCTCTTTTTCTGTCGAAAAGGTTTTTGAGGAAAACATTCCAGGATTTTTTTCGGGTTGGAGGTCCAAATTTAATTGTCAGTGCAGCTTCAAAGGGCTCTACATCCAAGGAATAAGGGTCACTGGGAACTTGTAAAGCCCTTTGAAAGCTGTATTGAAATTTTGAAACCTTTATCCTTGACCTTAATCCCACTGAAGTCCACTATATGGAGAAAAATCCTGAAATCTTTTCCTCAAAAACTTTAATTTCTTTATGACTTAAAGAAAGAAAGATATGAACATCTTGAATTACATGGGGCTGAGTGAATTATCAGGAAATATTTTCTAATAGTTTTAAGTTAAACATATATTTAATTAAACGTTTTGATGAAACTGTCTCATGTTCTTTTAATGTAATTGTGCTGCATTTCTTACAAAAAAAAATAGCTGAAATGTAAAATGTTAATTTTATATGGCATTTGCACAGACTTTGTGTTGCAGACTGTTTTTTGTCTTTTAAATAAAACTGTTAATTTTCCACCTTGAGCATGCTTTGACACTTTATAGAAGGTTTTTATTGTAATGATTTGTAAAATAAGTGTTTCTCTGTTGAACATTTAGTGCTTTCATTGTAATAATCTAGTTAAAATGTGTCAAATAAGGGTTTTACACTGTAAAAAAAAAAATGGTCAAACGACTGGCAGCTATGGCTGCCAAACAAAAACCATAAAGTTAAAGTAAAATATTGTAACTGAAACAAGGGAAAGTCTGTAAAATAAGGGTTTTACACTGTAAAAGAGGTCCCGTAAAAAACTGTCAAATGACTGGCAGCTATGGCTGACAAACAAAAAATGTAA
The DNA here is from genome assembly GCF_049309525.1 of Garra rufa. NCBI lineage: Eukaryota > Metazoa > Chordata > Actinopteri > Cypriniformes > Cyprinidae > Garra > Garra rufa. The sequence continues at coordinate 17,103,016 of NC_133373.1, read as the reverse complement.
AATTAAAGTAAAATATTGTAATTAAAACAAGGTAAAATCTGTAAAAATATATATATTTTTTAAACCTTTAATGAAAATTTCTGTAAAATTATTGTTTTTGCACTTTATTTCAATTAAGATATTTTGCTGTAATATTACGGTTTTTGTTTGGCAGTACACTGTTTTGTTTTTACAGTGTACTTTTAAAGGTTTAGTGCCTATCTATGTCTATTATTTATCTGACAGACTGCACAGTGCACTGATTTTCATTAAAAATCTTCGTTGCTCTGACTACGTCACCTGACCGACTACGTCTCTGATTGGTTGTAGCGCTAGCTACATCCTGTTTGTTCTCAGGTCACTGTCCCTTCAGCTGCTGCTTTTGAAATAAACCTCATTCAGTTAATGTGAACTATATTGATGTCTTATTCAGTCTATTATATTTTAAAATATATGACAGACATTGTGCATTAGATTATTTCATGTAATTGCCATGTATATAATATAATAATAATATATAATATATTATGTAATATAAATCAATATATTTTTCAACATATTTAAGTCATATGTTCTCATATAAATCTGATTATATTATCTAGTACATTGAGGTATATTATCTCATATAATTTTACATTTATATTTACATATACAATGCCTCTTCCAATATATAATTTCATATAATGTGAGATATATTTCAATATACATAATAATATATTAAATAGTATAATAATATGTATTTATTCAATATATGAAAACGGCAATAATTGCAGTATTGTTCCATATATTGCAATATATCACTTAAATATATATAATATATTATTATGTAATATATCATATGATATATATAATATAATGTGGGATATATTTTAGTATACATAACAATATATTATATAGTATAATAATATGTATTTATTCAATATATGAAAACGGCAATAATTGCAGTATTGTTCCATATATTGCAATATATCACTTAAATATATATAATATATTATTATATAATATATCATATGATATATTACTATGTAAATTTCACAATATATGGAGACACGTGAAATATATTGTCTTGTAATATATTGAGAAATATATTTTTGTTTCGTAAGGGTTAGCTGGTTAACTTGCCGCTCGCACTCCATTCACGCTTTTAACTCTTGTTTACTATCTTTAGCATTGCGTTAGCCGGTTAGCTGGTTAGCTTGTCATCTGCGTTCCATTCACGTTTTTTCTCTCGTGTTTAATATCGTTAGTACTCCTTTAGCCGGTTCCGTTCCGTTTTTTCTCCCCCTGATCTGTTCTTCAGGAATTCAAACAACAACAGTTGTAAGTTGGAATCTTTCTACAATCACGGTGAGTAATGGCTTCTTCTCCTACAATTGTTGTCTGCATTATCTATCTCTGTCAGCAGTGAGCCTTATACATGTGTTAAATGCAGGAATATAGTCAGGCTGACAGAGTAGATTTCAGAACTAGAATCACGCATCCAAACTTTAATAGAGGATAGTAAGAATGTGAGGGCCTTAGATACGGTTTTGGATGCGACTAGCTCAGAAAGCCCTGTACATTGTTCGGTTCCGGTAACAACACCCATGCAGCAGGGCAACTGGGTGACTGTGAGACGGCATAGTCGCGGGTCAAAACACCGCTCTTCTGTTCCGATCAGAACATCAAACAGGTTCTCCCCACTCAGTGACGCACCCACTGAGAAACCTGATGAAAGTGCTCTAGTAATTGGCGATTCTATTGTACGGAACGTGAAAATAGAGACTCCAGCCACCATAGTCCAGTGTTTACCGGGAGCCAGAGCGCCTGACATCTTGGCAAATTTAAAAGTGCTGGCTAATGCTAAACGTAAATTAAAACGTAAGATTGTTATTCACGTCGGCACTAATGATGTTCGACTTCGCCAGTCGGAGATCACTAAAAATAATGTTAAAGAGGTGGGTGAACTTGCAAGTACGATGTCAGACACTGTAATATGCTGTGGTCCCCTCCCTGCTTACCGTGGTGACGCGATACATAGTAGATTGTCATCATTAAACGGCTGGATATCAAAGTGGTGCCCGCGAAATAACATAGGTTTCATAGACAATTGGACGAGTTTCTGGGGCAGACCCAACCCGTTGAAAAGAGATGGTCTTCATCCCTCCGGATGTGGAGCATCTCTCCTATCTAGAAATATGGCACATAGTCTTAGCGTTTGCACTTGACTAACTGGGGCCCAGGAAGCAGACAGACTGGCTAAACCGACCATCTGCTAGCCGCCTCACGTCACAGAAATCAGTTAATTCTCAGCACATAAAGACCCTTTCACCTAGATATCACACTATAGAGACTGTGTCTGTTCCCCGAGCTAGAAAATACAATAAACGCCCAAAGCAATGTAAGAGTAACAATTTAATTGATGTTCAACAAATAAAAAATATATATAATACAGAGAAACAACTGATAAAGCTTGGCTTATTGAATATCAGGTCCCTTTCTACGAAAGCACTTTTTGTAAATGATATGATCACTGATCATAACCTAGATGTGCTCTGTTTGACAGAAACCTGGCTAAAACCAGACGATTACATTATTTTAAACGAGTCCACCCCCCAAGATTACTGTTATAAACATGAACCGCGTCTAAAAGGTAAAGGGGGAGGTGTTTCTACTATTTATAGCAATATTCTCAATGTCTCTCAGAGAACGGGCTTCAAATATAACTCGTTTGAAGTAATGGTGCTTCATATAGCATTATCCAGAGAAACAAGTGCTAATGATAAATCCGCCGTGACGTTTGTACTAGCTACTGTTTACAGGCCACCAGGGCACCATACAGACTTTATTAAAGAATTTGCTGATTTTCTATCCGAGTTGGTGTTGGCCGCAGATAAAGTCTTAATTTTAAGATTTTAACATCCATGTTGATAATGAAAAAGATGCATTAGGAACAGCATTTTTAGATATTTTGAACTCTATTGGGGTTAGACAACACGTGTCAGGTCCTACTCATTGCGAAATCATACTCTAGATTTAATACTGTCACATGGAATTGATGTTAATGGTGTTGAAATTCTGCCACAAAGCGATGATATCTCAGATCATTATCTAGTCTCTTGTATCTTGTTTACTCCAGATAGCTAAAACTGTTAATTCAACTCCTTGCTACAAGTATGGCAGAACCATCACTTCCACTACAAAAGACTGCTTTGTAAGTAATCTTCCTGACTTATCTGAATTCCTCAGCATATCCAGTAGCTCAGAAAAACTTGATGATGTAATAGAAACTATGGACTCTCTCTTTTTTTGTAGCACTTTAGATACAGTTGCTCCAGTGCGCTTAAAAAAGATTAAGAAAAACAGTGTAACACCGTGGTATAACGATCACACTCGCGCCCTAAAAAAAAAAAATGTCTTGGCAAATTTAAAGCTTCAAATCTGAACCTTTGTTTCTTTTAGCTGCAGTTTCATGTCACAATCTAACAAAATCTTGCAGTTAAGATGTATTATTTTTTTTAAGTTTACCTCACAATTACAAATCCTACAATCGTTACCTTGCAGTCGTAGATGTGTTTCCGCAGTTCTTTTATCGTGCAATTAAAATAAAAAAACATAAATACCAAAAATGATACTCAGACCTCTATTCTCAATGTACAGTTTTATTGCAGAACTTTACAATGAGGCACATTATTGCTAGCTATAGTGTTATGAGCCCAGATGGCTGGAGTGGCACCAGTGATCAAACACTGCCGTCAATAACTCTACACCCCAAACTAGCACGTGCAAATGCAGTGTAGGCTTTCTGCTTCTTAATGTGGTTGAAATTATAGAGCACAGGTTGAAGCCACATAGGGCATCAAATTAAATTGAGTCCTAAGGGATCACTCATATCAAAGCTTCAGGGTCATCAAAGGAGCATAGCAGTTTCCCTGTGATATAATGGGGTCATTCACTGTATAATGAGCCTACTGATGGAGGCAGATAGTCAACAGGGGATGATATCTGAATTCACTATAGTGGTGGGGCCAAAAATCTCCAAGAGAACATTCTAGAAATAGTACCTTACTTGTACTAAATTACATTGTGAATGTATTGTGAATATACTAAGATTTACTCATTTTATCCAACAGGTTTCTGGTTCTTATGCACCATGCATGGCATAAATCTGCTTTACTGATTTTTTTTTTTTCTTTTTTTTTTTTTCTGTTGCATTGCACTTACTCCTTTAAGCTCTGTTTGTGTCCATATATATGTGACTTAATAGACATAAAGGTCACCAATATGGTAGTTTGCACTGTATGTTGAATGTTAAAGGGATGGCTCGCTCGACAACAGCACACATTTTTCTCAAACCACATCAAAACTCAAAGAAAACTAAAAAATGTAAATAAAAAAAACTTTGCATCTCTGTGAGTGTGAATGCTTTTGGGCAATGTTTAAATTCCTGAGCTTTGATTATAATTATGGAGTAGAGTTATAGTAAAGGTATGGAAAATAAAATTTGTACAGTATAAAAACCATTATACCTATATGGATTGATCCCATAAAAAAACACGACAACTAGTGATTGTGTGTGTGTGTGTGTGTGTGTGTGTGTGTGTGTGTTTTGTGCGTGTGATGCTTATGACTCTAGTCAGCTTTTAAGATTCCAAAAAAGGGAGCTTTGCATTTATATAAAATCTTTTTAAAGGAACACTCCACTTTTTTTTCGAAATAGGCTCATTCTCTAACCCCCCCCCCCGAGTTAATAAGTTGATTTTTACCATTTTGAAATCCATTCAGATGTTCTCCTGTTCTGGCGATATCACTTTTAGCATAGCTTAGCATAGATCATTGAATCCTATTAGACCAATAGCATCGCGTTCAGAAATGACCAACGAGTTTCCATATTTGTTGTATTTAAAACTTGACTCTTCAGTAGTTATATCATGTACTATGACCAGTGGAAATGCAAAGCTGCGAGTTTCTAGGCTGATAAGATTAGGAACTACACTTCCATTCCAGCGTAATAGTCAAGGGAGTTTGCTGCCGTAATATGGCCGAAGCAGGAGGAGTATTATCAGAAATGAGTTCCCAGCTAGTTTAGCATTTGCACATGTGCTGCGTGGTATTACTGCTCCTGCTTCGGCCATATTACGGCAGCAAACTTCCTGGACTATTCTGCCGGAATGGGAGTGTAGTTCCTAATCTTATCAGCCTAGAAAATTGAAGCTTTGCATTTCCACCGTTCTTAGTACACGATACAACTACAGAAGAGTCAAGTTTTAAATAGGACAAATATCGAAACTCATTGGTCATTTTTGAACGTGATGCTATTGGTCTAATAGGATTCAATGATATATGCTAAGCTATGCTAAAAGTGATATCGCCAGAACAGGAGAACGGCTGAATGGATTTCAAAACGGTAAAACTCAACTTATTAACTCGGGGGGAGTTGGAGAATGAGCCTATTTCCAAAAAAAAGTGTAGTGTTCCTTTAATTTCCAGTTCATATTTACGCAGCTTTTACTGGGAGGACCAGCGATTCTTGGTCAGCAATAGGTGATTCTGGTTCTGGAGGACCATTGTCCTGGGGGACTACTGTTTAGAAATATTGTGGGATTGAGCTAAACACTGCAGGAGAGTGGCCCTCCAGAACCCAAAATGCCTATACTTGGTCCAATTAGAGCAGTGCCACCTTGTGCCTTGTCCCACTACATAGAAACATTCATAAATTCACTTCAGCATGGAACTGCATACAGAAAGTTCAAATGTTTGCTAAATATAGGTGTTTTAAAGTTTGTTTGACCACTGTGAAAAGAGTCAAGAACAATAGTGCTTGACCTCCTCAAGGACACGGCAGGGGACACACAGCTAGCTGTAGGAAAGCACTTTAGGAAAAGAGAGCCACTGGTGCGGTTAATACAGAAAAAAAGGAAAAGGAGAAAAAAAGATGAAAGCTCTCTAAAAGCCGATGATGATGACTTCTATAAATAGCAGAAATGAAAGCGTGGCATGTGGTGGGCTAAGCTAGCAGGCTGCTTAAAGAAGAAGGATTGCGCTTTGGAGGCAGCGTTTATTTGGTTAAATCACAGTGATTATAGCTGCTGACAAGAACATATCAGTTAATGTTCCATTCAGCTAACAGCTACTTCTGAGGCCTATTGACTGTAAATCATTCTTCTAAGAAAATTGTGAGTTATTTCACGCATACCTGCATGAATTGCTTGAAGGGAGGGAGTTCGCTCCTTGCTGTGTATTGTCAATTAAGTTTGAGATATATTAGTTTGTGATAATAGGGATTTTTTTATTATTTAATAAAGCTATTAGGCTTTAGTTATATCACAGGTGGTATTTGGGGAGGGACATTTTCGTCCTAGAATTTATAAACTTACTGGAAAATGCTTTTACCTGTATTTACAGCATCTACCAGCAGGGCAGACTGGCAAAACAAATCAGTCAACCTTTGGTCCTACCCTGCAATGTGTTGTATTGAATATCCTACTACTCATAAATATGTAAGATTGCGAAAGAAAAAAGTGGTTGTGAACAATATTTTATCTTGATTTTAATCTGTGGGAATTGCTAGCAGATCAAGAAAGTTATCACTTCAGCAGAATAACATCCTTAACAGATCTCCATCATACAGCAGTGGAAATGGAGAGTTCAGAGTCACATGGAGATATCCTTTCTTCTGAAGTGAGCCGAGAATAAATCCCACCATCCTACGCCTCCTCCTCAAAGAAGTCACTAAAAGTTGCCAGAGACATAAGGGCTCCCCTCTAGGCAAGCTGCCAAAGAACAGAGGCATAGGAATAAAAAAAGTTGTACTTCCCATGACTACTCGCTAGTCAGGGCGATCAGACTGAAAACGCATGTTCTCAACACGCCTCACTTGTGGTTGGTTTCACTTCAGAGACCTTAGCATAAGAGGCAAGCATAGTTTCAAAAGGATACACTGAATGCTGCCAGTCATCCCACTGAGAGCAGTTTTGTGTAAATATATTGCACTTACCTAAATCTCATTAAGACGAAGAAAGATGGCTCAATTATGCCCCCTGAAATATTATTACTGAAGCCATATGTACGCAAAGAGCACTTACCGGGGCTCTGTCAGAGACGGCACAGACTAATTCAGCACACTGGCAGCTGACGCAGGCAAGTTTTCATGGGAAATGATAGAGCCTATTAACGCAGTCACGACTCCAGCCGTTGAATTAGAGCGACAGAGTGAGTTGAAGAGGGGGGTAACCTTGTCAGACATGACAGTGTGACATACAGCTGAATTATGAGTCATACGCTTTGATCATGTGTGTTCCCACAAAACTGTGGGTAATTATCTACAAGAATTTGTGCATAATTAGTCAAACTTGCCAACAAATTATATATACATGCTAAAATGCCTGCACCCATAGCCTGGTATATTTGGAAAACTGGGAGTGTATGGATGGACAGGGCCTCGAACCCCCACCCCCTCCCTCGAACCCCCTTCGAACCCCATCCCCCTGTGCACACCACTGCTGTCAGAATATAACAACAAACTCATATTATAAGCAAATCTAATTGTGATTAAAATTTATAGCACTAATTGTTGTAGACAAGGCATAAAGTACAACATAAGTGACTTTTTCCATTTGAAAATACGAGTTGAAAAATAAAAAAATGTGGGTGGTGCTACTCTACCAACATGTTTTGACTTCTTTTCAGGTTTGGCTAAAATATGCTTGCTTTACTCCTGTTCCTTTATTTATAATGAGTTGCTCTGGGTCATGAATATTATGGTGTAGGCTTTATTTTTCATTAAAATAATGCATTACATATTAGTCTGTAAATAAGCAGACTCTTTTAAAACCAACACATGTGGATGTAATTGCACATGGCATTGAAAC
>NC_133373.1:17000219-17094687 GCF_049309525.1 Garra rufa | reverse complement strand
CACAAAACATGTCTAGGCACAACCTCTGATATATACACTACTAGTCAAAAGTTTGGACATACTTCCCCATCAAAGAGAATAGGGAAGTTCGTCCAAACTTTTGACTGGTAGTGTATGTATATATGTATGTATATATATATATATATATATATATATATATATATATATATAATATATATATATATATATATATATTTCTGTGGATAAATAAAAATAATAAGATTATTAATAAGAATGACACAAATGGTATTTCCTAAGAGTAGGCCACTTTCCTAAAAATAAGCCACACTTAAGTGCAGTATCTGTGTGCAAAATTTAAATGAACACCAAAGCACAGTTATGTCATCATTATTAGTCCAAATTTTTTAAAATTTACTGAATTAACTTCACTCTAATTTGCTCAAAATGGGTCTTTTTGAATCTTTGGATGGCTACAGTCATGTTTTTTTGTCCATGGCATCACAGTGATGCCTGCAGACACAGCAAGGTCAAACTAGAAAACAATGAAACTGACTCCATTCAGCTTAACAGGCCAGGAAACATTTGAGTAACTGAATATCTCTTCCAGCCATAAAAGCACTCAGCTGCTTAACAGCTGGTTTCAGCATGCAGAAATATACTGGCAAATAAAGAACATACTAAAGGACAACATATAAGACAGCTCCTTTAAAATGTGTGAATTATTTAATTCATTATCACTATCGCAAGTGTGTAAACAATAATTACTGCCATCACACATAACATCAGGAATAGTTTTTATCAGTGACATTATAATTTAGCATTTTGGCCTGCTATAAGGAATGTGTCTGAATGTAATGTTTTATACAAATACAATGAACCTTTTTTATATGACTCATATGAGTGGGAGCATGTAATTGTTTTCATGAAGAATAATAACTAACTTTCACATTTTGCAGTGCAAAACAGGTCGACACAATGTTAGAGATTTCTGGGTGGTTGCTGAGGCAATGCTAGGTGGTAACTAGGGAGTTCAGCTGTTTATTTTGGAAGTTGCTATGGTGTTCAGGGTGTTTGCTAGGGCTTTATGTGCTGTTTTCATTTTTAAGGCTGCACCCTCTGGAGGTCGCATTTCTTGGCCTCAAATGTCATTAAGACTGCCTCATTGCCTCAAGTAGCCATTATGTTTCAAAGTAAGAAAGAAATTATAATAATTTACACTTCACAATAATTAGTACATTTTTGAATGGTTACTTTTCTAAAATGAGACTGTCTCTATGACATATGCAACATCGGAGGGCGCACCTATAAAATAAGACAGATATTAGTTGCATGCATGTTCAAAATGCTAGTAGGGCATTGCTAGCCCTTTTCTGCTGTGTTTTAGGTGGTTATTAGTGTATTTGCTCGATGGTTGCACGGGAGTTCTGAGTGGTTGCTAGAGCATTGCTAGGATATACCAATAAGTGGTTGCCTTCTGGCCAAAGCCTAAATCTCTCCTTCAATGTAATTTTATAGGATTCTTTCACTTCATTGACAGGCAAATGTAGTGGACCACGCATTCCAGGGCCCAGTTTATGGCGAGGGCCCCTCCCTGGCCACAATAGTGGACAAAGGTTTGCTACATTTTGATTGGATCTTGGTGGACTAACATAAGCAAACTGTCCAACGCCATCAGATAAGGATGCCAGGACAACTGCCAGACACCTCTTAGAGGGCAAGAAGAGACCTTTGGGACAAAAACCCAGGAAGAACAGAACTTCCTATTGGTCAAGACGCAGTTTCTGCCCTTCACCCACCTTGATACTGTTTCCTAAGGTTTGGCCTGTGGTGGCCATAAAAATTCCTTAGGATCTCCAGACGCAGCACGCAGTGGGGGAAACAAAGAGAGATCACAAAGATCCATCCAAATCCATTCATAACTATGTTTTCAAACCTTGAACTGATGCGAACCATAACACACACATCTTATACTTATTCAGAGAAATAAGTATTCTCACTGACAGCGATGTGTAGTGCAACATCTTACGCAAACTCAGCTGTTAATGGACAAATGAATGCATGCATGACAGTTCAATCTTTTCCCATCATGTTTGGACTTAATGTGTTCATTACATGACCAAATGTTTTCTGATTGTGTTTTGGAAAATGAGAAATGCACCAGTAAAACATTATTGACACCTTTTTTAACTTTGTGTTTGGACTATGCAAATGACTTCCACAAGAGGAAAGAAGGGTGGGCTACCCCATGTCCCCCACTCTGATGGAACCAGCCAATCACAGCATGGAAATGGAGAAGCACCAAATTGCAATCTCCTCCTCATCGGAAAGTTATAATAGGTACCTCTCCAAAAGACACTCCTTGTACTGAGTCTGAGTCCCGTCGGGGAAAGACATAACAGTTACACTAAGTTCTGAGTCTGAGCCTGTGAAGGAAGGGAGACTAACAGAGCAACAAAGTTCTGAGTCTGCGGCCTGTGAAGGAAGAGACACTAACAGAGCAACAAAGTTCTGAGTCTGCGGCCTGTGAAGGAAGAGACACTAACAGAGCAACAAAGTTCTGAGTCTGAGTCCCGTAGGGGAAAGGACACTAACAGAGCAACAAAGTTCTGAGTCTGAGCCTGTGAAGGAAGGGACACTAACAGAGCAACAAAGTTCTGAGTCTGAGGCCCAACAGGGTGAGACACTAACAGAGCACTAAAAAAGTACTGAGTCTGAGTCCCGTCGGGGAAAGACATAACAGTTACACCAGTACTGAGTCTGACCTGCAAGGGTGAGACAATAACAGACACAACCATTCTGAGCCTACTGTCCAGAGAGACAGAAACAGACGCTCCACGCTTCGAGTCTCCAGCTTTGAGGCAGCAGCAGATACGACCACGTTCTGTCTGTGAAGAAAGAGATATTTTCCACGTTCAGAGTCTTCGTCCAGCGAGGCAACAACAGATGCAGCACGTCCTAAGTCTCCATCCGAGAGAGACAAAGCGGATTGAACAAGAAGACCAACAGACATTTGCAACAAGGTTGAGCTCCAGCAAGCAAACCTTCACTTCAGGTACCTTTGCTTGCGTGTTCCAAGCTAAGGGCCTTCAGCACCTACACCAGGGCCACATCTGCGTGTTCCAGATCTTAGGACCCTTTGGTGCTCCAGGAGAACAGCATCCTACAGCGCTTCATGCTCAAGGCTGTCGAAACGGATTCCTGCTCCTTTTCCCACTGACTGCTCCCAGCACAACCAGTGGAAGAATTCACCGCTACCGGACTGCTCAATCAACCACAGAGAACGTAAATATCACTTCCAATCCTCTTCCAGAGACCTTGGCATTGTTGTGTACTATCAGTATATGATTTTTCATTAGATATTGTATAGCTGATTGCAGTTGATAACAAATAATAGCTCATTTATTTGTTTGATGCAAAATAAGGTTCTTCACCTTATTTGTTTCAGAGTAGCAACAGTTTATCTTTCCATAAGATAACATAGCTATGACATAGTAACACCCAACTGAATCACATTTTATGCATCTTATGCACTTTATTCCTTTTGCATTTATTGTATTCATTTAATAGTTGATTACTCTTGTCTATCATTTGTTAATAAATTTATTTTATTACACTTGTGTCTTCCTTGTGTTGATAATACAGTGAGAGGTTCTACAAGCTAGATATCCCACCAATCTTTCTTATGTGATGTACTCATAACCACACATTAAGTGACATGTGATCCAAGAATCATAACGTCATCGGTGATACGAGTACCCATCACTACACTATTTCGCCTTCCTAGTGGGCGAAAGCAGAACTCACTACATAATTGGCATCCCTGTGTGGGCCAAGTTAAATGAGATGAGTCTCCTGTAAAATTCACTACACAAAAATTAAACCATTTTTGTTCAAATCCCTAACACTACAAATGCAAATCTGTAAAAATGAGCAATAGTGACATTTGCTTTAGCAAACAACAATTATAAGTATCAATAATAGAATAATAGAAAAATGTATAAGATTGTGTTAAAAAGCATTTTCTAGGAAGCTGTGCTCCTTTGTGTTGTTTACTGACCACTGCACTGCGTTCTCTCTGCCGAGTTACAGGGGGGTGAGAAAATCTCTCTCTCTCTCTCTCTCTCTCTCTCTCTCTCTCTCTCTCTCTCTCTCTCTCTCTCTCTCTCTCTCTCTCTCTCTCTCCCTGCTTTCTCACCGAAACCAATGAGGCATTGCACAACCATTTTCAGGCTCTGTTCCTCTGTCAGAACCACCATCTGAAGGTGTCCCTCTCCCTCCCCCTTCCCCTGAACCAAACCAGACCGGTCTGGATAATGAATTATGTAATGCCTGCTTTTGTAATCTTTGCCTCTCCTGCCTCCCGGCCCAGAGAAGAGAGAGAGAGAATTACAGGCCGCGAATGTGTTGCATTAGGGATAACAATCACAATAAGGGCTCCACAAAGCCATTAAATAAAACGCATTAACCTCAGAGACACTGGATGGTTTTATTGGGATTCCTGCAAAATGGTGTCACCTTGGAGTCCCTCTGTGTGTGTTAGCATTAGTTCATCAGAAAAAAAAATCAAGGTCAAGGAATTACTAGAGAACCACACTCTATGCTGCAAGTCGAAAAAAAGCTACCAACAAAAAAAGTCCTTATTATGCCTGACTGGCCAGCTATCCAGTGCATTGTGATTGGCCAAATACCTCAAGCGTGTGAAGGAAACATTACGCCCCTTATCATGTTGTAATGCCGTTTCCCGGTGCTACGAGACAGAAACAATAAAGCCCATTATAAATTTGTTGCATACAGTGGGGACATAACTACTGATTACAATGACTCATACTGTCTTTTTACACATTGCGCCACATAAACATAATACCATGTCTGCATTTGTGATGGCAAAAGAGAAACAACAAGCACTACCATTACTCTACACTGCTCAAAACTAGCGTTTGAATAATCAGTAGCAAATTCTTTAAATATGAAAACGAAGTTACAGGCTGTCAGTCAGAAGTGCAGACTGTCCTTGCAATGTTTGAACTGCCCCACTTTATAGCCTTAACTCTTTGTGTACAGCTGGCATTGTAAACTGCTCTTCCAGGTTCAGGAAACAGTCCACCGTGAAATGCACAGCACCCACTCAAATATTTGCGTTTTACTGTTCCGTAACAGTGTTACAGTGTAAATATAACTTTACCACTGATTTAGTTGTGTCCTCATTTGGAAGGCTAAACAAAGTTCTTTCGCTTTCGCAATGAAACACACTGCGTCTCCACAATATGGCGGCAACAGCAACAATACTACAGCCGGTAAAAGTTATGCCTTCTTTCTTTCCATATACATGTAGGATCTCAGCGCGAATCAGACAATTCAGGAGATTCGATTAGAAGTTAAAACACTTCTACAGACTCAAATTCCACAAGAGGCCCCCGTCATAAATCTGACGTTTGATAGCCTGGCGCCAGCCAGCTCAAGCAACCATTTAAACTAGAAGCTTAAAACTAGGAACTTGCAACATTTACACAAAAGGACACTTGTTGATTGTCAAATTTGGGGCAAATAACCAAGATTAATGGTCAAAGAAATGCACATCATGAACATCACATGAGTAAAGTCATTAGCGATATTGGTTGGTGGACTCCCCCCGGAGGACAAAGACTGAGATCCCTTTCCTAAACTTTTGACCTCCCAGCTTATAGAACAGACCCTTACAGCCCAGAAAACTGCCTATTGATGTACATATGCACCTAAAATGATGCTAAAAGGACTCATGAGCAACTCATAATTTCTATGTATAACTTCCTATCACTTATGTAACCCACACATTTGACTATTATGTTTTAATCACTTATTGTGTATGTCCCTTTTGATAACTATTGAATAGTTTAATGGTTTATATTGGTGTTTGATATGCATAGTCTGGAAATTGCATTCTTGAAATGTTTCTATAATTCAATTCTTTGTAAAATGTATTTTAGTCTTGTTATCGAAATCATGTCCAAATTTAACTCTGCCAAGAGCGGGAAAGTGGGACCACAGGATTGATAAGATAACATTGTGATTTATGGTTGGGAGGAGCAACCAGCAGTCCCCCGACTTAGGACAATGCTCTAATTGGTCAAGACATCATTTGGCATGTGTCCAAAAGCTGAGTTTAAAAACTCAGGACACCATCAAATCGCTCTCTTACACTTTTTTTTTACTCCTTACTCTTACGCTCTCAATCTCTTACGGCTTGGTGCCGCTGCGTTTCGACGCTGCCTGGCCTGCATGCCAGTTGCTCCTCTAAAGGAAACATGAGGAGATCATTACACTTCTGTCTTTTACTTTAATTCTTTTATTTCTTTCCGTTGAGAGTTTCCTGTTCTAGTTAAGTTTTGTGCAAGCCGCGACCGACCCAAACGTCTTCGCTGACCTCAACTTTAACAGCGCACAACTCGCATCCTCAAGCCAACGCCCAAGACTTCACGTCCAACGACAACCGAACTCCCATCCAATCAGCAACCCCGGGAAACCCCTTTTGAAACGACGCACGAAAGGAATCCCCTCGATACAAAGGCAATGCAAGTACAACCTCCAGATTCTCACTGAACTGGTGCATTTAATTTAAAGTCTAATAACCTCTTTGAGAGACTCAATATGTTAATTAAGTGATTGATGGTTGTTCAGGTCTAAGCAATTGCACATATTGCTATAAACTTGGGACTTCATATTTTCATTCCTTTAAACTCATTCTTTCCTCACTTTCTCTTTCTGCAACCTATGTGAATGCGTGTGTTTATGTTAGATTAGTTTGTATGTGTTAGGTTTATCCAATAAAATCATATTTTTATTAGAAAAGATAAGTATCTTGTGTTTTGTGCTTACAAGTTAATGTCTTAAACTGCCGATTTTGCTACTGTGCTAATATATAGTGTTGTCACTATATTCTGGATAGTAATATCCTTTGCAGAGTTACGTTGTACGGCTAGTTCAATGAATCGCGGGTCGACTCTGAACAGCTGTAAAACAACGACTCTGTTCAAATTCCCTATTGAATCATTCGATTCCCTTTGAGCTAAATATTAAATGTAATTAATCCCTTACATACATATAGGCGGTGTTATGCAAATCTAGGTTTTTTTTTTTTTTTTTACTGGCCTTTTTTTGTACTGGCCTTTTTAGCACTGCCTTTGCACTGTCTGTTATCCATTTTTATATCTATTATTTTTGCCCACATATCTCCAACAAAATATTTGTACTCTACCATGCATGTCTGCCTGCAGTTAAAAGGTTCTCAGAAATAATCACATTTGTTTTGCTTAATCTATTTATGTACAACAGGGGTGCTCAATCCTGTTCCTGGAGATCTACCATCCTGCAAAGTTCTGCTCCAACCCTCATTAAACACACCTGAACCAGCTAATTAATCTCATAGGCAGCACTTGATAATTACAGACAGCTGTGTTGGAACTAAAATCTGCAGGTAGGTAGATCTTCAGGAACAGGATTGAGCACCCCTGATGTACAATTATTAAAAAAAGAATTTTAATGTCATACAAAAACAATGTCATTGGCCTGAGTAAATTGTACCATTATAGAATTGTGACTGCACAAGTAGTGTAGTAATTTAGGAGGTGAACATACTGTGAAAGGACATGCATACAAATGCCAAGAAATCTATATTATCATCAGTCAATTTTTTTTTTTAACATGCAATTCATTGATCACGAGCCCAACATTTAGCAAGGCAGGAAAATATTCAGTCTACCTGAAGGAAGATGTTTTTTCACTACTGTAAGCTAATGCTGTTAATTTTTAAATAAAATTTTAAAATTTTAACTTCTAGCGCATTTCTTAACCTTGGACCTCATTATACTAAAGTTGAAATCCAAGCACCAGAAGCAGCCCACACTCTGGAAGTTTTCTTTAATTGAAAATATATGTATTTTCATTTTATGGTTGCAATAATAGCCTATTTTAGTTAAAAAAAATTTAAGTGCCATTGTTTAAAAAAAATGGACTGACATTTCATAGACGTTTAGTTGTTATGCTTTCAAATTTCTAGCTATTTGTATGTATGTCATTTCACAGTCTTTTCACCTCCTAAATTACTACACTACTTGTGCAATCACAATTCTATGGTACATTGTAGTACAGGCATTATGGTACAGTACAAAATAATAGATTAAAAATGGAGTAAAAAAAAGTATAAAAAAGGCCAGTAAAAAAAAGCTGTAAAAAAAATACAATGAATTACAAAGCTGTAGAGTACGGTGACGCATTGCTGCCACACACTTATTTTTTTCCCACTCAGCTATGTCGTTATAACGAGATCTTTTCTCGTAAAAACGACATCTTTTCTCGTTAAAACGACATCTTTTCTCGTAAAAACGACATAATTTTCTCGTTAAAACGACATCTTTTCTCGTAATAACGAGATCTTTTCTCGTTAAAACGACATAATTTTCTCGTTAAAACGACATCTTTTTCTCGTAATAACGACATAATATGTCATACGATCTGACGTTCCTGTTATAGATGATATGATTATGTTATTGTGTATTATGCAAAGCGTTTGTCCACGCTGCCTTTTCCACAGTCCTGACATAAAGGAGGATGCACGCTGCTGGAGTTAGAATACACTAGCTATATATAGAAATAAACTGTTTTAATAATTTTAATGTATTGGTTTCAATTGTAGCTGCATGTTTATTAGGATTAATCTCCAATCTGCCCTCAGACCCAGAGGATTTAAGATGATCAGATCAAAACTGTTATTTCTGAATAATCGACTCTGAGCTTGGAATATTATTTGGATGAAAGTTTGATTTTACAGAAAATTTAAATACGATCATAAAGAAATAAAATAGAAATGACAAACGGTTTGGCTGCATTATGATAATAATAATTTCGTTCCTTTTCAAAAATGGACAAAATCAATGAAAAAAAAAAAATCAGTTTAGTATTTTTGTCTGTGGGTAAAAAGAGAGCTTATGCTTTAATAATTATATGTGGGCGGCAATGAAAAGTCACTTTTTTAACTCAACCTGTCTTCATGTCTATCGCATCATGCAGAATAACTACAAATACAAAAATACAAACAAATCTAGCTTAATTTCGTTTTTCTGTTTCTCAAACAAAACGAAATAATAATAATAATAATAATAATAATAATAATAATAATAATAGGCTATTATTATTATTATTATTATTATTATTATTAGGCCTATTATTATATTTTCCTTATTATGAATTCTATTTATTTATTTCTGCTCATATTTCGATTTGCTGTTAAATCAATCAAAAAGATTTTATAATAAAAATAATAATACGCCTAATAATAATAATAATAATAATAATAATAATAATAATAATAATAATAATAATAATAAGCATAATAACAATTTGAGTAGCCTATTATTATTATTATTTCATTTTGTTTGAGAAACGGAAAAACGAAAAGCTTGATTCTTCATATTTTTGTTCGTGGGTAAAACACATGAGCTTATTGCTTGAATATTAATTGAACATGTCTGGGCGGACTTGATACTTATGATTATATACAAATTATACATTATTTATTATATATTATTAAATTTTATTTTTAGCTGAATCAAGCCACGAATCCGGTTTTTCATCTGGATTATAGCCTACTGTGGAAATATGCTGCGCTGGCTGTAAGCACAATGGTAGGTAACAGATAATGAACTCACACGGGAAAGACTGTACACTACCTCTTGTTGGATTTATACGAATTAAGTAAACACAATTTTGTTTTCGATTCTTTTATTGAAGTAGACCTTTCAAGCTGCATAGAGAGACATAAATTGCGAGAGCGCACCCTGTATTTTTACAAAGGCAATTTGTAACGTTTTGTTGTTATTGTGGAAGTACATAAAATAAAGCAGACATTTATATTTCATTCCTCTGTAATCACAAAGTAAGGGATCGCGCTGGTACCGCCGACCCGAAAAGTGCAGTGAGCTTTATATGAGACTTGCAAAGAAACGTTATTGTGACTAATTTGCAGGGCTGGGTTCTCCGAAACCACCTTAACGCTACGTCGTTCTTAAGTTGTACCTTAAGAAGTACCTTATCGTTAATATGTGTTTTCCGAAACCTTCTTAGTTAAGTATACCTTCTGTAAGTCATACGTTCGTAAGGTTGGTCTGGAGCGCTCTTAGCTATACCTTACCGCTGCTGGCGGTTCATACCGCTAGTGGGCACCACGCAAAAAGCTTTTTTACATCGCAGTTTAATTACAAATAGAAAATTTTATATGAACATTTAATATAAAATCTGATTTAGTATTAAAATTGCATTTTTTACTTTAAAATTTTACACATAAAATACTTAAGTTGTTATAGCCTACACCCAGTGTCAAGTCAAGTCACTGTCAGTTTATATAGCGCTTTTAACAATACAGATTGTGTCAAAGCAACTGCACAGTATTTAAACAGCACAATAGTGTGTAAGTAACGCATTATTGTAAACAATCAATTTTCAGTAAAAGGCAGTTCATCAATGAATTCAGTGATATCATCATCCAGTTCAGTTCAAATAGTATACGGTATCGCTGGAAAGTGTCCCCAACTAAGCAAGCCAGAGGCGACAGCGGCAAGGAACCAAAACTCCACAGGTGACAGAAATGGAGAAAAAACCTTGGGAGAAACCAGGCTCAGTCGGGGGACCAGTTCTGGCCAGTGTATGGAAGTGTTTTCATTAATAAAGTTTCCATGGTTGTTAGCTTTTTTTAATTACTATCTCGAGGCACATCAGCGGGCGAACCATTTGACAGAAAAGGCTATGAGTCTATATAAAGAAAGATGAGTTTACACAAACTTTATAGCTATGGCAGCGAGACCTTGAGTACTTGTTTTAAATCAAAGACGGCGCCGTGCGAGGAGAGTAATAGTGTGTAATGCATACGCCAAAGTCCAATTTTGCATGCATATGATACGCCAATCCTTCCCATTAACTTCAATGGAGAGAGGATGCATACAAATACCACGCATCATCTTTTATATCATCTATATAAAAGATGATGCGTGGTATTTATACGCATCCTCTCTCCATTGAAGTTAATTGGAAGGATTGGCGTATCATATGCACGCAAAATTGGACTTTGGCTTATGCATTACACGCTATTGCAAAGTCGTGTTATTCGTACGCAAAATGATGAGAATAAGTTGAAACACATACACATGTATTTCTGCATGTACATATTTCATTGAGCCCCGATAAATGCAGTTTGTACTATTTCTAAAACGCTTCTTTATTAAAAAAAAACATTGTTTTCTCAATACTTTACCTATACCGCTGTGAAAGAAAGAGCGCACAATCGATCACTGAGGCATCGATATCAACCTATTCAGCACCTCCACCATGGACAGCACCTGCTAAGGTTGCACTTAAGAAGGTTTACCTTAAGCAATATCCTAAGGTATAGTTTGGAGAACACACGTAGGAAAGGTATAGCTGTAGTTAAGGTGTACCTTTTGAGTCTTCGTAGCACGCTAAGAGACAACGTTATCGGAGAACGCAGCCCAGAGCGGTACATCAGACGAACATTTATTCTGCATGATGGGACAGACCGTAAAGACAAGCTGAGTCGAAAAGTGGCTTTTCCGGGCCGCTCACGCACAAATATTAAAGCATAAGCTCTCTTTTCATGAAAAAAAAATCTGGCTTTATTTATTTTCATTTTTTAAACAGAACGAAATCATCATAATCATAACACGATCAAACCGTGTGTCATTTTTCTTTTATTTATTTCTGATACTATTTACATTTTCTGTAAAATCAAACTTTCATCCAAATAATATTCCAAGCTCAGAGTCAGAAATAACAGTTTTGATCTGATCATCTTAAATCCTCTGGGTCTGAGGGCAGATTAGTATGGAGATTAATCCTAATAAACATGCTGCTACAATTGAAACAATTACATTAAAATTATTAAAACAGTGTATTTCTATAGGCTATATATAGCTAGTGTATTCTAACTCCAGCAGCGTGCATCCTCCTTTAGGTCAGAACTGTGGCGAAGGCAGCGCGGACAAACGTTTAGCTCCCTCACATAATGTCTATAACAGGAACATCAGATCTATGTCGTTATAACGAGAAAAAGATGTCATTTTAACGAGAAAATTATGTCGTTTTTACGAGAAAAGATCTCGTTATTACGAGAAAAGATGTCGTTTTAACGAGATAATTATGTCGTTTTTACGAGAAAAGATGTCGTTTTAACGAGAAAAGATGTCGTTTTAACGAGAAAAGATGTCGTTTTTACGAGAAAAGATCTCGTTATAACGACATAGCTGAGTGGGAAAAAAATTAAGTGTGCGGCAGCAATGCGTCACCGTAGTAGAGGACAGTGCACTATTGCAGACTTATATACTGAGGTTTTAGTTACATTATTGTAATAGCTATAGTCAGTCATGAACTAAAGTGAGCCGGTCTAAGGCATGAAACTCCAGGGCTGAAGATGAATCCCACTCTGGCCATGAATAAAACAATAATTTGCACAAAAAGAATGATTAATTAGCAATTGATAATTTGTTATTCATATGGTCTGGTGGTCATACGGCGTATGCCAGTGAATATGGGACAAACTGTGTTATAGCTTTCATACGGCACGCTTCTTTGATGCCTTAAATACAGGCATCCATATTTTAACCCCAGTGGCATGACAGTACCGGCCCTCAAGGCCAAAAAAAAAACAGACCGGCCCACCAGAAATTTCTCCCGGTGCTCCCGATTAGCTTGTTTGATTTGTCATTGGGTCATTTTTCTCCCTAGCATTACTAGTTAATATTGAAGGCAAACAGACAGTTATAATAGCTATAATGTGTCTTCCTGTGTATAAAAGATGTGTCACTAGTATAGGGCTGGATGGTATGGTATGTGGCAGCAGAAATTTGTCAATTGGTGTATAGTTTGCTATTCTGTTTATTCCATGGTACATTAATTTGTGTGGCTGTGAAATATTTGCAAATAAGAATTAAAATGACATGCAGTCACAAGTCTGTGTGTGTGTACTGGCTTTCAATCAGAATTTTGAAAGAAATATCTGTTTTATAATATCAGCTTTTTGTAATATCAATTCAAAGTTGTTTGGGTGTGCATTCATAAAGTTCCAAATAAATTAGGTGAATAAGATTTTGGTCATATCACCCACCCCTGCAATGGTTGTTGTTGTTTTTTTCTATTTCTTTCTTTTTCCACTTTATTTCTGCTAAAGGTGATATGCACACTTGTGAATCACACAATACAGAGGAAGCCATTAATTGCTGTGAAGTTCTGACTTCCCAAGGAGAGAACAAAAATGGAACAAAATGAATTACAGCTCACAGAGAAGTGAATTAAGATTTGGCTTTTTTGCGACTGTCAGTATATACAGTATGTCACAAAAGTGAGTACACCTCTCACATTTCAGCAACCATTTTAGTATATCTTCTCAAGGGACAATACTATCGAAATGAAACTTGGATATATTTTAGAGTAGTCAATGTGCAGCTTGTATAGCAGTATAGATTTATTGTCCCCTGAAAATTACTCAACATACAGCCATTATTGTCAAAATAGCTGGCAACAAAAGTGAGTACACCCTAAGTAAACTTGTCCAAAGTGTCAATATATTGTGTTAGCACCATTGTTATCTGGCACTGCCTTAATCATCCTGGAATTGACCAGAGCTGCACAGGTTGTTGCTGGGATCCTCTTCCACTCCTCACGGAGCTGCTGGACGTTAGACACATGGTGCTTCTCCACCTTAAGCTTGAGGATGCCCCACAGGTTCTTAATAGGGTTTAGGTCTCGAGACATAGTTGGCAACCCCATCACCTTCAGCTTCCTCAGCAAGGCAGTTGTCATCTTGGGATTGTTATCGTGTTGGAAAACGTCTCGGGTTACTAATGTAACCTTAGTTCCCTGAGGGAACGAGACGCCGCGTCATGGAACGCTATGGGGAACGCCATTGGCGGGAAGCACTCTGAATCATGTCTACAACCAATGAACGACGGGGGTGACGTCACAGGCGCGGTGACGTCATCAACCAGGAAGTATAAAGCACGTGCGTTTGAAGCCGGTGGCAGCTCAAGGAATGAAGCGAGCGCCGCAGGGTGCGGGAATTATGGTCCGAGACGCGGCGTCTCGTTCCTTCAGGGAACTAAGGTTACATTAGTAACCCGAGACGTTCCCTTCCGGGAACTCGAGCCGCGTCATGGAACGCTATGGGGAACGAGACTACCAACGCTCCCATAATTTCCAAACCCTGCGCAGTGTCTGTGCAACCAGGGTGAAAAGAGAGAGCCCTTGTCTAGCATTCCGCGGACAAGAAGGCCCTTAAGTCCTCGGCCCTCGGGCACACGAGGAAAGGTAGTCTTCCTCTGTCTGGTCGCCAGCCAGAACGAGAGGTACTCCGCGGCCCTCAGGCACACGCAGAGTCTTAGTCCTTTGTCTGGGAGCTAGCCAGAACAAGAGGGACCGAATGACCACTGTCTAGCACTCGGCGGACAGAAGGTGAAGGTAGTCCTTGGCCCAGGAGGACAATGCACTCGACCTCGAGAGTGCTCCCCGGCCCGCAGGCACACGGGGAATGGGGTTCTACCTCTGTCCGGTCTCCAGCCGGAACGAGAGGTGCTCCTCGGCCCTCAGGCACACGAGGAGTCTTAGTCCTTTGTCTGGGAGTAGCCAGAGCAAGAGGGACTGCAACGACCACTGTCTAGCACTCGGCGGACAGATGGTGTTAGGTAGTCCTCGGTCCGCAGACCCACGAGGACAGTGCACTCGACCCCAAGAGTGCTCCTCGGCCCGCAGGCATACGAGGAATGGAGGTCTTCCTCTGTCTGGTCGCCAGCCAGAACGAGAGGTACTCCGCGGCCCTCAGGCACACGCAGAGTCTTAGTCCTTTGTCTGGGAGTTAGCCAGAGCAAGAGGGACCGAATGACCACTGTCTAGCACTCGGCGGACAGATGGTATAGGCAGTCCTCGGTCCGTAGACCCACGAGGACAATGAACTCGACCTCAAGAGTACTCTTCGGCCCGCAGGCACACGAGGAGTGGTGGTCCTTTGTCTGGGGGTTCAGCCAGAACAAGAGGGATCCAAGGCTCGGCCTGCGCTACGCCAGGACGCGAGGGATAAAGCCATTGTCTAGCATTGCGCGGACAAGAGGGCACTGCAATCCCCGGCCCTCGGGCACACGGGGAAGACAGTAGGGCCTCTGCGTGGTAGCCAACCAGCGCGTGAGGCACTCCTCGGCCTTATTCTAAGGCAGACGAGGAGTCTTAGTCCTTGGTCTGGGATGAGGCCAGAATACCAGAGGGACCGAACTACACTCGGTCTGATAGCACCCTGCGTCAGAACACGAGGACAATTAAGCCATTGTCTAGCATTCCGCGGACAAGAGGGCTGTACAGTTCTCGGCCTCCAGGCACGCAAGAGAACCGTGGACCTCTGCCTGGTTCGCCAGCCAGTGCAAGAGGCACCCCTCGGCCCTCAGGCACACGAGGAGTCTTAGTCCTTTGTCTGGGGATTCGGCCAGAACAAGAGGGACTGAAACTGGGTCTGATAACAGCATCAGAGCATAAGAGTAAAGGCTTTTGTCTAGCTTTCCACGGACAAAAGGAAAGGTTGCAGATCTCTTTAGTGGCGAAAGTGACTTCTCTTCTTTCCGCAGAAAGAAGGCGCCTTGCGAAGTCTCCTCCTGGCTAGGGAGGTGGCTGACTCTCTAGGCCTAGCGCACTAGGCCGAGAGCACAGCTGAGCCTGGAGCGGCTCTGAGGTCAAGTTCGTAATATCTGACAAATGTCAGGGGCGAGGACCAACCCGCAGCATTGCAGATGTCCTGAATGGGGACACCTGCTGTCAGAGCTCTCGAGGCACTCAGGCCTCGAGTGGAGTGAGCCTTGAGTCCCAGGGGAGAAGGGAGACCAGAGGACTCATAAGCCCCAGGGGAGAAGGGAGACCAGAGGACTCATAAGCAGTAGATATGGCATTGATGATCCATCTACTAATAGTTGGCTTTGAAGCCGGGCTCCCCCTCTTAGGGGGGCCGTAACAGACAAACAGTTGCTCTGTTTTACGCCACGTGGCAGCTCTGTGGACGTAGGTGTCTAAGGCTCTGACTGGGCACATGCAATTAAGCTTCCTGTGATTTGGCTCCGCAAATGGAGGAGGATAAAACGCTTGTAGCGTTATTGGCTGTGGTGCTAGGGAGGGGACCTTCGGGACATACCTGACCCTAGGGTAAAGAAAGGCCTTGGCCATCCCTGGGGCAAACTCTAGATGAGAGGGGGCCACTGAAAGGGCCTGCAGGTCCCCAACTCTCTTAAGAGAGGTGAGAGCTATCAGAAGCGCTGTCTTAAAGGTAAGTATGCGATCTGTAGTTTCTTCTATGGGCTCGAATGGAGGCGTACATAGGGCTTCTAGGACCACAGCCAGGTCCCACGTGGGAACCCTTGGTGTCACTCGAGGCCTCAGCCTGAGTGCACCACGGAGGAAACGAATGACCAAGGGATCTCGGCCCACTGAGAGACCACCTAGAGGGGCGTGGTAGGCGCTTATAGCCGCCACGTAAACCTTCAGGGTGGAGTGAGCTAGCCCTGCGGAAAGGCGAGACTGTAGGAACTCCAGGACTGTACCAACTGGGCAGATAACTGGGTCTAAGTGGTGCTCGTGGCACCATCTCGCAAACAAGTTCCACTTAAGGCCATACAGTTTCCTCGTAGAGGGAGCTCTGGATTGGAGAAGGGTCTCAACAACCTCGGTTGGGAGACCCGCTCCTATGAGTTGTGCCCCCTCAGGGGCCACACCCATAACCTCCACTTCTCTGGGTGGGGGTGGCATATTGCGCCCCCAGCCTGAGACAGGAGGTCCCTCCTGACGGGAATCTCCCATGGAGAGCCGTCGAGGAGAGATACCAGGTCCGAGAACCATACTCGTGCCGGCCAGTACGGGGCTACTAGTAACAGCCGTACTTGAAACCGGCGGACCCGTTCCAGAACTCCCGGGAGCAGAGCGATCGGGGGAAAGGCGTACAGACGAAGCCTCGGCCACGTCTGTACCATGGCATCCAGCCCCAGTGGAGCTGGAGGAACTAGAGAGTACCAGAGGGGACATTGCGATGTCTCTCGAGTCGCGAAAGGGTCCACCTGTGCCTGGCCAAACACTCTCCAGATCTGCTTCACCACCTCTGGGTGAAGCATCCATTCCCCGGGCCTCGGCCCCTGCCTCGACAGGACGTCTGCTCCCACATTCAAACATCCAGGAATGTGGACTGCTCTCAGGGAGAGGAGTTTTCCTTGAGACCACAGGAGCATCCGGTACGCCAGCTTGAATAAGGGGCGTGAGCGGACACCTCCTTGATGGTTTATGTAATAAACTACCGCGGTGCTGTCTGTACGGACCAGCACGTGACGGTTTCTTAGGTCTGGTAGAAAACTCCTGAGGGCCTGGAACACAGCCAACATCTCTAGGCAATTTATGTGCCATGAGAGGTGGTGAGGGCTCCACAGGCCTTGGGCTGAGCGGCCACTCATGACCGCTCCCCATCCGGTAAGGGACGCATCTGTCGCTAGCGTGACGCGGCGGCAAGGTGCCCCCAGAACCGGACCCTGAGAGAGAAACCAGGGTTTCTTCCACATGGCCAAGGCACGTAGGCAGCGCCGCGTGACCTTGATCTTGCGGAATGGGTTTCCCCTCGGGGAAAACCCCCTGGTTTTGAGCCACCACTGCAGTGGTCTCATATGCAGCAGTCCAAAAGGTATCACGTTGGAAGCGGCTGCCATAAGACCTAACAGTACTTGGAACTGTTTGACAGTGAGTGACTGGCCTAGCTTGACCGCATTTACTGCAGTAAGTATGGAATCGATCCGAGCAGGTGACAATTGTGCCCGCATCGTGGATGAATCCCACACCACGCCTAGATAAGTAGTCCTCTGTAATGGAGAGAGGACGCTCTTCTTGGCGTTGAGTCTCAACCCCAGCTTTTGCATGTGAGCGAGAACAGCACCTCGATGCTGAACCGCTAACTGTTCCGAACTGGCCAGAATAAGCCAGTCGTCTATGTAGTTGAGTATGCGGATGCCCTGGAGTCGCAGTGGAGCCAGCGCAGCATCCACACACTTCGTGAAAGTCCGGGGTGAGAGAGCTAGGCCGAAAGGAAGTACTCTGTATTGGTACGCTTTGCCCCTGAAAGCGAACCTGAGAAACTTCCTGTGTTGAAGAAGGATGGAGACGTGAAAGTAAGCGTCTTTTAGATCTATCGTGACAAACCAGTCCTCGGACCTGATTTGTGACACGACCTGCTTGACTGTAAGCATTCTGAACTTCAGTTTTCTGACTGAGCGGTTTAGAACCCTGAGATCTAAGATGGGCCGAAGCCCCCCATCCTTCTTCGGAACAATGAAGTACCGGCTGTAGAACCCGGATTCCCTGTCTTGAGGAGGGACCACCTCGATGGCCTCCTTCCTCAGAAGTGTTTCTACTTCCTGTTCCATTACCAGACCCTGCTCGGGGCTTACTAAAGTTGGAAATACCCCGCTGAAAGGTGGCGGCTTGCCGCCGAACTGAATAGCGTAACCCTTCTCTACAGTACGCAGGACCCACATTGAAACATTTGGCAGTAGTTTCCACGCTGCCAGAAAGTTTACTAAGGGTACCAGCCTCTCGAGACTGGTGTCTGGATTTCTCTGAGGAACTAATTCGGAAGCCTGTAACAGTGAACTGGCAGGGAGTTCCTGAACTAGCTCCTCTGTAGACCCCCGCGGGGGCTGCGAACTCTCCAGGGCCGCTACGTTTCCGGGCGGAACAGCTAGAGGATGTTCGCGGGAGATCGCCGCGCCCTGTAACACTGGCAGGGTTAGCTGACTCATCTCCTGAGGGCCACGAGGGGGTTTGAAACCCGCACCTGAGGGTACGGTGCAAACCTGCTCGTGAGGGGCTGCCCTCAACGGCCCTGAGCCACAACCGTCAGGGCCGTTTGGCCGAAGACCTCTTAGATTGAAGGACGACCCTCAGGTCGGGCTTCTTCTTCGAGGCCTTCGGCTTAGAGCGTTGCTGACCCCGCCCTCTAGGCCTGGCCGGAGGAGCACGGGCGGCAACGCTCTGTTTTTGTGCCTCACGGTGGGAGGAGCTGGTACACGGCTGAGGCTGCTCCCGTCTAGCAGCCTCAGAGGAGTAAACCCGGCAAGGAAGAAATGTCCTGAACGCCGCCGCCTGTTTGCGGGCCTCCTGGTGCCTGGCGACAACTGTGTTGACCGAAGCACCAAAGAGGCCGGCTGGATCCAGGGGGGCGTCCAGGAGCGTGACCCTGTCCTTTTCTTTGACTTCGGACAGGGTCAGCCAGAGATGCCTCTCCGCGGCCACCAGGGCTGCCATAGACCGCCCCACAGCTCGGGCGGTCTCCTTGGTGGCGCGGAGAGCGAGATCTGCGGTTCTACGCATCTCTGTGATGTTGACTTCCTCGCCATCATTAAACTCCTTTAGCAGGTCGGCTTGGTACGCTTGGAGCATTGCCATCGTGTGTAGGCATGTACCAGCCTGACCTGCTGCCGTGTACGCCTTGCCCATTAAGCTAGATGTAACTTTCAAAGGCTTAGTGGGCAAGGGCGGAGCCTTCAAGGACGACGCCGAGCCGGGTGACAGATAGCCTGCAAGCGTCTGTTCAACCCGTGGCATCGTCCTATATCCGTGCTCTTCCGCACCCCCCACGTTTCCGTAATTCTCAGAGGGGTTAAAGAGGCGGAAAGAGTACGGCTTCTCCCACGATTTAGAAAGCTCTTTGTGTAAATCGGGGAAGAAGGGAAGACTCCGCTTAGGAGGTGCTGACTTTGTCCGCAGGAAGCGATCATCCAATCGGCTTCGCTGCGGCTCATAAGTTTGACTTTGTTCAGCGGGCCAAGAGATGTGAAGCTTGGCAACCGCGTTTGTCAGCACCTCCATCAGCTCCTCGTAGTGAGGCGATCGGGGTGGCGGCGGTGGTTGCACATCCAGGCTCTCAAAGTCAACCTCCTCGGAGGAAGACAAGAGAAGCTCTGGGATCCCCTCCCGGGGGGAAGAAACCGCAGTGCGGGCTTCCACATCCAGGAGGAGATCGCTCGATCCGCTGAGTGAGGGTGGAGATAGGGGTTCACCCGTCTCCATACCCTCCAGCAGATCGAGCTGCGAACCCCACGAGTGCAGCTGCCGCTCTGCCTCGGCGGAAGCGGGGCCAGACCCGCGGGGAACGCTGGTGAAAGCCCCCTCCTCAAAGAGGGCTTTCCGGGAGCGAAGCACCCGCACTGGCAAACGTTCACAGTGCGGACAGCCAGCCTTTTCGAGGGCTGACTGTGCGTGCTCCGCCCCCAAGCAAACCACACATAGGCTGTGTGTATCCCCACCAACAATGAAACGTTAGCAGGGAGGAACACACCGCCTATGTGGGCGCTGCACCGCCACAAAACTCTTTTTTAAAGGTTGCTTTGAAGCCATATCTACTCAAATAAAAGTGTACCAAACTGGGCACGAAAAAACAGCAGAATGGCTTCGAGACAGACACAGACATAGAGCGCTCTCGCTGAATGACAAAAGCTGCCACCGGCTTCAAACGCACGTGCTTTATACTTCCTGGTTGATGACGTCACCGCGCCTGTGACGTCACCCCCGTCGTTCATTGGTTGTAGACATGATTCAGAGTGCTTCCCGCCAATGGCGTTCCCCATAGCGTTCCATGACGCGGCTCGAGTTCCCGGAAGGGAACTGCCGTTCGCCGAGGGAAGGCATCATGTTCTGCTTCAGAATTTACAGTACATAATGGAGTCCATGTTTTTCTCAATGACACATGCTAAAACTAAGGTAGTAAACTACTAAAATAGTTGCTGAAATGTGAGGGGTGTACTCACTTTTGTGATATACTGTATATAGATGTCAAGGCAGATATAGAGGCAATGCAAAAATTATGTGTGCATCTTTGGATATTATGTGCCAGAGACAGATGCTGATGTACTGCAAACATTATGGGCATTGGCAAAATATTGGAAGTACAAAGACACCATCAACTGGTGGAATACAGTATGAGGTAAAGTCTTAATAATGCTGTCTAAGATTTTAAGGGTATTGTTCTGTTGTAGGTATGTGCTGGGGAATATTGTGTCCAGAATTTAGCTAGGAGACAGCTCTGGGAAAGAAGTTGTTTCTGAGCCTGGTGGTGTGTGCTTGGATGAATCTATACCACTTTCCAGAAGACATGAGGGAGAGCAGACTGTAGCTCTTGACAGTGCATGTTGTTAAGGCCTTCAATAGCCAGCAGCTTGATGCCAGTGATGTGTCAGGCAGTTTTGACTACCTGCTGTAGGGCTTTTCAGTCCAGTGATGTGCAACTGTCATACCAGACTGTAATGCAGTATATAAGGATGCTCTCAAATGTGCACCTGTAGAAACTGTCCAGCAGTTAACTTAGAAGTTTGATTTTTGTTTGTTTGTTTTTTAGCTTTAAAGATAATAATGTTCTTATAAACAAATAAACAAATAAACAAATAAACAAACAAAAAAATTTAAAAAGGCAAATGTATTTGGGGCAATGAAAGATTGATGCTGAAGTATGTAGAACTGAAGTTTTCTGTAGTTCTGAAGTGTTCTGTAGCTTCTTAACTTCTTAAAGTCCACAATGACTTTCTTTGTTTTGTTACTTTGGCTTTCTCTGTGTTGAGGATCTGGTTGCTTTCAGCACCACTGCACAATATTTGGAACCTCTTCCCTGTGGATGGTTATCACTGGTGTCAGTGGCAATCAGTCTGACCACAGTCATTTGTGCATTTGTGAAGAGTGAATATGGGAGAGTGCTTAGTGGTATTGCAGTTTTCAGGATAAGAGTGGAGGAGTATCGGCTTCTTAGTTTTACTGTACAGTCTGTTGTCTGTTGATTAGGGAATTGTGAATAGGGAGCATTGTGATTCATTGATCACGACTTTTCCAGTTGACTATACTAAGAGGTAGTATGAAAATAGCTTGCAAGTCCTCTGTAAACAGCCACTAGTCGTGTGTGAGGAACAAACAAAATGTATGCTGCTATTAACTAAAAATACCTGCTGTTGCTCTCTAACCAAATTATACAAGATAAGGATTTATGAATCTTCCTAATTATGTCCACTGTAATAAGTTCTCTTAAGCACATGTTTGTACGCAAGTTGCTTGTTTTTCTTCGGTTTATCTCTATTATTATGTACTGTATATATTTCATCAGATAGAATGATATTAATGTCAAAACAGGATCTGAAGGTTAATTGGTTCCCTGCACGGTTACACAGAATGCACTTCAATCAAATACTGGTCCGCTAATCAATGAATGTATCTCTGTATAGCTTTTTATATCCATTTTAGAGCAATTTCACGGTGCTTAAAGAAATCTAGGAGTCAATTCAAAAAGGAAAAAATGTGAACAGCAGCCTCTACATTGAGGCTTTTTAGATCAACTCATCATCTGCATTGCCAGACACATCACTTTTGGCATTCCCAGCAAGGACCTTAAGTCATTCAATTTCCTTTGGAGAAAACAGCTTACAGGTATCAGGTGGAAACATCTTTAGAAGCCTGTCAAAATAAGCCTTGTGGCATGTCACTTCAGAGATAGCACAATGCTAAAGCGAGAGAGAGAGAGAAAGATGAGACAGTATTGCTCTTCAGAAGCGCATGAGAGGTCAAAAGAAGATATGAATTTCTAAAATTCTTTTCTCATCTCCTTGTACATGTGATAGACTACTTTGCTGGAAAGGCCAACATTTTCATTAAAATATTTTGCTGTATGACCTTTGTGATTAAAACACGTGGGGATTAGTAAGAAAACTAAGGACTCAACAGTATCTACCTAATTGCCATGTCATACATGGAGTACAATGACAGATCTTAAAACAATAGAGATGCACATCAATCATGAGGTCCCTGCAGATTGTTTAGAAAGTGAACAATCTTACGGTGTGATGACAATATCTACAGTGAAAGGTTAAGGTTGCTACATTTTAAGATGTTGTAGCAAAATCTCTTTCAGGCAAGTCAGTTCACCCGACAGACATTTTCGTTATACAGATGTCAAGTCAAGTCAAGTCACCTTTATTTATATAGCGCCTTTTACAATACAGATTGTGTCAAAGCAACTGCACAGTATTTAAACAGCACAATAGTGTGTAAGTAACGCATTATTGTAACAATCAATTTTCAGTTAAAGGCAGTTCATCAATGAATTCAGTGATATCATCGTCAGTTCAGTTCAAATAGTATACGATATCGCTGGAAAATGTCCCCAACTAAGCAAGCCAGAGGCGACAGCGGCAAGGAACCAAAACTCCACAGGTGACAGAAATGGAGAAAAAAACCTTGGGAGAAACCAGGCTCAGTCGGGGGACCAGTTCTCCTCTGGCCAGACCAAACAACAGTTTGTACCAATGTCTGATTGTAGAGAACTCATCAGGATCCTGTGGTGTAGCGCCGATGGCCGTCAAGGTTGGCGAGGTCTTTATTGATGATCCGCCTTGGAGCTCATCTGGTTGACATCCACGGCTATTGAAGTCATCTCTAGGTGGTGATCCACGATCTAAGCTGGGTACGGACTGGATCCGGGGGACTGGAGTGACCATCTGATCCGGATACAGGCTGGATCTGGTGGCTACGGTGACCTCGGAATAAGAATGAAACAGACTAATATTAGCGTAGATGCCATTCTTTTTACGATGCAACGAGTGCATCAGGTGTTATGGGAGGTGTTTTCGGTTCCGGTTGACCTAATTAATGCAGCCTAACAATCCTTTAATGGATTTGAATTATAGAAATGTGTTAATGATTTTATGTGTAAGCCAGGTTAAAGAGATGTGTCTTTAATCTAGATTTAAACTGACAGAGTGTGTCTGCCTCCCGAACAGTGTTAGGTAGATTGTTCCAGAGTTTAGGCGCTAGATAAGAAAATGATCTGCCGCCGGCAGTTGATTTTGATATTCTAGGTATTATCAAATTGCCAGAATTTTGAGAACGCAGCGGACGTGAAGGACTATAATACGATAGGAGCTCGTTCAAGTACTGAGGAGCTAAACCATTGAGGGCTTTATAAGTAATTAGCAAGATTTTAAAATCTATACGATGTTTAATAGGGAGCCAATGCAGTGCTGACAGAACCGGGCTAATATGGTCATACTTTCTAGTTCTAGTAAGAACTCTAGCTGCTGCATTTTGGACCAGCTGGAGTTTGTTTATTAACCCCCTGGGGTCCAAACACGCGTATACGCGTTTTGTGGCAGTTTCCCAAAAGGAACTTCAATTACTCGGTCATTTCTGATTGTACAGATAAAAGCGGTACATCAATCGAATCTGTAAAGGGTCTACTTTTATTTGTATATACTCACAAAACCAAAAAAATATTGTGATTTTACAAAATAAAGAAAACAAAAAGGGTGTGCTGTCTGCCGCGTTGATCTCCGTGATCTTCATTCAGAAACGCGTCATTAAAATAGACTATAACTCAGCCAATACACAACACAGAGACATGAGCAATATGTCTAGAGAAAGCTTGATATCTATACTTTCAAATAAAGTAATGTTTATTGAAATCAAATATTCTGTGATAAAGTAATCCGTATGAAACCAACACGATGTCCAGTCTCTCTTGTCTGCTTCATTAGTTTTAATTAGATCACGCCCAGGAGCGATTCCAGTCTTTCATATTCAAATCGTCCACGTGAGGGCGCCGCGCCAAAAGTAGACGCCCACATCACAGTAAACAAAGGAGAAAGCAGTTTCTTTTCTTTCAAGTTAGTCCTTTCTGGAAGAAGACGGGCTGTCAGGAATAAAACTTACTTCAGAAGATGAACATTAAATGAGACATGGCGTGAACCAGCAGATGAGATATTTACACAAGTAAGTTTTTTTCTTTTATATTTGTAAGTTGTTACTGTGACAGAATGTGCACACATTTTACCAGTTAAGACTTTTTGTCAACTGTATTTCCTGACTACAGCAAGTGAAACATTATAAAGTATGTTTCATTTCACTGCATCTAAATGTCTCATGATGACAGGATGTTTCAACTTTGGTCGAAAAACGCGCTGGCGCATTTGAGGCACGCTTTTGTAATAACTCCGAAAAGAATGTAAAATTCTCCGTCAGTTTTGATCATACAAATACAACCAATACATCATTCGAAACTGTAGAGGGTATATTTTTATTTGTATACACTGTGCTTTTATGAAAATAAGAAAACAGTCAGGGCACGCGCTCTGCCTTGACTGTCTCTGTTATATCTTTTCACAGACACATAAATGAAACTAACTTGCATGAAACCTAAATCTAAGTGATTACGTGCCTCACAGACATAATGCATTTACTTGTAGAAAGCTTGAAATGTTTACTTTTACATAAACCAATTCAAATAAAAAACTACTATTCTCTTTTTAAGTAATCTGTATGAAAGGTAGAAGATGTATGGTTTCTCCTGTATCACTTCATTACAAACCTTACATCTGCATTTATCTCACACTGTTTTATTTGCACCTAACTGTTATACGCCTATGCTATACACTACCAGTCAAAGGTACTTTTTTAAAGAAAAATAATTATCTAATTTTGTGAAATAGGTTTACTATGTAAAAAAAACTGCTCACTTAAAAAAAAAAAAAAAAAACTTTTAATAATAAAAAGTTTGGCTGGTAGTGTATGTGTTTTCTCCATGTTAGCTCTGTCTTTGTCAGATCATTGTGTTGCTCACATCTACTTGTTTTCTTTGCAGTTTCTGCTGTTCCCCATTTTCCTGTGTTCAAGTTTCCTGCAAGTGATTTGGATATTGCACCCTCGACATCTTGACTTCTGTGTTTATTACTTTTGTTCCTAATAAAAAGTTTAACTGCACTCACAAGTGAATCTCAAGTTATTTTGTGTGATAGTTAAATATATTCAAAATACGCTTCAAACTAAATATATATGTATTTTGTCCTTTCATTTTTCCTTTATTCTTTCTGTTGTTTCCTCTCAGTCAACATCCGACTGAATGGCTCATTATGCGGCTCATTATGCAGGTCTTTGTCTTCTCAGGTGTAAATCACAGCATTATTCATGATGATTCACGCCTTCTCGCATACAGCCACTCTAAACAAAAAGTGTCTTCAAAAATGTAAATCTATATACTGTTTTGTGAAAACAAGTGAACTAGATGATTTTCACATCATTTGGTAGAAAAAAACCAAGCCTACCACATCCAATTCTCGAAAGTCCCGAGAATAAATATTCTGTATGTGTTAGATGACCTTATTTCAGTGACTTCAAAAATTTAGTTTTTCAAAATGCACGCATAAACATTGTTTTCTCAAAAACTTAAAAGTGTACATTCATGTTGCTTACATATTTTTGTAGTCCAATTTGTGCTAAATACAATGTATTTAGATTTAGGATATTAATATGTTTTTAACATACTGAAAAAAGCACAAATGTCAAGGCATGTCAAAACTTCTTCAGGGCCCCAAAACACCCCCGGGCCCCAGAGGGTTAAGCGTGCAGAACAACCACCCAATAAAGCATTACAATAATCTATCCTTGAGGTCATGAACGTGTAGCGAATTTAGCTCAAAAGGGAAATGTATATAAATAATTACAATTAATCTTGATTAATTACCATTATTTATATCAGCCGCCAGTAGTAACTGTAGCGGAATCGAATCGCCATCAATTAATCTGTTCGCCTGGCGAACATACAGGGTAATTTCTTATCAACCCTAAGCAATGATATTTTCTTGGCCACAGAATAATAACATTGTTAGCGTAATAATGCATTAGAGCATGTAGCTTGATCGGAAATCGTAAAGGGACATTAATTTGCAAGGCAGAATCAGAGACCCATGTAATTTGTGCACAAGAGTTTTATTAACTAACGACTAACATATAACTAATCTAAACAAACAAAACAAACATATACTCATTCATACAGGGTAGGGTAAGAGGATGGTTAGAGCAGTATAGGAAAAGGGGTGTGAGGCTGAGCTGACCATCTAAAGAACCATCAGTTTCTAATTCAAAGAGCCATATACGATAACTTACACTTAAACCTCTGTTTAGTGGAAGAAACGATACTTGCATCCGTACGAGAGTCTCGTGGAGCCTCTGAAGAAGTCCTGGATGGTTCCATTTGATGGCCGGAGTTGCACTTTCTTGAAGCTCTGAGGTTGTTCTTGACTCTGTTGTGGTTGAGAGAGTCTTCTCTCCCAAATGGGCTGTTCTGAGGAACAGCAGGCCGCACTTCAGAGATGGGGATCCAGAGATGGCCATGAGTGAAGAGGGAGAGAGTTCCGATGGTGTACATTTGGATAAGTTCCATAGTCGAGTGAAATTACCTCCAGTGGGAGTATTCTGTGTGGAGAGTCCACACATCTCCATATGTTGAGGCCCCCCCTCTGGGCCTGGGGAGGCCTCCCCACAGGCAGCAATCAAGTTTTCAGAAAAGAACTGGACGGAACTAGGTGTGAGCCCTTATAACATTTAGGAGATAACACCTCTCAAAGTGGACTTGACCAATGAGAGAGGCTGAAATTCCGAGTGGGGGTTTCGAAATGATGTGGGCTTTTATGGCCCTTTGTTTGAGAGCAAGGTATTTTGCATGTGGGTAAATTCATGTAAATCTACTAGGGATTTATGAAACTCTAATATGTTACCTGTGTATCAACATATAATATGCTTCATCTTTTAGATCATCAAAATACGAATTCAGAGATACTAAACATGACACGTACATAATATATCTACATGAGATATCTATCTATATCTATCTTAACACATGCATAAAACATTACACAAATAAGAGAAAAAAGAAAAAGACAAGGTACATAAACCACAATGATATACACAATGAATGGACCATTTGTGTGTTCATTCATAGGAAGGTTTTCCTATAAATTAGGGAAGAGTCCATTTCAGTAGGCCAAATGTCTTTCTTAAAGTTGCTGCATTCCTTTGGATCGTAAAACTGGTGTTATCAGACGGTTGCCCTGGCAACTGAGCCCTTAAGGCCCAGTTGCTTTAATGTTGGTAGAACGGGGGGCTGTTTTTAGACTGCAAACCTAAAGTTGGCTTCTTGGTTTTAAGGATAATTTGTTAAATGTAACAAATAACTATGTCTGATTGGTCCAGACGCTACAAACGCATGAATTAATGTTTCAGCATTTGACATTGATAGCATAGGTCGTAATTTCGATATATTTTTAAGATGGAAAAATGCGGTTTT
Source organism: Garra rufa (assembly GCF_049309525.1). Taxonomy (NCBI): domain Eukaryota; kingdom Metazoa; phylum Chordata; class Actinopteri; order Cypriniformes; family Cyprinidae; genus Garra; species Garra rufa. Next base: position 17,066,534 of record NC_133373.1, on the reverse strand, counting down.
GCAGATGCTAGAAATGTGGCTTTCAAAGGAGAGATTGCTATCGAATAGGACGCCTAGGTTCCTAACTGATGACGACGAATTTACAGAGCAGCCATCTAGTATTAGACTGTGTTTTAGGTCATTACTTGTGGAGGTTTTAGGTCCAATAATTAATACCTCTGTTTTTTCAGAATTTAACAGTAAGAAGTTATTCGCCATCCAGTTTTTAATATCAGCTATGCATTCTGTTAGTTTTTCGAATGGATATGTTTTGCCGGGCTGCGAAGAAATATAGAGCTGAGTATCATCAGCGTAACAATGAAAGCTAACACCATGTTTCCTGATGATGTGTACACATGACACGTGTAGTACAGCTCCTAACTGCCTAAACCTGTAATAAATCTGACACAAATGCTATAATAAATTTAGCTTCTTTTTTTTTTTCAAATCACATTAGAAGCTGTTCTAGATAATTGTGCATGTGCAATCTTACTTATTCAGGAAGGCAACGTTGTGTTTTCTTCTTTTTAAAACTGAAAGGTTCTTTAAATCAAGTGTCACAAAGAATACACATATCCACATCAACTTAAATCTGATAAACAATGTTGTGGCTCTCTATTCCATTAATTCCCTTTCCCAGCTAAATCATTGGCAGACATTTGTATGCAATCTCCTATGAAAGCCAGTATGCCAACAGCAAAAACAAATTCCTGATGTTTCATTATATTGTAATTATTATTGAATTGTTGCATTTGCATTGGCTTCTGTGTTTGCATTTCCTGTGTATTTTGATGAATGTTTATGAGCTTATGCATTACTATGTGTTATTGACACAAGCTAATTATTACAAAGGGACTTCTTGCAGGTCTATCCTTTTTAATTAAGTGATTAAAAATGATATTATTTTAATCAATTGACAGCCCTGGTACATTTTGCATTATTCTTCTTTAAGTTGCACATATCCATTGATTTAAGCTAATGCATTTATAATTTATAGGAAAAAAATCCCATGTATGAATGCTGTTGAATGGTACCTCTGATTCAGTAGCTGGTCAAATTTCCACAAATGTCCCCTAATTAAGTTTGATTTTCTTAAAAGCTTTCACCAATAAAACAGAAAATCTCTTGGAATGAGAGTTTGATATATATGCTCAGCAGGTGAGATCATGCTGTTCGTTTGGATGAGAGGCCAGCTGCGTTTTCAACACTGTGCTATTCAATAAAGTGTCAATAAACGCTGTAGTTATTGACTCGCTATTCATAGACAGACTGTACTCAAGAGTGATAGTCAATGAGCGCTAATCTCTGTTTTATAACCTCGTTCTCAAATGAATGCACAATTGATCAGTGCACCACAGGCTCAGACAGAAATCTTACGGACATACGGTGTAGCTTTTGAAAACCCTAAAGAACACAAGTTTCTGCAGATAAAAAAGGGAATGTGTAACCTTTGAACTTAATGGTAAGATCTATATTCACACCTAAAGATGTGTTCATCTGCTAATCTTTGCATTATGCTGCATGTTCTTTTATCTATTTATTCATCTGTTAAGTTCTTATTAGCAAGCATGCCTCACTATTACACAAAATGGAGGGAAAATAGTGATGAGGCAAGCAATAGAGGAGAGTGGGGACACAACATTGCAACATTGCTTATTTCTTCAAGCAAGAATAAGATACAGTGATAATATTTATACTGCACATGCTTTATTGGTCCCTCATACTTCCTGGAAGAAATCAGTCACGTGTGATCATTCCTTCTACCCAAAATCATTTTCTTGGTAAAAAAGTAATTTTTTTAAAGATTAGATTTTTGGTCATAGTGTCTAAGTTGTTTGTGTGACGAATTGTAAAAACATAACATTTTAATCTGTGCGTTCTTAGTTTCTAATAGGCATAGCTAGCATGTGCCAATGATATGTTGTCAAGCTAATATACCAATTTTTATCACTTTTTATCACACACTGTTGCAACCATCCCAACATGCTGTCCCTTACCACAATATTGATTTAAAAGCTTGCCATAACATTACATAATTGTAATTGTATAATGATAATACTAATGAACCCCTTTAATAGTTAGTTATCTCTCCTTTTTTTAAGTGAATATAGGTAAAAAAATCTACTGGTTACTTAACAATGTTCTTAATTTACTATTCTTTGTTTTGTTTTTTCAGCCAATTTACCTTATTGAAGACTGTGAACAAATAAAATTTAAAAAATGCTAAATTATATTTAAGAATGATTTCATTACATTTTATTGAATGTTGCAACTGTCCCCTATTGTGGGGACGGTTGCAACATTTCACTTTGTCTATTTAAGTGTAAAGTGTACGTATATTATAATATGTACACATGTTGCAGCAATATGGGTGAGTAGCTGACAGATGCGGCTTTATTGTATTAAAATTTCGGCTTTCTAATACAAACAGTCTCTGAGAAACTAAAGGAAATGCAAAAAGTGTTGCAACCTTCCCAACTCTCCCCTACAGGCAAACATTACAGAGTTTTAGAGCAGTTTTTAGAACATGGATCTAGTAAATAAATGACTTTATTCATCAGCAATAATTGCAATGCTGATCAAGTACAAGTTTCAAAGCATTCCAGTTGGAAGTGTCAACCACTTCACTAATTTTATCATCCGTTATAAATATAAGTAATTGCCACTGAATGTATTCACTACAGAATGGCAGCAAAACATATCAGTTTGGGTTAGTAGGTAATTGAGTTGTGCACAAAAATAAGGCCTTTGATGTAAGAAGTCATTCTTTTATTCGATCAAAAACACAAACATCTAGTGTGTTTTCCCCTTTCTTGCCTTCTCTTATTAGCATCTGCCTCCAGCGAACTTCTCAGTTCTTCTTTGATTCACCTACATAAATCACAACAATTGAGCAATTTTTCAAATGCGCAACCTTCAAAGCTTTCTTTTGAACATCAGCCTGTGAAGAACTCAACAGCTCACTAAGCCAACACTGAAAAAATATTGGCTATGACACAATTTTCACTCAGAAACTATTAGTAAATTTCACAAGTAATTACAAAGAAACAACAATTAACACATTAAATTAAAAGTGACATTCATGTCCAAAAGTACAAAAACTGAAAGAGATACTAATTTTTATATATAGTAAATAGTAATATATACTATTTTCTTTTAAAAAAATCTTTGTTTTATTAAAAATACAGTGAACCAATAACATCATCAACCATCTGCAACATTGTTAAAAATAAAAACATACCAACATGTTTTATGTCACACTGGCCAACATGGCAATCATCTAGGACTAACACCTAATTGTGTGTCACAAGGACGGTCTGAGACGGGCGGATCCATTCGCAGCATTTTATTGGAACAAACAAATATAAAGGGGCAGGCAGAAATCGTAGTCAAACACAGGCAGAATGGTCAGGGCAGGCAGCGAGAATCAAACACGGGAGGGAGTCCAGGAATCAAAAACACGGGAAAACAAACACGGGAAGAAACGCTCAGAAATGCAGCCGGGGCAATACAAGACTTCGCCCAGAGCTAAGTGTGACAGTAGCTTATATGGTGTCTGTGTGATTAACTGCAGGTGTGTGTGTGTGTGTGTGTGTGTGTGTGTGTGTGTGTGAGAATGAGCTGCAGGTGTGAGCAGTGATGGGTGCAGTGGCTTGTGGGGGATGAAGTCCATGATGTATGGTGCAAGAGTTTGTGATCCCAGGGGGACTGAGGCTCAAATCATGACAGAGCCCCCCACCTAGGAGCGGCTTCCAGACGCTCCAAATACCTGTGTGGTAGTTCGGGATGGAGTGGGCATGGCACAGAGGCCTGAATGGAGGCCCCGGTCCATGTGCAGGTGGAGAACCAGGAGACTGAGGCGGAGCCGACGGAGGGAGAAGCCATGGTGGAGGAAGGGGTGGCTCCTGCATGGGGCTGACCGACGGAGGAGGAGCCGGCGGAGCCCGAGGCGGAACCGGAGAGGCGATGGTCATGGGCAACACCGAGGATCCGGAGGGCCAAGGCGGAACCCAAGGCTCTGGCGACCAAGGCGGAGATGGAGGTCCGGAGGTACGTGGCGGAGCCGGAGCGACAGAGGACCGAGGCTGTGCCCACGGGAGGGAGGAGGTCCACAGAGCCGGTAGGACGGAGTGACGAGGCGTAGCCGGAGGAGTAGAGTCCAGAGGCGAAGGTGGGGCGACGACTGACCAGGGCGGAGCCGGAGGGACGATGGAGCCCGGTGGAGCTGGTGGACCGACGGCCGACGGCGGAGACGAGGGAGCAGAGAGCCGGGGTGGAGCCGCAGGGTCGGAGGGCCGAGGCGGAGTCCAGGACTCTGAGGCTGGAGGCGATGGTGAGGGATCCTCTAGCCAGGGCACCGATGGAGACTGGCAGTCCCACGGCAAGTCCTCTGCACCGAAGGTGGGTTGAGGGTGAGCAGAGGGACTGACAGGAGACAGAGGTGGTGGGACTGGAGCAGTAGGGAGGGTGGGTGGGAAACTCAACAGTCCATACATGGCCTCCGTGGCCAGAACAGGGCAGACAGGAATCTCAGGACAGCTGGACGGAACCAGCGGAGGCTCTGGAAGGCTGGGCGGAACCAGCAGAGGCTCTGGAAGGCTGGGCTGAACCAGCGGAGGCTCTGGAAGGCTGGGCTGAACCAGCAGAGGCTCTGGAAGGCTGGGCTGAACCAGCAGAGGCTCTGGAAGGCTGGGCGGAACCAGCGGAGGCTCTGGAAGGCTGGGCGGAACCAGCGGAGGCTCTGGAAGGCTGGGCGGTACCAGCGGAGGCTCTGGAATGCTGGGCGGAACCAGCGGAGGCTCTGGAAGGCTGGGCGGAACCAGCGGAGGCTCTGGAAGGCTGGGCGGAACCAGCGGAGGCTCTGGAAGGCTGGGCGGAACCAGCGGAGGTTCTGGAAGGCTGGGTGGTACCAGCAGAGGCTCTGGAAGGCTGGGCGGAACCAGCGGAGGCTCTGGAAGGCTGGGCGGAACCAGCGGAGACTCTGGAAGGCTGGGCGGAGCCAGCGTAGGCTCTGAGAGGCTGGACGGAACCAGCGGAGATTCTGACTTGGCAGTAGCCAACTTGGGTGCAGATTCAGGGTTGGTGGCCATCTTGGCCGGGAACTCAGGAACGAAAGCCGTCTTGCATGCAGACTTTAGCGTGGCAGCCATCTTGCTTGCAGACTCTGGCGTAGCAGCCATCTTGCTTGCAGATTCTGGCGTGACAGCCATCTTGCTTGCAGACTTTAGCGTGGCAGCCATCTTGCTTGCAGACTCTGGCGTAGCAGCCATCTTGCTTGCAGACTCTGGCGTGGCAGCCATCTTGCTTGCAGACTCTGGCGTGGCAGCCATCCTGTGTGCAGACTCTGGCGTGGCAGCCATCTTGCGTAGTGGCTCTGAGCTGGAGTTTACTGTGGGAACATTGTTGTCCTCTTCTTTGATTCCCACAGTAAAAGGAGAGCCACTTAGTTGCAGAGCAATGTCCATGTAATATTGCAAAGTCCAGCCAGGTTCAAACATGGGCATGAGGGAAGCCAATGGCTCTAAGAGTCCTCCACGGAAGAAAATCATCAGGCATGCCTCATTCATAGTAGACTGATTAGCCAATTCGATAAAGTCCATTGCATACTCCTCAACAGACCGCTCACCTTGTTTGAGACGCATGATCTGTACTGTTGAATTCGTGCTGGAACCGGATGACACCATGCTAGCTGCTGGATCCTTGTAGTGGCGAAGTCTTCTGTCACAAGGACGGTCTGAGACGAGCGGATCCATTCGCAGCATTTTATTGGAACAAACAAATACAAAGGGGCAGGCAGAAATCGTAGTCAAACACAGGCAGAATGGTCGGGGCAGGCAGCGAGAATCAAACACGGGAGGGAGTCCAGGAATCAAAAACACGGGAAAACAAACACGGGAAGAAACGCTCAGAAATGCAGCCGGGGCAATACAAGACTTCGCCCAGAGCTAAGTGTGACAGTAGCTTATATGGTGTCTGTGTGATTAACTGCAGGTGTGTGTGTGTGTGTGTGTGTGTGTGTGTGTGTGTGTGTGTGTGTGTGTACCTGGTATTCATCACGTTATGGGGACCAAATGTCCCCACAAGGATAGTAATACCAGTAGATTTTGACCTTGTGGGGACATTTCTCAGGTCCCCATGAGGAAACAGGCTTATAAATCATGCACAATGAGTTTTTTTGAGGAAGTAAAAGTGTGCACAATCTCCTGTGAGGGCTAGGTTTAGGTGTAGGGTAGGTGTAGGGCGATAGAAAGTACGGTTTGTACAGTATAAAAACCATTACGCCTATGGAATGTCCCCATAAAACATGTAAACCCAACATGTGTGTGTGTGTGTGTGTGTGTGTGTGTGTGTGTGTGTGTGTGTGTGTGTGTGTGTGTGTGTGTGTGTGTGTGTGTGTGTGTTTGTGTGTGTGTGTGTGTGTGTGTGTGTGTGTGTGTGTGTGTGTGTGTGTGTGTGTGTGTGTGAGAATGAGCTGCAGGTGTGAGCAGTGATGGGTGCAGTGGCTTGTGGGGGATGTAGTCCATGATGTATGGTGCAAGAGTTTGTGATCCCAGGGGGACTGAGGCTCAAATCATGACATTGTGTGGATGCAGCATCATATAAAAGCAAATATTTTCAGTTACCGTTTAGATTGTAGAAATATGATTTTCATGGTCAGTCATGATTAATTTATTCATCAAACTAGTGTGCCCACAGGGTTGCCGCTGGTGAAATAGCTGGGGTGCCCCACACAAAACGTTGTCTTGCTTTTCTGGTGCTAGTGCCATGTAAAATAAAACTGATTTTATTACTCAAAACTACTATTTATTTCTTTGTGTAAAACCTTTTTAATGCAATAAATCATAGTGCACCTTTGGTTAAAATGAATTTTAAGTTGTAACTTACAATGTATGCCTAATTGCGTTCCCAGCATGCATTGCTGCATGAATGCAGCATGCTGCTTTTACTTATGCTGATGCTGTTGTGTCTCTGTTATTTGTCATGCGGTGATTATTCAGAGCTTATTTTATTATTGCTGATTTCAGTGTGTCTAGTTGAGTATTCTAATGTATTCCCAGCTAGCAGGGAACGTTCTCAGAACATTGGCTAACATTCCGTACATGTTTGGTTAATGTTTCAGAAAAAACATTTGAATGTAATGTTCCAAAAATGTTTTAAGAACGTTTGTTATTTCAGAACATGTTCCTATAATGTTAAATATTACTAAAGCGAGAACATTATTTCTGCAACATTTTATGGATGTTGTGATGATGTTGTTGAGGTAACAAATTACACAATATTCTCAATAAAACATTGGCACAATGTTTCAAGATAACAAAGACAGAACATTCTCTCAGCCACATCAGGAGAATGTTATGAGAAGATCATTGAGGCCTTAGTTTGTGTAATGTTTTTAGAAAACATTCTGGTAATGTAATATAATAACAAAGCTGGGACATTTGACCTCTAACAATTTGATGATGTTTTGAGGATGTTGTTGAGGTAACATATTCAATAATGTTGTCAGTAAAACATTTCTACAATGTTTGAAGATAATATTGGAGGAACATTCTCTCAGTAACATCAGGAGAATGTTATAAGAAGATCATTGAGGCCTTAGTTTGTGTAATGTTTTTAGAAAACGTTCTGGTAATATGACATAATAACAAAACTGGAACATTTGACCTCTAACATTTTGACAATGTTTTGAGGATGCTGTTGAGGTAACAGATTCAGTAATATTGTCAGTAAAACATTTCTACAATGTTTCAAGATAATTTTAGAGGAACATTCTCTCAGCCACATCAGGAGAATGTTATGAGAAGATCATTGAGGCCTTAGTTGGTGTAATGTTTTTAGAAAACATTCTGGTAATGTAATGTAATAACAAAGCTGGAACATTTGACCTCTAACAATCTGATGATGTTTTGAGGATGTTGTTGATGTAACAGATTCAATAATGTTGTCAGTAAAACATTTCTACAATGTTTCAAGATAATATTAGAGGAACAGTCTCTCAGTCACATCAGGAGAACATTATGAGAAGATCATTGAGGCCTGAGATGGCCTAATGTTTTTTTATATGTTCTTGTAATACGATGCATTAATAAAACTACAACTTTTGACATGCATCATTTGGAGGATGTTCCGAGGATGATGAGGTATCAGTTACATTGTTTTTATGTCCGTTTATCTGTTGAAAGGAAAATAAATAAATAAAACTTATAATTGAAATTACTTTAAAAAAATTGTAGATTTCTTGATTTGAAGTATTACAGATGTTTTTATTTTTTCATATGTTATTGCATACAGTCCTAATAGTAAAATTGATATGGTTTGGATTTCTTGAAGAAAAAAAAAGTGTGATAAGAAGCCTTCAACTAAGCCTTTAACTTAACCTTAAAACTATATGCACTGCATAGCCAACATTTATATAATTAATATTACAACAACAGTAACAAGTATTAGTTAAATTGAATTAAATGCCCAAATAAATGACAAATACATTAGTAAAAGCATTAATAATATTAATAATGCATTTTATTAATATTATACTGCTTTATTGGTGTTAGCATTATTATTATTACTTGTGTACAATTTGAATACAAGAAGTGGAGACGAAGAACAAGCGTAAGTTTAAAATGTATTTGTGTATACATGCGCGAGCATATTCAAGGAAGGTAGCGCATTAATTTAGAACTGCGATTAAATTGCCTGGAACTCTTATGGTGCGTTCACACCGGACGCGACTTGCGCGGAAAAAACGCGCTATTCGCGCGTAGTTGAACGCTTGAACATTTGAGTTTACTCGCGCCATTCGCGCGGTAAAATTCGCGTCATTCGCGCGTGACATTTTCTTCACAACAGACGCGAATTCGCGTCATGGGAGGGGCTTCTGCCACTCGTCAGCGGGAAAGTAGTTGTAAAATAGGTGAATGAGCTCAATTTGCCAGCTCTAGCTTGCTTGTAGTCTCAATATGTATGTATATGTAGGTTAAATTGAGTAAAGAGCGTTTTTTTAAAACTAACCAGATTGTCCGACCTCTTCACTCACTTTCTTCCTAGCAAGATCCTTTTTATTCCTGTTTCTACAAAAGTCCAAAGATGTATCGTACAGCTCCGAGTAACCACAGACAGCAACGGTGATTTTGTCCTCCATTGTTGTTTTGGATTTCTGCCTCTGTCACTACTAGAGCAAGCTCCTGATTGGTTAACGCGGCGTGGATTTTCGCCAAAGTTCAGATTTTTGAACTTGCGCGTTTCGCGCGATTCGCGCGAATGGCGCGGCAATCTTTCAGCCCAGGATTGAGTTGAAACCTGAGCCTCCGAAATCGTCCTAGCACAACTAGGAAAATGACGGTGTACGAGTCCCGCTGTTGCCGGACCCCCACCAAAGTTATCCGCTCGTCCAGTTCCAGAAAATGTGACTGTTCCAGTGTTTTCTGCAGCCAACAAACCGGCTCCGTCGCCCGTTTGCCTGCACACAAAAGTCGTTCCCACGGCTACACAGATAAACCCCCAATAGAGTGTATTGTCTGGTGTCCCGGCCACGGCCGATGGTGTTTCACGTGTCGTAAGAATGCCCACTACCCAGTGCTCATCTCTACACACAAGCACAGCGCACAGATAAACCCCCAATAGAGTGTATTGTCTGGTGTCCCGGCCACGGCCGATGGTGTTTCACGTATCGTAAGAATGCCCACTACCCAGTGCTCATCTCTACACACAAGCACAGCGCACATAAAATCGACTCAGATCGATTGCGCTTCACAACCGGCCACGGCCGATGGTGTTTCACGTGTCGTAAGAATGCCCACTACCCAGTGCTCATCTCTACACACAAGCACAGCGCACAGATAAACCCCCAATAGAGTGTATTGTCTGGTGTCCCGGCCACGGCATTTTTCCATGCAAACGCATGGGAAAAGTTTCCAGGGGTTTCGAAATGGGTGCTGGACATTATAAAAGGAGGCTATTCGCTACAGTTTCACCGACGCCCGCGCCGCTATACAGCGCGCGTCAAGACCACAATGCAGACAGAAGCAGCACACCTGCTTCGAGCTGAAGTGGCGAAACTATTGAGCAAAGGGGTCATAGAGCCCCTTTCTCAAGCTCAAAGCGAAGGAGGGCTGTACAGCAGATATTTCCTGGTACCGAAAAAAGACGGTGGTCTCAGACTCATATTAGATCTAAGGCAACTGAACAAAGCGCTGGTGAAGCGTTGGTTCAGGATGCTCACGACCAGAAAAATCCTCGCGCAAGTTTGCCAAGGAGACTGGTTCGTATCAGTGGATCTGAAAGACGCGTATTTTTAAATACAGATAGCGTCACATCACAGGCGGTTTTTTAGATTCGCCTTCGAGGGCCAGGCATATCAGTACACAGTCCTGCCGTTCGGTTTGTCCCAGGCACCCCGTACATTTACGAAGTGCATGGACGCAACGTTCGTTCCTCTCAGACTGAAAGGCGTGCGCATACTGAACTATTTGGACGATTGGCTGATTCTAGCGCAGTCTCGCTCAGTGCTCGTACAGCACACGACCATGTTACTCAATCACCTCGAGAATTTGGGTCTCAGAGTCAATTGGGCGAAGAGCTCTCTGTCCCCCAGTCAGAAGACTTCCTTCCTGGGCACAGAATTGGATTCGCTGTGATAGCGCGGCTGTCACCACAGCGTGCAGCAGACATTCAGCGCACAGCGGGCTCGTTCCGCTGCGGCGCCTCCGTCCCGCTCAAAAAATTTCGGAAAATGCTGGGTCTCATGGCCTCAGCGTCATCAGTTCTACAGCTGGGTCTGCTCTGCATGCGCCCACTGCAGTTCTGGCTGAAAGCGCGCGTCCCGCGTCAAGCATGGGCGTCCGGTCGGCTTCGTCTCACGGTCAATCAAAAATGTGTCACAGCCCTGAAACCGTGGAAAGCAGTCGACTGGTTCCAGTCAGGTGTAAGCCTGGGGACTTCATCGAGAATTTAACGGACGCGTCCACCTCGGGATGGGGGGGCTCTGCTCGAGGGCAGACCATCTTTTGGCCAGTGGTCAGAACGGGAAAAGCTCCTGAATATCAACTGCCTCGAAATGCTGGCAGTGCAGAACGCGCTGACGCGCTTCTGTCCCCAAATAAAAGGATCTATGCATCTCTATGCTTTTCCCCCCGTCTCTCTCCTACCTCAGGTGATAGAGAGGGTCAGGGAAAAAGGATGTTCAATACTGCTGGTAGCACCGTTTTGGGAAAACCAGCCCTGGTTCCCAGCGCTGATGCAGCTGACGAGCACTGCCCCGTGGCCGTTACCAGTGAGGAGAGACCTTCTCTCTCAGGCCAGCGGCTCGATTTGGCATCCTCACCCAGAGCTGTGGTCCCTTCATGTCTGGGACACCAGCGAATATATGATGAACTCCCTAAAGGAGTATTAAACACGATCACGCAGGCTAGAGCCCCTTCTACGAGACGGCTCTATTCCTCAAAATGGTCTGTGTTTTCGGGCTGGTGCGCAGCCCGCGGCTCGTCACCCACTAACTGTGGTGTGATGGAGGTGCTTTCCTTTCTACAAGAGCTGCTGGACAAGGGCAGAACCCCTTCCACGCTCAAAGTCTATGTGGCGGCCATAACAGCGTTTTCGACAACGCTAGGTCAGTCAATAGGAAGGAACGATTTAATTATTCGCTTCCTGAGGGGAGCTAGAAGACTGAATCCCCCCAGACCTCCCACAGTCCCCGTATGGGACCTTTCTGTGGTACTAGAGGCCATGAAAGGTGGACCATTCGAGCCTCTGCAGAGGATTGATTTGAAATACCTGTCTCTTAAGACTGTATTTCTACTGGCTCTCGCTTCAGTGAAGCGCATAGGGGATTTGCACGCGCTCTCTGTGAGCGCGACGTGCATGGAATTTAGACCTGATGACTCTAAAGTCATACTCAAACCCAAACATGGTTACGTTCCAAAATCCCTCAACACACCGTTTAGGGCACAGGTCATCGCGCTGTCAGCCCTACCGGTCACTGATGAGGAAATGGGCGCGAGCCTCCTATGCCCAGTCAGGGCATTGCGAGCTTACGTGTCTCGCTCGTCTGCTTTTAGACAGACAGAACAGCTTTTTGTTTCGTTTTACGGGCGCCCCAAGGGACTGGCCGCGTCGAAACAGAGCTTATCCAGATGGATAGTTGATGCTATTGCACTGGCATATGCTTCCAAAGGCATGCAGTGCCCGCTAGGTGTCAGAGCACATTCCACGAGGGGCGTGGCCTCATCGTGGGCTTGGTCGAGTGGGATTGCCTTGCAAGATATTTGTACGGCGACGGGCTGGGCCTCTCCGTCTACATTTATAAGGTTTTACAACCTGGAGGTTCCCGCCTTACAGGCCAGACTGCTGTCAGTCCAGATATTCAATGTTGTCTGACCTGATGTTATCAGCTCGGAATGCTGCGTCTACTGAGCACAGCTCTAGGGTCGACAGTGAAAGTAATAGCACAAGATGTGCCTGGGCAAACTGTGTGAAGACCCTTATTCTTACGTCAGCTCAGGCCGTAACCCCGCCCTGTATGTACGTTTACTTAGCGTCTGAGTGACGCTGCACTATGTGGAAGAGTATGGCGTTGCCCCTCCCTCTTCCCCGGACTCCCTGTGAGTTCTCTAGGTGATTATGAACTGTATGAACCCCGGGCTTTCGCCCTTGGGTCTTTGGTGTCAGATCTCAGCATGCACGGCGTTTTACACTGGGTCCCCTAGCATAAGATACTTACGCAGTACGAGAGACCTCTCGTAAAAGAACGTACTCGGTTACTAACGTAACCTCTGTTCTCTCTAGAGAGGGAACGAGTACTGCGTATCTTGCCGTGCATGCGCACGCTCTGGTTGCTTCGATGATGAAAAACCAGATAATAGCTGCCTACGAGCGTTCTTTATAGGCCTAGACCACGCCCTTTAGGCGGGAAGCGACGCAAAGGGCGCGAAATGCCCCCATTGGATCTGGCGTCGTGCCAGGCCTCGCTCTATAGGCTGCTGCAGTTGCCGCAGAGCAGCCAATAGGCTCGCAAGCTGTTTCGCCTATGTCTGTATGCTGCTACAACGCGCTTTACATTATTTCAAAATTAAGGATAATTTTTGGCTTCAATATCTCGCAGAAAAGGATTTTCCCCTAGCGTAAGATACTTACGCAGTACTCGTTCCCTCTCTAGAGAGAACAGAGGTTACGTTAGTAACCGAGTATGTTTTTATAGCATGTTGTCGTAATGTGGTGTTAACCAAACGATTGCAATAACTGCAACATTTTGAGGATGTTTTGAGAATGTTGGTCAGGATCAGTTTGGAATTCACGTGGTGATCGACTGTTAACGTCAATTTGGGTAAAAAAAAAATAGCCCATACATTCAGAATTTGGTGCCTAAACAAGCAGTTTGAAGCCAAAGTTTACATACACCTTCCAGAATACGTGTTAGTAATTTTAGGTAAATAAAAGGGATCATGAAAACTGTGTGTTATTTTTTAATTAATACTGTCCTTAAAAAGCTATTTCACACAACAGATGTTTATATATACTTCACAAGACAAAATAGGAAATTAATTTATACAAATGACCCTGTTAAAAAGTTTACATACCCTTGAATGTTAAAACTGTGTGTTGCTTCCTGGATGAGCCACGACTGTTTTCATGTTTTGTGATGGTTTTTCATGAGTCCCTTGTTTGTCCTGAACAGTTCAACTGCCTGCTGTTCTTCAGAAAAATCCTTTAGGTTCCACAAATTCATTGGGTTTTCAGCATTTTTGTGTATTTGAACCCTTTCCAAAAATGACTGTATCATTTTGAGATTTATCTTTTCACACTGAGGACAGTTGAGGGACTCATATGCAACTATTACAGAAGGTTCAAACACTCAGTGATGCTCCAGAAGAAGAAATAATGCATTAAGAATTGGAGGGTGAAAACTTTTGAACGGAATGGATATGTGTAAATTGTTCTTATTTTGCCGATATATTGCCGATGCGATATCTTAGCTGTAGAATCAACTTTAAACACTTATTGTCTTAATAATAATGCATCACTGTATAAAGGTCTGTTTTTATTAGTTTGATACATTGTGTTTTATAAAATAAAAGAAGAGATAGAATGTCACTTTTTGCCATTTGAGTTTCCTTTCTGTAAACAAATTAAGCAAAAATTAACAAACCAAAAAATTATTTTTTGTATGTCTTTTACCCATGATGTGTGTGTGTGTACCTTCATATATTTACAATTTTTAAATGTTATTATTATTATTGTCTATTCAGGTGAATAGTGAAGTACCGTTGGCTGAAAGTCAATCAATGTGTCAGGACCATGCAGGAGCACCAGAGGGGGGTGACCTGATTGAATCGTCTAACTCTGATTAAACACTGAAATGCAACATTTTTTCTGCTGTAGTTTTTCAGGAAGCTTTCTTTTATTTTGTAGTTTTTTTAAGGCATTGTGTCTTGTAAAAAAAATGTAAAACTGTTGTGTTCCTTGAGCAGACCAATATATCCATGTTATTCATTTAAAGATGTTAATAAGAATAAATAATGTACTAAATTTCTTCTCTTTAAAAACTGTCTTTTTTGACTGTGTGTGTATGGTGTCTTTATAATATTGTTAGTGCATGGTATTCCAAAAATATAACTAAAACATTTTGTTAACTTAATAATGTTAAAATATAATGTCCTAACACTATTATTAATAAACATTTAGAAGATCATAACAAGATCTTTTCAAGGTTTTTTATTTATAGAAAATGTTATCGTAACAATCTGAAGAACATTGTAAGAACTAAAAGTAAACATCCTGTAAAAAAAAACAGTAGAATATATATAAATGAAAAAAAGTAACTTTTTTTTCACTGATTTTTACAAAAATGCATTTAGAAAATGTTGTAATGTCTTTAAAGAGAACATTCTCTAAATAAAAGAATAAAAATAGAACTACCCATTAAAAACATTAAAAGAGCATTAGGGAATAGGGAATGATCTAATAATGTTATCTCTGAACATTTTAAGAATGTGTTTTGACAATGTTTTCATATCATTCAAGAGAATGTTGTGGGAACAAAAATAAAACTACCTGCTAAAAACTTTGTAAGAATGTTAGGGAATGATGTTCTAACAATGTTACCACTGAACATTTTAAGAATGTTTTTAGAGAATGTTATCCTATCATTTGAGAGAATGTTCTGGGAACAAAAATAAAACTACCCGCTAAAAACATTGCTAGAACATTGCTTGGTAATGTTCTTAAAACATTTTTAGAACCAAAAATTTCTAGCTGGGATTGTTTCTTTGATTCGTTTAGATAATTTGGATGGGAATTTGTCAACTGTGATTAATCTTTCAGAGCAACAATGAAAAATTTAGAATCCAAAGTCAATGTTGAATTCTAATAATGTGCAGAATCACTTTGATTTTTACGTGTCTTTAATAAGTACAAGATATGGTACAAGTGTGGTGGATTTTTTCATCTTATTAATGTGTATTGATGTTAAATCAAGCCAGCACTGATCCGTAATGTTTGCTCAATCTTATCGTCAGAGATCTGTCTGTTGAGAAAACACACTCTGCAGTATTTGACTAAGCTACTTGGCATACAGCATACAAACATACCATCCAGCATCTACGATAAAATGAAATGAATAATGAAACATACACTGTTGTGTGAAATATCACTCAGGCCACCGGTGAGGATTAACCTGAGAGTATGCGTGATATTTGGCTCGATTCATCAAAGCTATAATGTGAGTCATTATCCATGCAGCTCCTCTTCATCTTCTGGCGCCAGCTCTCAGTTAGTCAGTTTTATCGGTAAGGATGTTATTCCAGCATCGTCATCATCGCCCATCATTGCCGTCATTTATTTCCATGTGAATGGAGCACTATAGTTTATTCCACTAATATCTGAGGGGAGCATTTATCACACCGTGGCTTGATGAGGTGTCTCCATGACGAGCCTGTGTGATTAATCATTTATTTCCCATAGTGTGCAGAGGTAGATAAGAGCGTAGGGTGTGCGGCAGTGACATTTGTGTCTTTGAGAGCACACTGAGTTATTAAAGCTGGTAAGAGTCAGGATTAGAAGAGCAAAGCCTGTGTTTTTCAAAGCTAGACACTCCACTTGTGGTCTACACAGGAGCCCTTCAGAGAGAAAGCATTTTACCATCTTGCTTTGTTAATTACAGCTTTTAATGGTCTAATGAATCTGTTTACTGTGCCGTTACAGTTTTTACAGACAGATTTTAAGCCCCAGGTCAGTGGTCTAAAGGTGAAGTGTGTAATTTTTGTACCACAAGTGGAACCAAACCAAATTTCAATTTGTCTGTTCGAGCACCAACATAACGGCACTGGCTCAACCATGATGTGACAGTGGTGTAGAATTACTTGTTTGCCTGACCAGTGGCAGTCGGCTAGTTTGAAACATGGCCATATAATTTTTTTTTTGTTATACTTGTAGTGAATTTTACAGGAGACTCAACTCATTTTAACTTGGCCCACACAGGGACTCCAATTATGTAGTGAGTTCTGCTTTCGCCCACTAGAAAAGCGAAATAGTGTAGTGATGGGTACTCGCGTCACAGATGACGTAATGATTCTTGGATCACATGTCACTTAATGTGTGGTAATGAGTACATCACATAAGAAAGATTGGTGGGATATCTAACTTGTAGAACCTCTCACTGTATTATCAACACAAGGAAGACACAAGTGTAATAAAATAAATTTATTAACAAATGATAGACAAGAGTAATCAACTATTAAATGAATACAATAAATGCAAAAGGAATAAAGTGCATAAGATGCATAAAATGTGATTCAGTTGGGTGTTGCTATGTCATAGCTATGTTATCTTATGGAAAGATAAACGTCTCAGGTTACGTAGGTAACCCTAGTTCCCTGAGGACAGGGAACGAGACGCTGCGTCCTGGTGGACACTATGGGAACTGCCTTCAGCATGACCGGTTCTGAAACAAATGTATGAAACAACGACAGTGAACTTGACACTGGCCGGCGCCAGCCTATGACATCATCATCAGGCGCCTGCTAGTATAAAAGCAGGTGCCTGAGAGCACATTACCATCTTTTTGTCTGACGGAGGTATGTGCAGGGCCCGAGGCATGGCCACGAGACGCAGCGTCTCGTTCCCTGTCCTCAGGGAACTAGGGTTACCTACGTAACCTGAGACGTTCCCTTCCGGAGGGAACTCTACGCTGCGTCCTGGTGGACACTATGGGAACGATTATACCAACACCGCCATGCCGAGGGATAGGTGATCAAACTGACTGAATGAGGAGTCAAGAAGGAAATCACCCCTGCATCAGCGAGAGTCGCTGGGGCCCAGTGACCTGCCACGGCTAGCCCGGCTACCTGTGCACGCAACTCTCAAGCGTGGAGGCCTAGAGGAAGCCTACTACACTTAGCTCTCTAAGTGAAGGAGCTCATAAACGCCCTGACCATAAGGGGCGGAGTTTAGGGAATGGATGTCTCGGCAGGGCGGACGCCTGCTCTAGGGACCTGACAACATTCAGTGCTACAGGTATAGATGGGGAAGCGGAGCTTCTGGAGAATGGAGGCTTCATAATAGACTCTCTAAAAGAGAGGAAGCCTGACAACATTCAATCCACTAGCTCTTAGGAGTGGAGGTCTCAAAATAACCCTCCAGTGAGGGGAGACCTGGCTACACTCACGCTTAGAAGTACTGGAAGCGGAGCCTCTGGAGAATGGAGGCTTCATAAACGACTCTCTGAAAAGAGAGGAAACCTGACAACATTCCATCCACTAGCTCTTTAGGAGTGGAGGTCTCAAAATAACCCTCCAGTGAGGGGAGACCTGGCTACACTCACGCTTGAAAGTACTGAAAGCGGAGCTTCTGGAGAATGGAGGCTTCACAGAAGACTCTCTAAAAAGAGAGGAAACCTGACAACGTTCAGTCCACCAGCTCTTAGGAGTGGAGGTCTCACTAGCCCTTCAGTGAGGGGAGACCTGGCTACACTCACGCCCGGAGGAAAAAGCCTATACTCGACACTGGGGGTAATCAGTGAGGCTGCATAGCCTATGCAACCCGAACTACCCGAGTGGAGCTTCTGCTCAGAGGGAATCTACAGAGTGGAGGTCTCATGACCTAACTACACTTAACACTGACGACGGCCTGTGAGGCTGAATAGCCTGTGCAGCAGGCCTGTCTAAGTGGAGATTTCCCGAGGAGTGGAGGCTTCGCCGAAAGGAAGCCTGGCAACACTCTGTGAGTGAGGCTGGCAATGTTCTGCGAGCAGCAGAAGGACTCTAAGAGTGGAGGTCCCAAGACCTACTACACTTCAACACTGCAGGCGTTCATCGAAGCTGAACAGCCTAAACGACAGTACTGCCTGAGTGGAGTCTGGAGAGTGGAGGCTTTCTGAAGAGGGAGCCTAACACACCTCCGTGCTTAGCAAGGAAGAACTCTGAGAGTGGAGGTCTCATGACCTAGCTACACTCTAGCCTTGAAGGTCATCCGCGAGGCTGACTAGCCTGTGCGACAGAAATACCTTCATTTTGGAGCTCTTCTGGAGAGTGAGGCCTGAGGAGGCCCGACACTCGATCCTGCTAGCAGCGCTATCTGGATTAGAGAATGCCCAAAGACTTCGCGTGAGCAAACACCACAAATGTGGTTTTGAGTAGGTGTCCTGAGCATAGCGAGGATCACCAGATTTGCAGTCTCTAGGCGATAGCGGAGCCTGAAAGCGGAGCTTCTGGAGAGGGGAGGCTTCAGCAGAAAGACTCTCTAAGCGAGAGGAGGCCTACGACGCTCTCCCTAGGAAACTCTTCAGAGTGGAGGCCTCAGGTAAAACCCTCTAGGCGAGGGGAGGCCTGACTACACTCGACGCTCAAGAAAGGCAGAAACTCACAGTCAGAGCCAATAATGAAAAATTCTCATTTATCATCTAGCTCTGTGTAGTGGAGGCTCCGAGACTGCATCTCCAAGGAGAGAAGCCTACAACACTAGTTTTTGGTGAGTGGAAGACTGCACTCCCCCAAAAGATAGTCAGCGAGGCACTCATGGGCCTGCCAGCTGCTATAACTGTGAGAGTGAAGGTCTCAGTACTGTTGGCTGTGACAGAGGGAGACCTATTACACTGTGCTATCGAAGGAGTTGTAAAACTTAAGGGTTTTGGAACCAACTCGAAGAACGGGCACGGAGGATTACCTGCGTGGTCCGTAGGAGAAAGGAACCTGCCTTTACGGGAGGAACCTTACCATAAGTATGGATTTTAGTTAAGTGCCTGGATTAGTGCACTCACCACTCGCGTGGATTTCAGAGAGTGCTCAAAGACTTTGCGTGAGCAAACACCACAAACGTGGATTTAAGAAGGTGCTCTAAGCGTTTCGCGAGAAAGACACCTGTATTAACCCGGGTGATAGCAGAACCCGGAAGCGGAGCTTTCAGTGAGGGAGGCTTTAAGTTCTCGAACATAACAAGCCTGACAACGCTCAACTGAGGAAGCTCTATCGAGTGGAGGCCTTGGAATACACGCCCTCTCATAGAAGGGAGGCCTACTTTGTTTTACACTCAACGCTTGTAGTGACAGGTCCACGGAAAGAGTTCACAAGCTGCCTTAACCTTGTGTTCTCCCGGCCTGTATTTCTGGGAAGTGGAGGCTTAACAGAAACCCCTCATGTAGAGGGAGCCTAGCAACACTCGACCCAGTAAAAAGCTCTCATGAATGGAGGTCTAAAAATGACCTGCCACATTCACCGCTAAGAAGTATTCTCTTTATGTCTCTCTTCACAGAGGACTTCGCAGAGAGGAGGCCTCCTAGGCCTGCTACACTCAATTCTACTTCAAAGCGGGGCTTTTTAAAGAGAGCGGAGGCTCCAGTAAAACACCTCTCTCTCAGAGAGGGAGCCTTGACAACGCTCTATTCACCCTAGCACACAAACTCCCAAGAGTGGAGGTCTCACATATGTGTATATGAAAATACACAGGGAAGGTACCTGACCACACTCATGCAAAAAGAGTATTACCCTTAGCAGGGTTTGAGTGAGCGGAGGCTTCGGCAGAGCGATACTCCGCCTGAAGCAGCTTGACAACGCTCAAGAGGGTTATTCTCGTATGTATATGTATGTTGGATCATGTCTATACCAAGCTCACTCTAGCGGAGGTTTCAAAACCTGACAACGCTTAACCCACGAGGGGGTTTCTACGAGTGGAGGTCTCTACACACTGTTTTCTTTTATAGAACGGGGGAGACCTGGCTACACTCGGCACTTGGTGGCAGTAGAACTCAAGAGGAGCTCGAAACTGCAATAGTAATCACCCAAGCGGAGCTGGTAGACAAAGGAAAACATACACATACACGCTTGAATATTTTATTAAAGTGTCTTTACTGCTCACATACCGGGCCAACAGACGGAGCCTCAGTCTCATTGTTGGCCCAGCCCCGGAGTCAAGGGGAAAAGGGAGGGGCAGGTAGCCCCACACTGGCCTCGTCTCTGGCCCTTGGGCCAGGACGGGCCTGGTTTCCCCCCGGGGGTTTAGGTGGAGGCGTGGACCGGCAAGGGATGCAAACCCCCGGGGCTCGGTCCAGATCTTTCAGCAGATCAGCCTGGTGCGCCTCTGCAACACTGCCATCGTGTGCAGAGGAGCACCGGCCACTGCCGCATATGCTTTGGAGCCTTCAGGGTCGATGTCCCTCGCTCTGAGAGATAGTTCGCAACCGTCAGCGAGAGACATCGTCACATATCCGCGCCCGTGCATTCCCTCGACATCAGCATGATTCACATGCCGATGCCTGTGAATGCGGGCTGAATATGGCCTGTCCCATTCCCTCTCGATCTCTTAAGCAGATCAGGAAGGAATGGGAGGCTCACAGGAGTTGGCTTTGTCATGGCCCGGAAGAAGCCGCTCGTCTAGTCTGCCGAGAGCGGCCTCTTCCCTCGCGGGCTTCCACTGTAGATACAAGCGGGCAGCCGCGCGGTCCATAACAGACATCAACTCTTCATATGCGGGGCAGAGAGGCTGCATGGGCTCAAACGAGCTCATATTTGTTCCATTTCAACCTCCTGCTCGCCCTGGCTTGAAGCCAAAAGAGCACTCGCTGCAGAACCGGAGGATGTGAGAGACAACACATCATCCGCTAGCAGCGCATTCTCGTCTCCGGCTGACGTGCGCGAGCGATTAAACGCTCTCTCAAACTCGTCAGCCAGCTCCACCCGTGAGCCCCGCAATCTCGGCCGCCGAGCAGCCTCAGCTGTGGCGGGACCGGAGCAGCGTGGGGCAGATGGATGGCCCGATTCCCTCGAGAAAAGGGCCAGACGAGAATGGAGTTTCTTCAAAGTGAAACTCTCACAATGAACGCGCTCCGCTCTTCTAGAGCCGAGCGCGCGTGCTCTTACACCTAAACACATCAAACAAAAGGTCGTGTGCGTCATCAAGTGTCAGATTTCTCTGACACGGATCCGCACACTTCCTACAGTTTTCTTTCTCTAGGCATCGCTGTACTCACTCGTTTAGAACAGAGGACTCTGAAGACAAAAAGATGGTAATGTGCTCTCAGGCACCTGCTTTTATACTAGCAGGCGCCTGATGATGATGTCATAGGCTGGCGCCGGCCAGTGTCAAGTTCACTGTCGTTGTTTCATACATTTGTTTCAGAACCGGTCATGCTGAAGGCAGTTCCCATAGTGTCCACCAGGACGCAGCGTAGAGTTCCCTCCGGAAGGGAACTGTTGCTACTCTGAAACAAATAAGGTAAAGAACCTTATTATGCAAATTAGAAAAATCATATACTGATAGTACACAACAATGCCAAGGTCTCTGGAAGAGGATTGGAAGTGATATTTACGTTCTCTGTGGTTGATTGAGCAGTCCGGTGGCGGTGAATTCTTCCACTGGTTGTGCTGGGAGCAGTCAGTGGGAAAAGGAGCAGGAATCCGTTTCGACAGCCTTGAGCATGAAGTGCTGTAGGATGCTGATCTCCTGGAGCACCAAAGGGTCCTAAGATCTGGAACACGCAGATGTGGCCCTGGTGTAGGTGCTGAAGGCCCTTAGCTTGGAACACGCAAGCAAAGGTACCTGAAGTGAAGGTTTGCTTGCTGGAGCTCAACCTTGTTGCAAATGTCTGTTGGTCTTCTGCCTCTCTCGGCTCAGAACTTGGTCAATCCGCTTTGTCTCTCTCGGATGGAGACTTAGGACGTGCTGCATCTGTTGTTGCCTCGCTGGACGAAGACTCTGAACGTGGAAAATATCTCTTTCCTTACAGACAGAACGTGGTCGTATCTGCTGCTGCCTCAAAGCTGGAGACTCGAAGCGTGGAGCGTCTGTTTCTGCCTCTCTGGACAGTAGACTCAGAAAGTTGTAGTATCTGCTATTGTCTCACCCTTGCAGGTCAGACTCAGTACTTTGTTTCTCTGTTAGTGTCTCACCCTGCTGGGTCACAGACTCAGAACTTTGTTATCTGTTGCTGCCTTCCCTGTAACGGGCCGCAGACTCAGAATGGAGGTGTAGCTGTTATTGTCTCACCCTTGCAGGTCAGACTCAGTACTTAGTGTAACTGTTTTGTCTTTCCCCGATGGGACTCAGACTCAGTACGTTGTTAGTGCTCTGTTAGTGTCTCACCCTGCCGGGCCTCAGACTCAGAACTTTGTTGCTCTGTTAGTGTCCCTTCCCCTACGGGACTCAGACTCAGAACAAGGAGTGTCTTTTGGAGAGGTACCTTTATAACTTTTCGATGAGGAGGAGATTGCAACTTGGTGCTTCTCCATTTCCATGCTGTGATTGGCTGGTTCCATCAGAGCGGGGGGACATGGGGTAGCCCACCCTTCTTTCCTCTTGTGGAAGTCATTTGCATAGTCCAAACACAAAGTTAAAAAAGGTGTCAATAATGTTTTACTGGTGCATTTCTCATTTTCCAAAACACAATCAGAAAACATTTGGTCATGTAATGAACACATTAAGTCCAAACATGGTGGGAAAAGATTGAACTGTCATGCATGCATTCATTTGTCCATTAACAGCTGAGTTTGTGTAAGATGTTGCACTACACATCGCTGTCAGTGAGAATACTTATTTCTCTGAATAAGTATAAGATGTGTGTGTTATGGTTCGCATCAGTTCAAGGTTTGAAAACATAGTTATGAATGGATTTGGATGGATCTTTGTGATCTCTCTTTGTTTCACCCACTGCTGTTGCGTCTGGAGATCCTAAGGAATTTTTATGGCTATCACAGGACCAAACCTTAGTGACCAGTTTCAAGGTGGGTGAAGGGCAGAAACTGTGTCTTGGCCAATAGGAAGTTCCGAGTTTTTGTACCAAAGGTCTCTTCTTGCCCTCTAAGAGGTGTCTGGCAGTTGTCCTGGCATCCTTATCTGATGGCGTTGGACAGTTTGCTTATGTTAGTCCACCAAGATCCAATCAAAATGTAGCAAACCTTTGTCTACTATTGTGGCCAGGGAGGGGCCCTTGCCATAAACTGGGCCCTGGAATCCGTGGTCCACTACATACTAGTGGCACAGAAATTAAGAACTTTACCTTTAAACAGATGTGGAAGTGGCTGTATTAGTTGCCAAGTGTTTCTGTGGAGTTCAATTGCTCTCAAACTGTTTTTGTTTATTTCATGACTAATTATGGCAGTCTAAAACCCAGGTAGTCTTTTTTCACACAAAAATTGCATGAGCTTGCTGAAATCAGCAGTTATAGTATAATTGCTTGACTGCTTTTTAAATTTTAGACCTTATTAGTCAGCCAGAAAAAAAGCCATGTTTGGATAGGACCAGGCTGCTAAAATTCATAAAAGTTTATGAGGTCAGTGGTATAAAATATTTGGTTTGAGAAACTTACTAACAATATAGGGGCTCATCCACATGAAGCCAGAGCTTTCCCTATCCAATTTTTCCCCTCGTTCTTCCATAAATATGGTGTCGTCTTCAAAATTTTCTGCATACACATGAAACCACTGAAATCAACTCAAAACAATGTAGTATACATGCCAGACCATTATGTGGTGCTGTAATTCTGCCACAGATATACACTAAAAATGGAGAAGAAGACTTGGGGCATGCACATAAACCTTGCAGGCTGCATGCAAACCCAATACAACAACAAGAAGACAAACATGAAACAATAAATTTATTACACTATTTATTAATCTGTGTTAATGTTAGTTAATAAAATACAGTTATTCATTGTTTGTTTATGTTGTTGTTGCTGTTACGTGGCTGACTAGGGTCAAGACGTGGGGCGATGACATCATCATTTCACAAAATATACGGATTGTCTAGCTACACACAAAAAACATAAGGGTGTATTTTTAGATTTATGCACTCTAGGACACAGTTAAAAAAAATAGCAGTTTCTGAATCTCAAAATGCAGAATCCGTCTGGACAAAATGCCAATATAATACAAATGTTTTAGGTATACAGCAAAACGTCTCAGGTTACGTAACCCTAGTTCCCTGAGGACAGGGAACGAGACGCTGCGTCCTGGTTCAGGACACTATGGGAACTGCCTTCGGCATGACCGGTTCTGAAACAAGGTATAGAACAACGACAGTGAACTTGACACTGGCCGGCGCCAGCCTGTGACATCATCAACAGGCGCCTGCTAGTATAAAAGCAGGTGCCTGAGAGCACAACACCATCTTTTTGTCGGACGGAGGTCTGTGCAGGGCCCGAGGCATGGCCCTGAGACGCAGCGTCTCGTTCCCTGTCCTCAGGGAACTAGGGTTACCTACGTAACCTGAGACGTTCCCTTCCGGAGGGAACTCTACGCTGCGTCCTGGTTCAGGACACTATGGGAACGCTTATACCAACGCCGCCATGCCGAGGGATAGGTGATCAAACTGACTGAATGAGGAGTCAAGAAGAAAATCACCCCTGCATCAGCGAGAGTCGCTGGGGCCCAGTGACCTGCCACGGCTAGCCCGGCTACCTGTGCACACAACCAGCGTGGAGGCCTAGAGGAAGCCTACTACACTTAGCTCTCTAAGTGAAGGAGCTCATAAACGCCCTGACCATAAGGGGCGGAGTTTAGGGAATGGAGGTCTCGGCAGGGAACGCCTGCTCTAAGGACCTGACAACATTCAGTGCTACAGGTATAGATGGGGAAGCGGAGCTTCTGGAGAATGGAGGCTTCATAAAAGACTCTCTAGAAGAGAGGAAGCCTGACAACATTCAATCCACTAGCTCTTAGGAGTGGAGGTCTCAAATAACCCTCCAGTGAGGGGAGACCTAGCTACACTCACGCTTGAAAGTACTGAAAGCGGAGCTTCTGGAGAATGGAGGCTTCATAAAAGACTCTCTGAAAGAGAGGAAACCTGACAACATTCCATCCACTAGCTCTTAGGAGTGGAGGTCTCAAATAGCCCTGCAGTGAGGGGAGACCTGGCTACACTCACGCTTAAAAGTACTGGAAGCGGAGCCTCTGGAGAATGGAGGCTTCATAAAAGACTCTCAGAAAAGAGAGGAAACCTGACAACATTCCATCCACTAGCTCTTTAGGAGTGGAGGTCTCAAAATAACCCTCCAGTGAGGGGAGACCTGGCTACACTCACGCTTGAAAGTACTGAAAGCGGAGCTTCTGGAGAATGGAGGCTTCATAAAAGACTCTCTGAAAGAGAGGAAACCTGACAACATTCCATCCACTAGCTCTAAGGAGTGGAGGTCTCAAATAACCCTGCCGTGAGGGGAGACCTGGCTACACTCACGCCTAGAAGTACTGGAGGCGGAGCCTCTGGAGAACGGAGGCTTCACAGAAGACTCTCTAAAAAGAGAGGAAACCTGACAACGTTCAGTCCACCAGCTCTTAGGAGTGGAGGTCTCACTAGCCCTTCAGTGAGGGGAGACCTGGCTACACTCACGCCCGGAGGAAAAAGCCTATACTCGACACTGGGGGTATTCAGTGAGGCTCCATAGCCTATGCCAGTGGTTCTCAAAGTGGGGTCCGCGGACCCCTAGGGGTCCGTGGCGCACTTCCTGGGGGTCCGTGGAAAGTTTGCTACAAAATATAATCAAACCCGGAGAAAGTGCAGGGACCGTCGTCATTACTCCTGCGTGTGAAACGTAACGCCGGTTTCACACTGCACGCGTAAGCAGGGCGTGCGCAGCACGTAAGCAGAGCAGAAGCGGCGCGCATCCATTTTCCTTTCACACTGGAAGCGTTTGTCGCGCGTAGCAGAACCGCAGCTTGTGTACTTCCAATATAGGCTAGACAAGTATTGTTCATTCAGTCAAGCATTTCAGGTGTTCTCCAAGAACTGTCTGTCATGTGCTTTGATTTGTGATATGTTGTATGTTCTAGATTTAAGTAGCCAATTAGAAACGCTAAAATATTGAATATATTTTTAGACAAAGATCGTCTTAATGATTACCAGTTAGGTTTATGATAATTATAGCAACAGTTTTTCAATAACGAAAAGAATATGTAAAATTATGGTATTTTGGTATTTGTTTTACATTTGTTGCCATGACATGGTTAGATTCATATGATATTTTCAAATATTTTTATGGTGGTTGTCCAACTTTGGGTAATCATCACGTTTATAATGAAACCATTATATTTAAAAACATGTTAAAACATATCATATAAAAATATAATTTGTTGGTACTACTGTAAATCTATATTAAATAATTATAGGATCTCCTTCAGTACTTTCAGAATCCTCTCTTTTAAAAATTATTTTATTTCTGTATTTTAAAATGTTTTATAATAACATTTTAATAGCAGTAGTATGTTTATTTATTCTTGTATATATCAAAACAAGCAGAAAATAGTACAAACTTTGCTTTACGTGATTGTTTTGAACAAGTAGGCTAATTTATAGACATTATCTACAAACAAATGCATTATTTTTGCTGGTGAGCCTTTTAAACCGTGATTGTGATACATGTGATACATGATTTTATGGATAACTTGTTATTTTTCATGTGAATCAGGTCAGATTTGATCAAGAACGATGCACTGTGCTTTAATCCAGCGTAAGCGGCGCAGCAAAAAAAGACTCGGCGCCAAAACGATCGCAGCACTGACGCTTCTGCTCTGCTCCTGCTACGCTTTGCAGCGCAGTCCCTGCGTGCGGTGCTCTAATCTGTTAACGGAAAAAATACGCGCTGCTTACGCCCTGCTTACGCGTGCAGAAACCGTTTGTCCGTGCTGCCTTCGCCACAGTCCTGACCTAAAGGAGGATGCACGCTGCTGGAGTTATATAGAAATACACTGTTTTAATAATTTTAATGTAATTATTTCAATTGTAGCGGCTTGTTTCTTAGGATTAATCTCCATACTAATCTGCCCTCAGACCCAGAGGATTTAAGATGATCAGATCAAAACTGTTATTTTTGACTCTGAGCTTGGAATATTATTTGGATTGAAAGTTTGATTTTACAGAAAATGTAGGCCTAAATAGTATCAGAAATAAATAAGAAAAATTACACACGTTTGATCGTGTTATGATGATGATGATGATTTCGTTCTGTTTAAAAAATGAAAAATAAATGCAAGTGCAAATTAGTCACAATAACGTTTCTTTGCCTCGTATATGAATCGCAACACTGCACTTCTCGGGTCCGCGGCACCAGCGCGATCCCTTACATTGTGATTACAGAGGAAAGAAATATAAAAGTCTGCTTTATTTTATGTACTTCCACAATAACAACAAAACGTTACAAATTGCCTTTGTAAAAATACAGGGTGCGCTCTGGCAATGTATGTCTCTATGCAGCTTGAAAGGTCTACTTCAATAAAAGAATCGAAAAAAAAAATTGTGTTTATTTAATTCGTATAACTCCAACAAGAGGTAGTGTACAGTCTTAAGTAAAAATTTCGAGGCTTGATTCTGCTAAAGATAAAATTTAATAATGTGTAATAAATTATTTATCATTTGTATATAATCATACTAATTATCAAGGCCGCCCAGGCATGTTAAATTAATATTCAAGCAATAAGCTCATGTCTTTTACCCACGAACAAAAATACGAAAAATCGAGCTTTTTGCTTTTCTGTTTCTCAAACAAAATAAAATAATAATAATAATAGGCCACTCAAATTTTTATTATGCTTATTATTATTATTAGGTGTATTATTATTTTATTATAAAATCTTATTTAAGATAATCAAAACTATTAAATCTGAATAATCGACTTTTTGATTGATTTAACAGCAAATCGAAATGCAAGCAGAAATAAATAGAATTCATAATAAAAATATAATAATAGGCCTAATAATAATAATAATAATAGCTTTATTATTATTATTATTATTTTGTTTTGTTTGATAAAAGGAAAAACAAAATTAAGCTAGATTTTTTTTTTTTTTTTTTTTTTTTTTGTATTTGTATTTATTCTGGATGATGCGATAGACAGTAAAGACAGGTTGAGTTGAAAAGTGGCTTTTCATTGCCGCCCACATAATTATTAAAGCTCTCTTTTTACCCACGGACAAAAATACTAAAACTGATTTTTTTTTTTCATTAATTTTGTTCATTTTTGAAACAGAACAAAATTATTATTATCATAATACAATCAAACCGTTTGTCATTTCTCTTTTATTTCTTTATGATTGTATTTCAATTTTCTGTAAAATCGAACTTTCATCCAAAAAATATTCCAAGCTCAGAGTCAATTATTCAGAAATAACAGTTTTGATCTGATCATCTTAAATCCTCTGGGTCTGAGGGCAGATTGGAGATTAATCCTAATAAACATGCCGCTACAATTGAAACAATTACATTAAAATTATTAAAACAGTGTATTTCTATATAACTCCAGAAACGTGCATCCTCCTTTATGTCCTGTTATATTCCCTATAACAGGAATATCAGATCGTTTTTATGACAAATGTCCTTATTACAAGAAGAAGATGTAGTTTTTACGAGAAAAGATGTCGTTTTTACGAGAAAAGATGTCGTTATAATCACATAGCTGAGTGTGGAAAAAAACTATGTGTGTGGCAGCAATGCGTCACCGTATCAATCTGCCAAAACATTTACCTCAGACTTTAACTTCACGTCTCGAGCTAATGAATGAAAGTTAATTAAACCGGCGCATTATTTTCAGCACTCCCCCCGCTTTATTTGGGAGCCAATAGAAACTTTGTTGTTACATTACGTCAATCCGTCAAAGCACTATAAAAACGCTAACCTAACGTTACTAGGCTAGAATCCACAATGGATAAATATTTAAAAAGGTCAAGTATTGATAATCCCAAATTGGTGCATTGTCATTGTATTTTATATCTGAGCATTATACTTATCCTTAGCAAACATCTTTTGCACCATTTTCATTGTGTTCCAATGTTTCTGCAGTGTTAATTGTTAAACGTGGTAAACATACTCTCTTTTTTTATTGCCTGTTACTGCATTGGTGCATTGTCATTGTATTTTATATTTTAGCACTATATTATCCTTATTATCCTTATCAAAAATCCTTTTGAAATTCACTGTGTTCCACTGTGTGGCTGCAGGGTTAATTTTTAATTGTCCCCCACCCCACCTCAAACACACACCAGTTAAACATATATTTTCATAACACATGAAGTCATTCCAAAAAAGTTTGATTCTCTCTGTTTATTGCCTGTTATTGCATCAGTGCATTTTCATTGCATTTTAGGACTATACCTATAAAAGCCTTTTGCACTATTTACATTGTGTTCCACCTTCTTGCAGTTCATTTTTACTTGCTCAACCCTTTCCCATCGTTCTCTCTCTCTCTCACACGTGATTTAGCTATTACATTTGTGTTGCGGTTATGAGGGGGTCCTTGGAATTTTTTCTGCCCTATGAGGGGTCCCTATCTCCAGATAGTTTGAGAACCCCTGGCCTATGCAACCCGAACTACCCGAGTGGAGCTTCTGCTCAGAGGGAATCTACAGAGTGGAGGTCTCATGACCTAACTACACTTGACACTGACGACGGCCTGTGAGGCTGAATAGCCTGTGCAGCAGGCCTGTCTAAGTGGAGATTTCCCGAGGAGTGGAGGCTTCGCCGAAAGGAAGCCTGGCAACACTCTGTGAGTGAGGCTGGCAATGTTCTGCGAGCAGCAGAAGGACTCTAAGAGTGGAGGTCCCAAGACCTACTACACTTCAACACTGCAGGCGTTCATCGAAGCTGAACAGCCTAAACGACAGTACTGCCTGAGTGGAGTCTGGAGAGTGGAGGCTTTCTAAAGAGGGAGCCTAACACACCTCCGGGCTTAGCAAGGAAGAACTCTGAGAGTGGAGGTCTCATGACCTAGCTACACTCTAGCCTTGAAGGTCATCCATGAGGCTGACTAGCCTGTGCGACAGAAATACCTTCATTTTGGAGCTCTTCTGGAGAGTGAGGCCTGAGGAGGCCGACACTCAATCCTGCTAGCAGCGCTATCTGGATTGGAGCTGGAAAACTAAAAGGTTTTTGAGAAAAACCAGCTCAGAGAGTGGACACGGAGGAACCCTGCGTGGTCCATGGGAGAAAGGAACCTGCCTTTACGGGAGGGACCTTACCATGAGTATGGATTTTAGTGAAGTGCCTGAATAGTGCACTTACCACTCACGTGGATTTCAGAGAATGCTCAAAGACTTGCGTGAGCAAACACCACAAATGTGGTTTAGAGTAGGTGTCCTAAGCATAGCGAGGATCACCAGATTTGCAGTCTCTAGGCGATAGCGGAGCCTGAAAGCGGAGCTTCTGGAGAGGGGAGGCTTCAGCAGAAAGACTCTCTAAGCGAGAGGAGGCCTACGACGCTCTCCCTAGGAAACTCTTCAGAGTGGAGGCCTCAGGTAAAGCGCTCTAGGCGAGGGGAGGCCTGGCTACACTCGACGCTCAAGAAAAGGCAGATACTCACAGTCAGAGCCAATAATGAAAAATCTCATTTATCATCTAGCTCTGTGTAGTGGAGGCTCCGAGACTACATCTCCAAGGAGAGAAGCCTACAACACTAGTTTTTGGTGAGTGGAAGACTGCACTCCCCCAAAAAATAGTCAGCGAGGCACTCATGGGCCTGCCAGCTGCTATAACTGTGAGAGTGAAGGTCTCAGTACTGTTGGCTGTGACAGAGGGAGACCTATTACACTGTGCTATCACTTAGACACCTGTATTAACCCGGGTGATAGCAGAACCCGGAAGCGGAGCTTTCAGTGAGGGAGGCTTTAATGGTTTACAAGCTCTCGAACATAACAAGCCTGACGCCGCTCAACTGAGGAAGCTCTATCGAGTGGAGGCCTTGGAATACACGCCCTCTCATGGAAGGGAGGCCTACTTCCTTTTACACTCAACGCTTGTAGTGACAGGTCCACGGAAAGAGTTCACAAGCTGCCTTAACCTTGTGTTCTCCCGGCCTGTATTCCTGGGAAGTGGAGGCTTAACAGAAACACCTCACATAGAGGAAGCCTAACAACACTCGACCCAGTAAAAAGCTCTTCATGAATGGAGGTCTAAGAATGACCTGCCACATTCAGCGCTAAGAAGTATTATTTTTGTATGTCTCTCTTTACAGAGGATTTCACAGAGAGGAGGCCTCCTAGGCCTGCTACACTCAATCCTACTTCAAAGCGGAGCTTTTTTAAAGAGAGCGGAGGCTTCAGTAAAACACCTCTCTCTCAGAGAGGGAGCCTTGGCGACGCTCTATTCACCCTAGCACGCAAACTCCTAGGAGTGGAGGTCTCACATATGTGTATATGAAAATACACAGGGAAGGTACCTGACCACACTCATGCAAAAAGAGTATTACTCTTAGCAGGGTTTGAGTGAGCGGAGGCTTCGGCAGAGCGATACTCCGCCTGAAGCAGCTTGACAACGCTCAAGAGGGTTATTCTCGTATGTATATGTATGTTGGATCATGTCTATACCAAGCTCACTCTAGCGGAGGTTTCAAAACCTGACAACGCTTAACCCACGAGGGGGTTTCTACGAGTGGAGGTCTCTACACACTGTTTTCTTTTATAAAACGAGGGGAGACCTGGCTACACTCGGCACTTGGTGGCAGTAGAACTCAAGAGGAGCTCGAAACTGCAATAGTAAACACCCAAGCGGAGCTGGTAGACAAAAGAAAACATACACATACACGCTTGAATATTTTATTAAAGTGTCTTTACTGTTCACATACCGGGCCAACAGATGGAGCCTCAGTCTCATCGTTGGCCCAGCCCCGGAGTCAAGGGGAAAAGGGAGGGGCAGGTAGCCCCACACTGGCGACCTGGCCTCGTCTCTGGCCCTTGGGCCAGGACGGGCCTGGTTTCCCCCCGGTGTTTAGGTGGAGGCGTGGACCGGCAAGGGATGCAAACCCCCGGGGCTCGGTCCAGATCTTTCAGCAGATCAGCCTGGTGCGCCTCTGCAACACTGCCATCGTGTGCAGAGGAGCACCGGCCACTGCCGCATATGTGCCTTTGGAGCCTTCAGGGTCGATGTCCCTCGCTCTGAGAGATAGTTCGCAACCGTCAGCGAGAGACATCGTCACATATCCGCGCCCATGCATTCCCTCGACATCAGCATGATTCACATGCCGATGCCTGTGAATGCGGGCTGAATATGGCCTGTCCCATTCCCTCTCGATCTCTTAAGCAGATCAGGAAGGAATGGGAGGCTCACAGGAGTTGGCTTTGTCATGGCCCGGAAGAAGCCGCTCGTCTAGTCTGCCGAGAGTGGCCTCTTCCCTCGCGGGCTTCCACTGCAGATACAAGCGGGCAGCCGCGCGGTCCATAACAGACATCAACTCTTCATATGCGGGGCAGAGAGGCTGTATGGGCTCAAACGAGCTCATATTTGTTCCATTTCAACCTCCTGCTCGCCCTGGCTTGAAGCCAAAAGAGCACTCGCTGCAGAACCGGAGGATGTGAGAGACAACACATCATCCGCTAGCAGCGCATTCTCGTCTCCGGCTGACGTGCACGAACGATTAAACGCTCTCTCAAACTCGTCAGCCAGCTCCACCTGTGAGCCCCGCAATCTCAGCCGCCGAGCAGCCTCAGCTGTGGCGGGACCGGAGCAGCGTGGGGCAGATGGATGGCCCGATTCCCTCGAGAAAAGGGCCAGACGAGAACGGAGTTTCTTCAAAGTGAAACTCTCACAATGAACGCGCTCCGCTCTTCTAGAGCCGAGCGCGCGTGCTCTTACACCTAAACACACCAAACAAAGGTCGTGTGCGTCATCAAGTGTCAGATTTCTCTGACACGGATCCGCACACTTCCTAAACAGTTTTCTTTCTCTAGGCATCGCTGTACTCACTCGTTTAGAACAGAGGACTCTGAAGACAAAAAGATGGTGTTGTGCTCTCAGGCGCCTGTTGATGATGTCACAGGCTGGCGCCGGCCAGTGTCAAGTTCACTGTCGTTGTTCTATACCTTGTTTCAGAACCGGTCATGCCGAAGGCAGTTCCCATAGTGTCCTGAACCAGGACGCAGCGTAGAGTTCCCTCCGGAAGGGAACGCGTCTTCTTGTGGATGGGCCCTGGATACGTAACATGAAGCTGCTTTGTAACAGTGTATCGTGAAAGCGCACAAATAATAATGAATAATAAAAAATAATAAAATAAATGTGAACTGAATTGAATTTTATGGTTTGTTTTCTTAGATGTATCTGTGAAAAAATTGTTACTTTTGGAAAGACAGGTATTGTAATTAAAAAGTCCACATTTCCTAATTTCTTCCATTTTCAGTAGTTTACACTGTTATTTGGTGCGATTTTTTAAGGTTCCCTTACTATAGATTTTTGAAAATGATCTTTTTGTGCAGTGTGTAAAACAGCTCTAAGTGAATGAAAACATCCTGCAAAGTTTTAAATCTGAAAGTGCACAATGTACAAAGTTACTGTCTCTCAGAAGACAGTTGATTCCGAATTAGGGGAGAGCGGGGCACAACCTAACACTTTTTGAATTGACAGTTGCAACACAACCATATGACAGCTTAAAATGTTATCTGATCGAATGAAAAAAATATACACAACAAACTAAAATATTTTGTCAGTAAAATACGTGTTAACTTTTACAAATGAAGTAATGACGTTTTTAAAAAAAATAAATAAAAATAATCTAATTTTGGAGTTTGACAATGAACACATCGCAACAATGCTTGGAACGGTCCTGATCGCAACACACAGCTATACAGTAGTTCAAAACAATGTGGACAAATAGATGAAATACATTTAGACATTCAGAAATACACGCCAGTCTCTTCATACACAACTCTCATAGAAAACGACATACATAAACGAGCCAAAATGCTTTACATTTTGTAGGATTTTAGTTACGCAAAACCATAAGTAATGAACAAATCTCCATACTCCATGTGAAGATCAAGATTCTTTTGTCTGAACCATTTGCCGAAACGGCGCGAAAACACTGGCGTCACAATGTCTACCCGATGGTCCGTTTGCTACGCCGCAGGGAACAGAGCGGCCATAAACTTAATCCCATTAGGGAGACAACAGTGATTTGTGTTCAGCGTAAACTAGCTAATCGCTAATTCATGACTACAATCTTTTGATCCTGGTGAAACTCCCGGAAAAGGACAATTCCCCAAAGATCGTCTTCCCCCCTCGACATTCCACGAAGAGCCAGTTGTCTCGCGCACTTTGGCCGAGACCATCATAAACTGAGTCACGAATAAACAAAGAACATTGATCAATTCCAGATTGCCCGTTCTGGCCCGCCGAACTCTTACTGACCTCCGCTCAAGCAGCGTGGAGTTTTTCCACTCAAAACCCAGAAATACCCCACCGCGCAAAGAATGTGCGGACAAATATGATACAGGAGAAAAAAAAGATACCAAGAACGCTATTTCGATCACTCGAACTTACTATGCAAAAGGATAGGACACCCTCCTTTCTGTATGTCAATGGGTGTCGTGTATTCATGTACTTTACTATACCTTGTGCCTTAATTAATCAAGTTATTTAGCGTGTATCCCATGTGTAACCTTATAGTTCTGTATTTAGTCTCTTTCGAAAGATCATAACGACTGCAGGTTGTCTGAGTGAATGAGAATTTCATTTTGTGTGTATTGTATGCATTACGCTAGTTAACAGAAGTTAATAACTAAATCGCAGAGAAATCTATATCCCAAATAAAATTACATGCCAGGAGGAGTGGCATGGGTGCGGGACCCCGCCCCGTGGCCACCCCATTGGTTCGCAGCCCTCGGGGTGGTACTTAGGAAGACCCTTTAAAACTTACTGACCCGAACCAGAAATTTGGCTTGAATTGTGCTTGAAGTGCTGACTTGAACTGACCGAACTGAGCGAGAAGAGCCCTGGAAACATCCTGAAAGACTCTAAACTTTCTCTGCCAAAGATCGCCTGCTCGTTCCAACTACAAGGCATTCTTGCCCTCCAGAACTCACAAGAAACTGCAAAAGACTTTCGCATCTCGATTTGAAACCTTCAGAGCCTGCGCGCCTCGCAACCCAGGCGCCAATCGAACTCTGAGAGCAACTCCGGTTGTCCAACCCTCATCCTGAGGAATTCCCAAAGACGTCATCCCGAAAGACCGACTAGCAAGCAACCAACCAAGTCATCCGCTGAGACGAGCCTCCAGCCCGGACGGAATCCCCATTCCGGCCAAGAGCAAGTAAACAAGGTCTCCCATTTCTTGTTGAAATCTGGTGCGTTTTGTTTCAGTTAGATCTCTGCTTGATGACTTTCTGAGGTTGTGATTTGAGAAGCTAGTAACGGTAACATAACAAGTCTTGGGTTTTCTCAAAACTCATAAAATCCCATCTCTGAAACTGTATGAGTGTGCGTGTGAATGTGTGTGTGTGTGTTCGTGTTTTGAGTAGTTTAGCTTTGTAATCCTAGTGTAGTTTTCAATAAATCATTGTTTTCATTGAGAGAATTGTCTTGCCTTTTGTGTTCACAAAGTACTATTTTGCCTAGATCAAGCTACCTGGCTTTAGTTTCCCAAATTAATATTTAAGTTTATTTACGCTCCTGCCAATGAGCGTGAATAGACTTTGGAATTGATAAAGTGTATTGATTTGACCGATTCGGTGGACGACCGGTCAGGAAATATAAACTATTAATTCTAAATTGATTTCCCTGAAGTTTAGATTCGATTCTATATCCGAATCAACATTAAATTTGAGTTAATTTCTACATAAATGGTGGAGAATGCGGGCATATTGTACTTTGTGATATAAAATTCAAGTCATTCTGTATGTATTTGTTTTATTTTTATCCGGAAAGAAATAGACCAGATAGTGAAACAGTTATTGGGCTAACAAGTTTTTTGGATTGAGTGAAAAGTGTGCCTCGAGTTGTCTTCTAAAGAATTTAAACTACAGATTAAACGTTTAGAAATTGTCCGCCGAGACAAAAGAATAGAAAAGCAAGCGAATCCCTTGTTTTCCTGTTAAATAGAGCTCTGTAGCCTGGCAACGCGGTGCGTGTTCCACTGTTGTTTTCAACTAGGCTAATGTTACACACCTCCCACGTTTAAGATCGCTAGAATAGCTAACTAACGTTCTTTTACCAAATATTTGCTTAAAACTAGTAAACTTGAGACGCGCCGCGTAAAGCGAGCACACAAGCGTCAGTTCTATGGGAGTACTGTGAAACCTTAATCAAATAGAATTAAGTGGTTCAGGCCACATGTGTGTTGTTTAAAACAGCACACAATTTGTGTATTTTTTCGCAGTAAAGCTGTGGATAAATGTGCCTCACTCTAACGAGCTGAGATGATCCGGTGCCATAAGATGAGAATCTAAATAGTGCTTATTTGTTGTGCAAATCCGAAATGCGCTGCCATTTCATGCATGGTATTTAAAACTGCTGAACTTCATGCTGACTGTATCTCCGCAGCCATAGAAACGGCCCGGAAGTCCTAACAAACCTTTTCCGGGTAAAGTCTCGGTGCGCAGGCGCAGTTCGCCCTTGCACATTGTAAACAGCTAAGCTAGCTAAAGCTAATTCAAGCCGATGTAACAGTCATTAGCTTTGAGGAATAGCAGTTAGCACATAGCGATTGTTTTGGATCCGTAACAGTTGAAGCAGTGTGTGTGACGCTTTCTGAGTGACTTAATCTCAAGCTGCTGAACGTTCTGTCTAACTGTCTGGCTCTCACTTCTCAAAGTTTCATAACTTCATATCGCTGCACAGTGATTCCCTTTGGTCTTTGCTCTCCCCATCTGACAGGAATACTGACGATTTCATTTTAAATTTAAGTCCCTTCTTGATGCGACTGTAACCAGCCATCAGAATCATTATCATTACTATATTATATTATTATAGAATCTCGAAATTACATTATAGTTTGTGGTTTGTCTATTTGCATGTATTTGATTTTAAAGCTCCATTCCCTGCTGTGTGCGTATTTGTCCAAATACCCCAAGCGGAGAGCTTTGCAATCAAATACCAGGTTAAAGCTGATTAATTTGGTTACTTTGATCAATACTAATAAATAACAACATCTCCTTGCTACAGTACATTTCTTTGAGTTGATTTGATGTTGATCATTAGTAATCAAGTTAATGAGACATTATTAAGGTTTGGTCACCACCTGTCATCTCCAAGTGGAAAACTTATGTAAAATTAATTTCTTGTTATGTTTCCTTCTTTTCTTTTAAATCTTACATCTTGAACTTTAAATTTTGGACTGCGATTGCAAAATTTTAATTCCTAATTTTAAGATTATTAATCTTTAATTCTGAAATTGATGCTTACGTTAGGTTTTAAATTAATTAATCAAGTAATTGATTTAATTTATAATTTTTAACACTTTTGATTTTTAAGTTTAATCACAATTAAAAAAAAATTTTGTTTTTATAATAAAACTTTTTTTTTAATTATTTTTTTATTTTTGTTGTTCTTCCACTCTCATATCATATGTCATATGATGCACATTTGAGCAGTAACATGACGGTGGCTTGACTGATTTTGATGAGGTCTTCAAAATTGTAAAACAGAAACAGTCGTTTAGTGATTTGAAACAAGAACTAAGTATTTCTCAATCAATAGTCACTTCTTATCCTTAACTTCAATTGTTTGTACTGATTAATTGATCACAACCACTGATTAAAACACTAACAAGTATTACACAATCGAGTCTTATAACCATCACTATTGAATGTAAACATAAATCTATTCGGTGAAGCAAAGCTCCCTGGTGGGACCGGTCACATTTCTAGACGGGCGGGAGCAAAACCACACTCTCTGATTGGATAACTCTCCCCTCACTCCCTCCTTTCTCTCTCTCCTTCTAACCGTTCTCCTCTGGGATGGACCTGTTGTTTCCTCAATTGTGCCTGTGAAAATCATGCAAGCAGAGAATTTGGGCTGTTAAAAGACAATTAATCGATACCCAGTCAACCTGAGGTTGTCATTTAAACTCGTGTTTAACTCTCCCTTCTTTTCCCCATCTGAACTACCACAGATAAGGCCCCACTGAGCACAGCAAAGGTCGATAGGCACCGGTCGTGAAGCCATCAGCAGAAACTCTCTGTTTGGTGTACAGTGTCACTTCTACCAGCTGCAAGGCCGACACTGTCATTGTTATCGTACGCTTCCTTCCCCGGAGGCAGCTGCAATAGCAGTCATAGTCCAGGCGTGGCGAAGCCCCAATCTCTCTCTCCTCCTCCTGCCTTTCCCTAAGTGCACAGTCTGTTTGTTTTTTTCTTCCTGTTTGTTTTTTTTTTTTGTGTTGTCTCCTCTCTCTCTTGTCTTAGGAAAAGGAGAAGCAGCCAACCACGCCGGCCCTGCTGTTTGTTCTTTTCTGTCTCTTTTCTCTTTTTCAGTTACAACACCCGTGACACCTCCCCTCACCCTCCGTCAAAGCGACACTAGCTGGAGGCTACACACACCAGCGAACCACCTGTGGGGAGAAACACGCTCACCTCCATACCACGCGCCCAGACCCCACTTACACCTGACACCACTTACATCTGACATCACTACACTCACACCCCTGTTCCAGTTTTGTCTGTTTGTTTCTCTTTTTGTTTTTTTTTTTTGTTTTTTTGTTCTTTCTCCTTCAGGTCTGTGTCAGTCAGCGGTTTGGTCTCCCCTCGCGGCATCAAAACATGTCTCGCACCACAGACCCCGTTGGCCACTGGGAGGACTTGGAAATCTGGCTAAGCGCCATGACGGACAGCCTCTTACCCAAAGCCGCCGAAGCTGTCAAACATCAGACACAAGACCAACTGGACAACAACATAACAGGCATCATGGAGAATGATCCCAGCCAAAGCTATGGACACAAAGAGCTAGCCAAGATCACCGGTTCCTTGAGTCACACCCTCATCGCTTCCCTCAAACTGAGTGACAGGCAAACCGCCCATCTCCAGCAGGAGCTCAAAAGCGCACAACAACGCATCGGACAGCTTGAACTGGAGGCTCAAGACCATCAGGAATGGTCCGACGGAACGAACCCCAGAACTACTGAGGAGATCAACAAACTGAAAGAAACTCTGGCGACCACCGCCCAAGAAATGGAACAAGCAAAGGCAGCCTACACGGAAGTCAGCGACAAGCTCCGGTACGCCGAACAGCTACTAGAAAAGGCACAACTGGACTTCAAAGACAAGAACAGCAGAATTAAAGCCCTCGAAACTCATTTGAACGAGGCAAGGACTGAACTAAGTTACCTCACTCAACAGCTGGACGACATAAAAGAAGAAGCTGAAAGTGTCAGAGATGAACTCAAACACGCTTATGAGCTGCGTCTTGAGCCAACCAGGACCCGACGGGCCCCGGCCTCACCCCTACCAAGCAGGCCCGGGTCCCCCGTCCCTGGAACCTCACGTGAACAAAAGGGGGAGGGAGCAACTTCAAAACCCTCACCAGCTCCCTCCGAAGAGACCTACCTCACACCCAAGCTACGAGAACTTCCACGGGCCGGCCTGCAAGCATCGCACGGACTGGACCTAAAAGACCTCGACAAGCTGGCTCGAAACATAAGCAAGTTTTCCCCGAGTGCTCAAGGTTTTCAAGACGTCCACGCCTACTTGAAAGACTTAGAATTTCATCTAGAAATGAGACCCAATGTTACGGACAAAGACAGACTTTATCTTCTGCGATCGACTTTGAGCCCTGAGGTACGGAGCTTTTTGGACCGACAGCCTTCACACACAAAGACTGATTTCCATCTGCTCCGCCAAGCCCTCATCAAAGAGTTCGCAGACCCTGAATCAGAGCAAGGACTGGTGGCCGCCCTGGAGACCAAGCAGGGTCGTCATGAAACGCCCCAAGCTTATTACAACCGACTGAGACGATCATACTTCGGAGCTCGCAATGAGCCGGGCATGGAAGAGGACCAGAATTTCAGAACTCTCTTCCTCAGAAATCTCCATCCTGGGGTAAGCCACCACCTTGGCGTCCTAGCATGCCCACGAACAATGACATCTCAGCAACTGCGAGACTTGGCACACAAAGCCTACGCCAAGCAAAAAATGGCTTCAGAAAAGGGCTCCAAACCTGCCGCAATTCTTGACATCAACACGCAAAGTCAAGGGATGGCACTGGAGGGCGCCGGTCCCCAAGACAGCGTCAAGCCACGACCCAAAGAATGGAAGTCATCCTCACTTAACAAGGAACGGAACCTCCAAAGTGGCACCCGACCAAAACAAAAAAACGACCGCTGGGATGGACAGTCATCAACTGGACAACGCTGGGAGAGATCGCGGAACCAGCCACGGCAGCAGGAAAGTCGATGGGAAAAATCATGGAACTCGCAACACTCAGGCAGAGGATCTTGGGACTCTAACAGAGGGTCCAACGGGACACGACAGTCACGCTCTGGAGCCACCAGCCCAAGAAACCGTCGGAAAAACCCACCGAGATTCCATACTGACAGAACCCAAACAGAAACTGTACAAGAGCAAAAGACATCAACTAGTCTTGACTCTCAAGAGCTGTTAAAATTGATGATGAAAGAGTTCTTCCAGAGCAGAGAGCAGGATCGGAAATGGGAAAAGAAAGAAAAACCAGATTCGGCCTGACTAGCGGCAGAACAACAAGACAGCACCCACCTGACACAACAAACCTCAGACCAAAGCACCCATGCACCTCACCCTCAAAATGTTGCAACTATCTCAACCACAGGTGAACAGGGAAGTCACCCTGAACACCCCGCTCCAGCGGTTGACACCGACCTAACACCTAGCACGGGGGATGTTAGCAGCTGCCCATCACCACCTGCTGACGATACCACCACAGTGCCCGAAAGTGCCGTTCTGGTTGTCTGCCATGCCTCTGAAGAAACCCAAACCAGTTTCCATAGTCTACCCATTTCATCCCACACTCCAGTGCCTCAACTTCTGGGCGACCTCATCGAGAAGGGTATAGCTAAAAAGTTCTACCTCTCCATCATCATCGAACGCCACATCAAAGTGGAAGCCCTCTTGGACACAGGAGCAGACATCACTCTAATGTCAACTGAACTCCTGGAAGAAATCCAAGAGAGAAACAGGAGAGCAAACAGCACCCTCAAGCTCCAAAGGTGTGAACTAAACCTCCAAGCATACTCACACACGGGCCTGCAACTCAAACACGTGGCCCCGATCCAGCTAACTGTAGGACCAATGGATCTCATCCACCCAGTTTACATTTCACCACTAAACACCTACCCACTTCTCATCGGGAAAGACCTGCTAAATCGCTTTGAACCTCTAATTGACTTTAAACACCTGAAGATGTGGACACAGGTCCGCGAGCCCCTCCCGTTACAGTCAGTAAACCCACAAGCACCGCAGTGTCAAACCACAGACACCGACCATCGTCTACGACAGGACGAAGCAAGGTCAAGGTCAGAGCCAAGCCCAAGTCCAGCTGCAACTAACAAAGCTCTCGACCCTTTTCTCTGCGCACTGCAGATGTGGGACTCAACCTCAGGTCCTCCCCAAATCAGAACTGCTGTAAACATCCAGGACCTTCCTGTGTCCGATGCAGTATTGGCTCTCTGGACAGAGATCTCAGCCATCAGTCTAAGCCTTTTCAAAACGCTGAAGCAGAGACAAAAGCACCTGCCACATGTTTCCAAACATAGCCGCTTCCCTCTCAGCCCCGAATCAACAACAATGGCTACCTCCAAAATAATCTGTGCAGCAGACATACAGTGGAACAACCGGCTGCTAAGCCACTACTTCCT
Source organism: Garra rufa (assembly GCF_049309525.1). Lineage (NCBI taxonomy): Eukaryota > Metazoa > Chordata > Actinopteri > Cypriniformes > Cyprinidae > Garra > Garra rufa. The sequence goes on along the minus strand of NC_133373.1, from coordinate 17,024,569 downwards.
GGTAATCCCTGATCTGCCTCACGAACTATATGTTGGAGCCGACATCATTGTCAGACTCAACGCCTGCATCGACACGGTGAATGACATCATCTGGGCCCCGGCGTCACACCGACTGAACCCCACTGTCAACCTACAAAACCTTCAATTGGGTCAGACAGTGCCGGACGCCTGTGCCATGATTAACGAACAGGAAGTCACCATACCTGCCTACAGAAAGAGCGTCAGCGTCCGCCTGAACATGCGACCAGGACAAGCTCTCAACAGCAAACTAGGTTTCTTCCATCCTTCCAGGACCTACCTAAGGCTAGGTCTGACCCTGGAAGCCACGCCCCTCATGGAAGTGTCATCCCGCTCCGTATACGTCTTGGTCAACAACTGCACGGCTCAAGACATCAAACTCTCTAAAGCCAGCCACGTGGGATGGCTCATCAGCCAAGAATTCCATGACTTTGAGCTAACAGTACCTATCATAGGCCCCATACCAGCCCAGCTGCTGACAGACGAAGAGGACGATGCCGTAGTCTTCACTAAACCGCATGGAACTATCTCCATCACATCTGTGCTGCCTGTATCCAAAGAAAGCGTCTGTCGTTCAGAGCTGACCGATGACACACACCTGGCAGTCTACGCTGTCTCCTCCCAACCTCTGACAGCACAAGCAGAACAAGTGACCCTCATGGCTCAGAACTCTTTAAACACACAACCCACAGACGAACCCTACCCCGGGTTCAACGCACAGATCCAACAGATCTTGGAGGAAGCAGACGCCCTCCACTGCGACGCTGAGCGCCAGGGACTTAAAGAAGTCCTACATAAATACAAAGACTCCTTTGCTAAGGACTCTCTGGACTGTGGCCTAACCAACATCCACACCGTGCGCATTCCGACAAACCCAAGTGCACCACCCACATATGTGCGCCAGTACAAAATTCCTATCGCATCATATGAGTCGGTACAGGAAATCATCGACTCCATGCTAGAAAAGGGAATCATCCGCCCCTGCAACAGCACATACTCTGCACCTATTTGGCCAGTTCTCAAGCCTAACGGCAAATGGCGGCCTACTATTGACTATCGTAAACTGAACAAACAGGTACCCCTGTCACGATGGCCCATGACACAACTGGACCAAGAAATACCCAAAATCAAAGGCTCCACGATCCTATCCACTATGGACGTTGCCTCCGGATTTTGGACCATTCCCGTACATCCAGACGACCAACACAAGCTGGCATTCAATTTTGGCAACCGACAATATACCTTCACGCGGTGTCCTTTCGGCTATGCCAACTCACCAGCTGAATTCAACATCTTTCTAAACAAAGCCTGCCCTGATGCCAGAGCCAGAGGCAACATAATCTATGTTGATGATGTGCTCTTGCAGAACAACAACGCAGCAGACCATCTAAAGGAAATCGACCACGTCCTAAATCAGCTGACTACAGCAGGTGCCAAAATTGCACTCCACAAAGGCCAATGGTGCAAAACCAAAGTGAACTATGTCGGCCTCCTTGTTGGACGAGAAGGAATCGAACCGCAATCCAGCCGCACTCAAGCAATCCAAACCATAAAACCCCCCACTAATATCACTGAGCTGCGAAGCTTCCTGGGAGTCTGCAACTATTCGAGACAATTCATTGAAAATTATTCTGACATTGCACGACCACTCACATCTCTCCTCAAGAAAGATGAACCCTTCATTTGGACGGAAGACCAGGACAAAGCGATGAGCGAGCTTAAACAACGTCTGTGCTCTGCTCCCTGTCTAGCCTACCCAGACCCAGGAAAAGAATTCCATCTGGAAGCAGGTTTTTCCAAACATTGCCTCAGCGCAGGCCTATATCAGCTACATGACAAAGACAAGCGAGTGGTCGCCTACGCCAGTAAAACACTGTTACCACCGGAATGCAAATATTCAGACTGTGAGAAAGCTCTGTTGTGCACCGTCTGGGCCATTCAACGCTTCTCTAACTACATCGGAGCCCAGAAAGTCATCATAGAAACCTGTCACCAACCCGTGACTTTCCTCAACAGCCAACGAATCCGAGATGGCGTGGTAACAAACGCACGCATAGCCACCTGGCTGATGACGCTTCAAGGACGCGATGTCGAGGCACGATATGCCCAAAACCACAAATCAGCTTTGGGTAATGGACTTGCAGCTTGCCAGAATTGCTCCAGCGATACACAATGCACAATCACAGAGCCCAACGAACCAGCGCAACCACTGCTTACAAACCACAAATACTTTGATGAGAATGTGTGCGAAGGCATGCCCACTGCTTATGTCGACGGTTGTTCCTATGCAGAGGTGGCAGCCATCCTCATCACGCTGCAGCTGGCTGCATCCCAAAACATCAAAGAACTCCTCATCTGCACTGACTCAAACTACGCTCGCCTGAGCTTCACATGCCACCTGGCGGGATGGAAGCAAAATGGATACAAGACTGCCAACAACAAACCTGTCAAGCATCAAGAGCTATTCCAAGCATGCGAGGCCATCATCCTAAACCATGATATAACCGTGTATTGGAAGAAGGTCCGAGGCCACTCACGACAACCAGGCCAAGACAAAGACCTTAATGATCAAACTGATGCACTAGCTAAAACAGGTGCACTGCATGGAGAAGCGTGGACCCCACCCCCCTTGCACCCTACCCCGCTGTCTCCGCTATTACCTGCCGCCAACAGGCCAATGCCAACCACAACCCCGCCTCCACCCATGTCGCACTGTCCCCACAGTTCAGTCCAAGCGACCTACTCACCCTACAAGCCTCAGACCCTATACTACAGACTATTATATCTCATATCTCCGATCCAACAAACCACCCTATCTCTCCTTCCGACCTAGCACGGTCTTCCGACCTCCGCACCCTCCATTCCATCAAGCACATGCTGCATCTACGCGACGGTCTCCTCACATACGTCCCTGAGCCACTCACTGCGCCTCAGCTTGTGGTCCCTCAGTGCCAAAGGGGGATTATGCTCGCACATGCTCACGATGCCCCATGTGCTGGACACCACGGAGCAAAGGCCACCTACGATACGCTGAAACAGGTGGCATACTGGCCTGGAATGCAGCAAGACATTGCAGATTATGTGAAGGGATGCCTCGTTTGCTGCCAGTTCCAACCAGCAAATTCAAATCACCGAGCACCACTACAACGGAAAGGAGTCACCTTCCCTTGGTCAGACCTTCAGATAGACTGGGTGGGACCTCTGCCGCGATCAACCCGAGGTAACAAATACTTCCTCTCCGTGGTTTGCGAGTTCACCAAGTGGGTGGAGTGCCTCCCCGCCCCTAATGACACCGCAGAAACCACTGCCTGCCTGCTGATGAACCACGTCTTTTCAAGGTTCGGGCTACCTCTGAGGATCAACTCTGACCGAGGAACCCACTTCACAGCTGAAATAATGCAGGAAGTATGGAAACTGCTCGGGATACAAGCTAAGCTACATATAAGCCACCATCCAAAATCTTCGGGGCAAGTTGAGAGGGTTCATCGCACGGTGGTCAGCATGCTGAAAAAGTATGTAGCAGCCAACCAAAAGGATTGGGACATTAAGTTGCCCCTGGTACTGATGGCTGCCAGAGCCACCCCACACAAGTCCACTGGTGTACCGCCATTTGAAATGATGACGGGGCGACAAATGACACTCCCATTACACCTGCTGTACCAACCCGGAGATACAAACCTCGCCACCGCATACACCACTCACCAGTACCTTGAAGAACTGCACCAACACCTGAGAACGACCTTCTCATTCGCTCAACAACAACTCCAAAGAAGCGCAGAAGGTCGTAAAGCCTATTACGACCAAAGGGCCTCACATCAGGAATTCAATGTTGGGGACAAAGTGTGGTACTACCGCTTTGCCCAGCCACGGCAAAGCGGGCCCTATCGTCTGTCAAAGAAATTCCTACCTCACTGGACTGGACCCCACCAGATCGTAGACAAGCTCTCGCCCGTTGCCTACCGAATCAGAATCAGGCAAGGCCGCAACGAACCAGTACTTCGATGGGTACATCGAAACCAGATCAAGAAACATTGGGGCTCCAACAGATCAGAAGAGGGGGAAGACCAAACCAACTGACACAGACCAAGCCCAGACCACATCTCACGCTAACACAAGTTGTTATGTTTTGTTTGTATGTTTTTGTTTTGTTTTATCCCCCTAGGAAAACACACACAACCCCCTTTACAAACACAACACAAACCACCTACACCTGTCCTCACCGCCTCTCTGCGAGGAGACGATCATCCCTGACGTCTAACCTCGTTTAACGTCTTTGTGTGTTGTTTTCCCTTTTTCCCTTTTTCCGCTTTCCTTTTCCTCTAGGCCCCACCAAAACTTAACCCATTTTTCCTTTGAGCCTAGATTCTGAAGGTGGAACTGACACTGTGCGCCAAATTATGAGCAGACTATTGTCACAAATCTCGGTTAACAATAAAGGTGGCTCCGCCACCCATGGTCCTCATAGCTAACTGTCCCCTTTTGTGTTCTGTTACCAGGAAGATGTTCAGACTCGCCGTCCTGTTGCTCTGCGTAGTCGGGGTCGTACCCCAACCAGAAGTCGCCACGCTCGGACCAGCGTCAGGGATCGTACTCCGCGAACAACCGGGATTATTGATCACTAATTGTAAAACCTACACCCAAAAGGTGTACATCCGATTCAACCCCCGCAACGTTTTCCGAGCACACTACACCCTCCCATCTCCTAAGACCACGTGGGCAGGCACCCGTTGGACTCGGGAAGCCTTCGCCCACGCACAAGCAGATGTGACACACATGCTGCGCCAGTTACAAAAAATGACCGTAACCCAAGTTGAGTTAAGCGGGTACAACCGGCGTTCCAAACGGTTTTTGGGCGCCCTGTTAGGAGCTGCCGCTGCTGTGGGAACTCTGTTTAACATCGGCATGACTACCGCCAATGCGGTAAACCTGGCCACAGTCAGACGACATGTGGGTGAGATCCAAGCCGAAATACCCGACATCCGGCACCAGCTTCTAGTCCAAAGCTTGGCCCTACAAACTTTCGGAAAATCACTGAACGGCACCATTACAGTCTTGAACACCCACAGCACTCTGCTCAACCAAACAATCCATGCCCTCAATAAGCTGTTTTCGGTCGTGCAAGACGACCTAGCTCAAATTCAATTGTTAACCAATCTCATGACTGACATGTTAAGAGAGATAAGCTCCTCAATTGACAGTTTAGCCATGGGCAGAATTCCTCCCTACCTAATACCCCTAAGCCTAGTCCAAGACATACTAGCCGCCTCGACCACTGGTCCCGCTAATCCCCTTCAAGCCCATCTCGCCTACTCCCTGGGCAGCGCCATCCCATTGTATGTCGACCCAGATGCAGGAGACATAGCCTTTCTCCTCAGTTTACCCATCATTGACTCCAATAACATCTACCGGTTAAAGGACGTCGTGAACGTGGGCTTTTGGCAAAGGGATACCTATGTCAAAATACACACTCCCGAGGTCGTCGCCTACCACGATAATAACGAGCAGTTGTATCTGGCCCCTAACCTCAAAATGTGTACGCTTACCAAAGATATTCATTATCTATGTCCAAGTAAACCCTTTGTCCGGGATAACACCGAAGGTATTTGCGGCCTCGAATCCATCCGACCCGATACCAGTTGTTCCGCGGAAGCTATGCCACGGTCTCAGGTGGAGGAGACCCAAGCCGAAATTGTTGGGAACCAGTGGCTGGTCAGTACTTCAGTGCGTACAGCTACCCTGACGTATGACCAGCACGACACGGCTACCCGTATTACGTTGCCGAACCAAACCCTCTGGGTCAAGGTTCCTAAAGGCTCAATTCTCCACATCGATGACCTGGCACTATACCACCTCCCCGAAGAGGAATATAAAGCTGAGCTCGAAATTTCGCCCTTCTTCAAACAGCATTCCTTTGACCTCGATCCTGAGTTGGAGGAAAGGATCAAGGTAGAAGGATTGCAACTAATTGATTTAACTCCCGTTAACACGGCTTTGGAAGCCATCGCTCGCCTTCCACCCGCCGGTCCCCCAATCATTCGATCTTGGTCCGCCGCCGACACGGCACTGTGCGTCTCAACCATCGTCGGATACGCGGTAACCCTAACCCTCGCCTTCCTCCTCCACAAACGAGTAAGCACGGTCCAAGAGTCTCTCAATAAATGTACTTCCGGCGTTCCACGCATTTTTCGCCGCGAGAAAACCACCCAAGAATCTGAACCCGAGCTCGAGAACGCGACGAATCTAATTGAGATCACACCCATGCCGCCCCGTCGATCCACTGACTATTAGAACCGACCCAAGGGAAACCCCAGTCACACGGCCCCGCCAATGATCCCTATACCGTTTGAAAAACCCTTAACTATACCCACAAATAGCTACAGTCTTGCACCAGAGTTCAGCGAGTGATGGAGATGTTGTTGTGTTTTATGAGTGCCTTGGTCTCTCTCTCTCTCTCTCTTTCTCTCTCTCCCTGCCTTCTTGTTCCAGTGTCTGCCGATGTTTGCACCAGGAACATCGCCAGCCAAGAGGGGGACTATGTAGGATTTTAGTTACGCAAAACCATAAGTAATGAACAAATCTCCATACTCCATGTGAAGATCAAGATTCTTTTGTCTGAACCATTTGCCGAAACGGCGCGAAAACACTGGCGTCACAATGTCTACCCGATGGTCCGTTTGCTACGCCGCAGGGAACAGAGCGGCCATAAACTTAATCCCATTAGGGAGACAACAGTGATTTGTGTTCAGCGTAAACTAGCTAATCGCTAATTCATGACTACAATCTTTTGATCCTGGTGAAACTCCCGGAAAAGGACAATTCCCCAAAGATCGTCTTCCCCCCTCGACATTCCACGAAGAGCCAGTTGTCTCGCGCACTTTGGCCGAGACCATCATAAACTGAGTCACGAATAAACAAAGAACATTGATCAATTCCAGATTGCCCGTTCTGGCCCGCCGAAAGATCATAACGACTGCAGGTTGTCTGAGTGAATGAGAATTTCATTTTGTGTGTATTGTATGCATTACGCTAGTTAACAGAAGTTAATAACTAAATCGCAGAGAAATCTATATCCCAAATAAAATTACATGCCAGGAGGAGTGGCATGGGTGCGGGACCCCGCCCCGTGGCCACCCCATTGGTTCGCAGCCCTCGGGGTGGTACTTAGGAAGACCCTTTAAAACTTACTGACCCGAACCAGAAATTTGGCTTGAATTGTGCTTGAAGTGCTGACTTGAACTGACCGAACTGAGCGAGAAGAGCCCTAGAAACATCCTGAAAGACTCTAAACTTTCTCTGCCGAAGATCGCCTGCTCGTTCCAACTACAAGGCATTCTTGCCCTCCAGAACTCACAAGAAACTGCAAAAGACTTTCGCATCTCGATTCGAAACCTTCAGAGCCTGCGCGCCTCGCAACCCAGGCGCCAATCGAACTCTGAGAGCAACTCCGGTTGTCCAACCCTCATCCTGAGGAATTCCCAAAGACGTCATCCCGAAAGACCGACTAGCAAGCAACCAACCAAGTCATCCGCTGAGACGAGCCTCCAGCCCGGACGGAATCCCCATTCCGGCCAAGAGCAAGTAAACAAGGTCTCCCATTTCTTGTTGAAATCTGGTGCGTTTTGTTTCAGTTAGATCTCTGCTTGATGACTTTCTGAGGTTGTGATTTGAGAAGCTAGTAACGGTAACATAACAAGTCTTGGGTTTTCTCAAAACTCATAAAATCCCATCTCTGAAACTGTATGAGTGTGCGTTTGAATGTGTGTGTGTGTGTGTGTTCGTGTTTTGAGTAGTTTAGCTTTGTAATCCTAGTGTAGTTTTCAATAAATCATTGTTTTCATTGAGAGAATTGTCTTGCCTTTTGTGTTCACAAAGTACTATTTTGCCTAGATCAAGCTACCTGGCTTTAGTTTCCCAAATTAATATTTAAGTTTATTTACGCTCCTGCCAATGAGCGTGAATAGACTTTGGAATTGATAAAGTGTATTGATTTGACCGATTCGGTGGACGACCGGTCAGGAAATATAAACTATTAATTCTAAATTGATTTCCCTGAAGTTTAGATTCGATTCTATATCCGAATCAACATTAAATTTGAGTTAATTTCTACAATTTCTTGAAATAATAACTTCTGAACATTAAACATTGATTGTCAGCCTTTATTCACCTGTTTCTTGTGGTTTCTTATCAAAATCCTTAGAAGTAAATAGTGTAAACTGCACCGCTAATGTCATAGAATAGCATATAGTTTAATAACAGCGGGGCATAACACAGTGTTACAACGTTCCCCATCTGCGCCATAATACAGGTTAGTGTCTTCTGCTGGTTTGCGAAGCATTAATAAACTATCTTAACTGATAAATAACAAATTGGAGATTAAAATAATAGCAGATTTGTCTCATTTTAAATGAATACTAAAAACTGAAATGAAAAGTTTACTTCAGCCAGAAATGTACTTTTACTATGGTAAAATAAATATTCAGCGATATCTTTAAAAGGCTTTTGAATTTTGGCGCTCTTTTTTCTCTGCATAGTGTTGCTATGGCAACTAGTAAATACTGTAAATTTGGTTATGCTAGCATGTGTGGAAATATTTAAACCACGTGTGTTACAATTAACCCCGTGTTAGGTTGTGCCCCGCTCACCCCAACTGAAACCAATCATTTTTAAAACGAAATTTGTTTCAAGTTGACGTCAACATGAAACATTAGCATATTGCCCGCCCACTTGTTGCATGCGCAAACACTGTAACGGAAACCGCAGTGTGTTTATTTTTATATTATTATTTTTGCACGCTCACAGTAAAAACAGAACATTTGTGCTTTTGTAAAATAAAGCAAACGAACAGGATGTGCATTCTGTCATCTCGGTTCTCGGTTTCCTTTTTGTGAACTTGTCTGCGCAGTGCCGCACCTCTGTTTTATATCTGTTATATCTGCTGTTTTGGATCCAGCAATTATTTCCTTTACAAATTAAGCACTGCATTAGGGTACAGTTAAGGTATGTTGAAAAACTCCCATCTTATTTTCTCCTCCAACTTTAAAATCACCCTACATCACTGCAGAAGTACTGACCCAGTGTTTACAAAGTGAACGTGCAAGGAGGGTCAAACACGCTTTACAAAAAAGGTAAAACAGCGATGTAGGACTATTTTAAAGTTGGAGGAGAAAATGAGATGGGAGTTCCCTTCCGGGAACTCGAACTGCGTCATCAACGCTTTGGGGAACGCCATTGGCGAGCCGCACTCTGAACATGTCTACAACCAATGAATTGACGGGAGTGACGCACCGGCGCGGTGACGTAAGCGACCGGGAAGTATAAAGCACGTGCGTTTGATGCCGGCGTCAGCTTTTGTCATTCAGCGAGCGCTCTGTGTGTGTCTGTCTGTCTGCATATTGCTGTTTTTTGTGCCAGTTTGCACAACTTTTATTTGAGCAATATGTCAACCAAAAAGGGGGAAAGAAACATTTCTAGAAAAGCGGTTGAGCAGCCACATAGACAGTGTGCTCTTCCCTGCCAGCGCTTCATTGTTGGCAGGGATACACACAGTCTGTGTATGGTCTGCTTGGGTTCGGAGCATACACAGTCAGCCCTTGAGGGGGTTGGCTGCCTGCAGTGTGAGCGTTCTCCACTGCGGGTGCTCCGTCCCCAGAAAGCCCTCTTCGAGGAGGGGGCTTTCGCTAGCGTTCCTCGCGGGTCTGGCCCCGCTTCCGTCAAGGCGGAGCGGCAGCTGCACTCGTGGGGTTCGCAGCCAGATCTGCTAGAAGGAACGGAGACGGGTGATCCCCTATCTCCTTCCTTATTGGATCGGTAAAACTCCTACTGGATGAGGAAGCCCGCAATGCGGTTCCTTCCTTCCAGGAAGTGTTTTCAACGCTTCTCCTATCTTCCTCTGAGGAGCTTGATGTGGAGAACGTTGTCGAAAGTATTCAACCGCCCCCCCCCCCTGATCGCCTCAGCATGAGGAGCTATTGGACGTGCTGACTAATGCAAAAAACGAGCCACAGAAAAGCAAACTTTTTGTTTTCTACGGACTAAGTCAGCACTTCCAAAACGGAGCTGTCTGTTCTTCCCCGATCTGCACACTAAACTGTCTAGATCATGGGAAAAACTAGAAAGAAAGATGATGCCGCGGGTTGAACAGACGCTAATCAGCTATCTGTCGCCCAGCCTGGCATCATCCTTGAAAGCTCCGTCTTTGCTTTCCAGGCCGCCTAAATAACTAATCAGGCTTGATGGGCAAAATGTACACGTGTCGGGGTTGCTGGACGGGAGCATGAAACCCCAGCCGTGTACCAGCTCCTCACATAAGAGGCTCACAATAGGAGCATTGCAGCCCGTTTCCCTCCGGTGAGACCTAGAGGGCGGGATTAGCAACACTCCTGACCGGGGGCTTCAAAGACTAAGCCGATCTGAGGGTCGTGCTTTAGTCTGAGAGATCCTCGCATAATATGGCCCTGACTACTGCGGTACAGTGCCAATAAGGGCAGTCCCTCTCGTGGAGGTCGGTGGTTCACCACAATACATGGTGGCCGCCCCTCTTCGGGGCCCTTAGGAGATTCGTCAGCTAACCCTGCCAATGTTACAGGGCGCGGCAGTCTCCCGCGAACATCATTCTCTGGTCTCTCCGCCCGGAAACGTAGCGGAGCTAGAGAGTTCGCCACCCCCACGGGGGTGCTCAGAAGAATTGATTCTGGTGTTCCCTGCCAGCGAGCTGTTACAGGGCACTGAATCAATATCTCTAGTAACACCAGACACCAGTCTTGAGAGACTGGTTCCCGTAGTAGACTTTCAAGGTCTGGTTATTGAATAAGAAGGAGGTAGAACGGCAGCTGCACGCGGTCGCAGCTAGGTCTGTTGGGAATGTAGACGGCTTACCAAAGCCTATCTCCTTTCCCTTCTGACAATTGGCGGTCAACTGCTGGTTGTGGAAGCCCGCGGTGCGGTACTTCCTCCAACAATCGCCGACGTTCCGCTCCCTCAATTGCCCGCATTTACAGCTATCACAGTCAGTTCAGGTGTCCTGCCGGTTCTCCGTTACAGGGCACTGAGCTGGAAGCTCAGGGCAAATCAGAGGCCAATCTCGAAAGGCTGGTACCCTTAGTAGAATTTCTGGCAGCGTTGATACTACTGCCGAAAGCATCTACATGGGTCCTGCGTACTGTGAGGAAGGTATAGCGGGGTATTTCCCACCAAGGTGGGCCCCGAGCAGGCTCTGGACAGGGGACCATCGAGGTGGTCCCTAGTCAGGAAGGATGGCAGGCTGCGGTCCTTCTTTGATCTCAGACAGCTTAACCTCTCAGTCAGAAACTGAAGTTCAAAACTGTCAGTGTTTCAAATCAGGTTTCTGTGGGTTGCTTTTAGGGACATAGCTTACCGAGACAGAGCTCTTCCTTTCGGCCTAGCACTGGTTAGCGGTTCAACGTCGAGGTGTTGTTCTCGCTCGCAAGAAAAGTGTGCTTTCTCCATCACAGAGAACCACTTATCCAAGTTGTCGTGTGGGATTCGATCATGACGCAGGCACATATGTCACCTGCTCGAGTCGATCCTCACTACAGCCAATGCGACCAAGCTAGGCTGGTCACTCACTGTAAAACAGTTTCAAATACTGTTAGGTCTTATGACAGCTGCATCCAACGTGATACCTCTTGGACTGCTGTACATGAGGCCGCTTCAGTGGTGGCTCAAAACCAAGGGGTTCTCCCCGAGGGAAAACCCATTTCGCATTAGAGTCACGCAGCAATGCCTACGTGCTCTAGACATGTGGAAGAAACCTTGGTTTCCTATGGGAGCAGACGTCCTGCCAAGGCAGGGGCCGAGGCCCGGGGAATATGTGCTTCACCCAGTATGAGTGAAGCAGAGACTGTCTTTCCAGACTCAGGTGGATCTATTTGCGACTCGAGAGACATCGCAATGTCCCCTCTGGTGCTCTCTATCGCTTCCAGCTCCTGCGGGACTGGACGCTATGGTACAAATGTGGCCGAGGCCTCGTTTTGTACGCCCTTTCCCCGATCGCTCTGCTCCCGGGAGTTCTGGAATGAGTGTGACCCCTGAGGGGGCACATCTCATAGAGGCCGGTCTCTCAACCGAGGTTGCTGAGACCATCCCTCACTCCAGAGCTCCCCCTATGAGGAAACCCTATGACCTGTAGGAAGTGATCGACCGCACGGTGTAATCCACACCAGTTTGACCCAGTTTACTGCCCGCTTGGTACAGTACTGGAGTCTCCGCAGTCTCACCCTCCGCGGGACTAACCTAAATAAAAATAAGAAGGTTAGTGCGCAGAGTCCCCTGGTCACACGTTTCCTCCACGGTCGGGAGATCGAAGCTCCATCAGGAAGTGATGAAGCATGGAGACTCAGAAGATGGGACCTCTAGCGACTCGATAGATATCGCAATGTTCTCTCTGGTTCTCCCTAGTACATCCAGGTCATGGTGGTTCGTCGGTATGGTTTCCTTGGTGGTGCACTCAGGTTGAGACCCCGAGGGGTCTCAAGCCTCTATTACCTCCATTCTTGGAGTGCGACCAATGGGAAGTATATCTGTCCAGTGTGAGCACTGGGCACATACGGCCACAAAAGAAAGCATGTGGCACGATCAGAGCTATCAGTAGATGGATCACGGATGCCATTTCTACTACTTTCAAGTCCTCTGGTCTCCCAGCTCCATGGGGAGTCAAGACTCACTCCTCCTGAGGCTGTCTGCCTCTAAAAAGCTCTGATGGCAGGTGTCCCTAGCCAGGACATCTGCAGTGCTGCGGGTTGGTCCTCGCCTCTGACATTACGTCAGATTCTATGAACTCGACCTCAGAGCCACTCCTGGCTCCTTTGTCCCCTCGCCTTAGCAAAGGCTAAGCCCAGAAATTCAGCCCCCTCCCTAGCCAGGAGGAGACTTCTCAAGGCGCATTCTTTCTATCAAGAAAGAAGAGAAGTCTTTTCGCCTACTTTCTCCTCGAGTGCAGAGTGAGGGCCGAGGAGCACTTCTCCCACTGCGCTGGTCATATGACAGGCAGCGGTTGAGAACCCTATCCTCGTGTGCCTGAGGGCCGAGGATCATATAGCCCTCTTGTCTGTGGACTACTAGACAAAGGCTTATTCCCCTCGTGTTCTGGCGCAAGAAGCTACCAGACCGAGTGTATTTCGGTCCCTCTGGTTTCTGGCCTTTCCCAGACCAAGGACTAAGACTCCTCGTGAGCCCGAGGGCCGAGGAGTACCTCTCGCACTGGCTGGCGAACCAGGCAGAGGTCCACTGTTCTCGTGTGCCTGAGGGCCGAGAACTATACAGCCCTCTTGTCCGCGGAATGCTAGACAATGGCTTAATTCTCCTCGTGTTCTGGCGCAGGATGCTACCAGACCGAGTGTATTTCGGTCCCGCTGGTTTCTGGCTCTTCCCAGACCAAGGACTAAGACTCCTCGTGTGCCTGAGGGCCGAGGAGTACCTCTCGCTCTGGCTGGCGACCAGACAGAGGTTGACTACCTTCCTCGTGTGGCCGAGGAACACTCTGGGCTGAGGACTATTTCTCCCTCTGCACTGATCAAATGTCAGGCAAAGGTCGAGAACTCTATCCTCGTGTGCCTTAGGGCCGAGGATCATATCGCCCTCTTGTCCGTGGAATACTAGACAATGGCTTATTCCCCTCGTGTTCTGGCAAGGCTACCAGACCGAGTGTATTTCGGTCCCTCTGGTTCTGGCTTTCTCCCAGACCAAGGACTAAGACTCCTCGTGCGCCTGAGGGCCGAGGAGTGCCTCTTGCGCTGGCTGGCTACCAGGCAGAGGCCTATTACTGTCTTCCTCGTGTGCCCGAGGGCCGAGGATTGCAGTGCCCTCTTGTCCGCGGTATGCTAGACAATGGCGTATTCTCCTCGTGTCCTGGCGGGAGTACCAGGCCAAGCTCTTGAGTCCCTCTTGTTCTGGCGGAACCCCAGACAAAGGTCTACCCTCTCCTCGTGGGCCTGAGGGCCGAGGACTACCTACACCATCTTGTCCGTGGAATACTAGACAATGGTTATTGCGGTCCCTCTTGTTCTGGCTATTCCCAGACAAAGGACTAAGACTCCTCGTGTGCCTGAGGGCCGAGGAGTACCTCTCGCTCTGGCTGGCGACCAGGCAGAGGTCTACCACTTTCCTCGTGTGCCCGAGGGCCGAGGAATACTCTCCCTCTGGTTCTAGTAGAATACTAGACCATGGATTATTCTCCCTCTTGTTCTGGCACGTATGGTTCCCAGACAGAGGTGTAATACCACTCGCGTCCTGGCAAGATTTCCCAGGCGGAGTTATCACAGTGTCTTGGCAGGTAAGTATTCCAGACACTATTTCCTTCTTGTTCTGGCGCCTTAGTGTTACCAGACAGAGGGAACTTCTTCTCTGGAGTGATGCACCAGAGACACAACGCGTTCCTTTCCCTTGGCTTAGCAGCAAACAGACACTGCGCAGGGATTTGGAATCATGGGGGCGTGGGTAGTCTCGTTCCCCAAAGCGTTGATGACGCAGTTCGAGTTCCCGGAAGGGAACGTCTCAGGTTACGAATGTAACCCTGGTTCCCTGAGGGAACGAGACACTGCGTCATGGACCATAATTCCCGCATCCCTACGGCGCTCGCTTCATTCCCTAAGAAGCTGACGCCGGCATCAAACGCACGTGCTTTATACTTCCCGGTCGCTTACGTCACCGCGCCGGTGACGTCACCGCGCCGGTGCGTCACTCCCGTCAATTCATTGGTTGTAGACATGTTCAGAGTGCGGCTCGCCAATGGCGTTCCCCAAAGCGTTGATGACGCAGTGTCTCGTTCCCTCAGGGAACCAGGGTTACATTCGTAACCTGAGACGTTTTTCGACATACCCTAACTGTCTTGAACCGGATAGCACATGCATCACTTTACATGTGTGAATTGATGTGATACTGTGATACAATGCCACCATTGAAATAAGTCAGAAATCATCCCTACTAGACATTCCATGGTTATTGAACAGCAGCAACTTAGCCAATAAACTAAAGTCTCAGAGCAGGGTTACAGAGTGCTGATGAGCATAGTATGTGCCAGTGCTCTGCTGATTTTATAGCTGAAGAGTTACAAACTTCCCATCTAACATTATTATCAGTACAAAAGTTTTGCAGAATAAATTCCACAGAAACACTCTAAAATCATATGGAAGTCTTTCCCAGAAGAGTGGAAGCTGTTATAGCTGCAAAGGGGATGTCTAATCTCTGATGTTGTAAAGGTTAAGTGTGCTAATACTTTTGTCCATACTTTTGTCAATTATTCCGCTTATACTATAGTTACCACACCTCAAGACATTGATCAGATGATATATTTCAACACATTCATCTCGTTTTTGTCCTTAAAATGCTATTGTGAGTAGGATTAATTTCTTACGCAGCTCATCCAACAGCTTCGTTGCTAGTTCCAAAACGTCATTTTAGACCTAGTAACGACATTTGAGCCGTTGATAGCAAACTAATGCAGTTAATAATGAAGTTTAGACAGACCAACAGACAGACAGAAAGAGAGAGGGAGATTAAGCTCGTGAATTATCGCTCTCAAGTCTGTGCAACTCTCAAAGGTGACTGGCAGCATCGTCTCTACTAATAGTTAAACTTTAAGTTCATTTTCTTCAAGACTACGCCGTTGTTACAGAAACAGAGTTTGTACTTTCCGTACATAATAAAATTAATATTGAAGTAATATTGTGGCAAAAACATGGTCGTTTTTATCCTGTTGTTTACTGGATTTATTTGTTTGGCCAGTGTCATTGTGGGTTTTGGTTATTTTGCTGTTTTGGGCTGTAAGGACCTTTGAAATAACTGAAGCCATATGGCGAAGTGATATAGACATGTAATGCAGTTAAGTGCTGCCTGGAACTATGTTCGCCGTACGTTTCCCTGAAAATAATGCACACCATTAGAATGTTCATCGGCCAATCAGATTCAAGCATTCAACGGCCCTGTAGTATAAATATATTAGGGCTGGGAATTTAACGCGTTAATTAGATTAATTAATCACCGGAAAAAATAACGCGTTAATATTTTTAACGGAATTAACGCGCCCCTCCCCCTATAGACCTGTAATGTTACACTTTGTAGAACTGCAGCAAGCTAGTAACAAAACAAAAAGGACAAAGAACTACATGGCTTGCTGAAGGGTAATTGTAAGTATAAAAGAGATGCTAGTGGAGCCATTCATAAAACTAAAGTCATTTGCGTTTTCTGTGACAAGGAATTTGCCTATCATCCAAGCAGTTCTAGTTTAAAATACCACCTGAACTCAAAGCATGTTAATGTTTTGGAAGACAAGGGGCTTATGGATGCATTTCGAATCCCTTCCTCTGACACACTACCGTCAAGAGTTATAGGCAGGGGTTCACATAAGTGGCCCGCATGCACGACCAAAATAAGAAAATGCGCTGTGTAAATAAGAGCGCGCATTTGCGTACCTATACGTTGTTAATGTACAAGTACCATTTTAAAACGACAAACTGTAATACTTCCTAGGATTTCTATTTTAAAAATTAAAGCATAATTATAGGTAATTCGCTGTCGTTTTCAAAGCACAGTGCAAATACGTGACATTTTATTTACTGACCCTCATCACTGAACGTTCTTTAATCAGGAACGCGCATACTCAAGGCCACAGGCGTGCGCGACTCCGCGCGCCTTTTGCATTACATACTTGCCGGCAACCCGCCAAAATAAAAGCTTGCTTATTTAGGTTTGAAAATGATGAAAATTCTGCATAAAAAATAAATACTATCATTTTATTTTTAGGTTTAATATAATTTTAAATCATAATATAACTACCACACTTTATTATTTTGTTTACTATTTTATTATTATTATTTTTTTAATTATATATTACTATCACTATTATTCATTTATATTTAATGGGTCACA
Source organism: Garra rufa (assembly GCF_049309525.1). NCBI lineage: Eukaryota > Metazoa > Chordata > Actinopteri > Cypriniformes > Cyprinidae > Garra > Garra rufa. The sequence goes on along the minus strand of NC_133373.1, from coordinate 17,007,667 downwards.
CTATGCGTAGTGTGAGGACCAAACCAAATCTGCAGGTACTCTTATGAGAACCAGGCTAAAAAACTTATGTGCACCCCTGAATATAGGCTTGTATTCAATAATAAATGGTAAAAAACAGCTTTTTGTGATGTCTGTATATATGTGCGATTAAATGCGATTAATTAGATTAATTAATCGCCACACCGTGTAATTAATTAGATCAAAAATTTTAATCGCTTGACAGCAATAATATATATATATAGCAAATATATATATATATAATAGACAGGTAACAATATCTTGGAGTTGAGACCAAATCGGAAAAACCGACCAGACCATACAAAAGCAACATATTACCCTTCAGAATCAATGTTTTAGAAATGCTAATGCAAAACGGAAAAGGAGAGAGAAGGTATGCCACCATCTGTCTTCTTTAGTGTACAGTGCCAACTTGAGAGAATATGAGGGCATCATGCATTGTGCATTGTGGGTGCAGTCACAGCAATCCCCATATTTCCTCCCCTCAGGAGTCACAACAACCTGGACTGACTTGCATGCAGACAAACTCAGGCATCAAAGACACGACTGCTACACTTGACTGCATTTCTGCAGTCACCTTGAGTTTGTGGAGAACGTTCTCTCAGTTAAAACTTCAAAAAGGTCCCGCTAGGCCATGTTCGCTCTACGAGCATCAAAGCTTAAGTTGTTGGTTTTATACAGAACACCTCACACTATGTTCTTCAAAGTGCATACCCTTAGTCAGAAATACCCATGAATAGAATAAGGGATCATAGCCAGAGGTCTGTTTTTGTTACAGGAATGTAAACTTACACCTACTCTAATGTTCATCTTCTCAGATAGCATAAGTTTTTTACTGTATCCTTCAGTCTGCTCTTGGGGAACTGGCACACTGAGGGTGAATCATTTCATCGCCTGTACACCCGGGCCCTGTTCACCTCAGAGCAATATGAATGCTGAATCCAAATGAAGAGTAGGGGCATGAAAGAGTCTACATGGAATAGGTGTAGTGTTTCAGAGCATGATCTGACTGGCAAATGGTACATATTTTACTGAAAACAATTTCAAAAGCCCTCTTGGTAGGTATTGCCCACTCAATGATGTGTTTTTTCTAGGATTGGAGATGCTAATAACTGGGCACTTCTATCAGATAATGTAGCTTCTACACTGCTATAAATCTGTTATAAAGAAGATCACTCATTTATGTTGCATAATAGTATGCTCTTATATAATACTGTAACCTGACATTATTTAGTAATTTATTTATTTTATTTGATGGGAAGTGTAGGAATGTGACTGGAAACTGACCTATGTCAGAATCAATGCATCAACCTCTGTTCCAAAGCTTCAACCTGACTGTAATATTTGGTTCTAGTAATACTGAGGTCTTGGGTTAAATTTCCAGGGAATCCACAAACTGATAAGATGTATGTACTGCAAGTTGTTTTAGACAAAAGTGTCTGCCAGGTGAATGCACTGCAGTCTGTCAAGGTGCGATGCCGTGGAAAACAAGGTTACCTTATTATAGCTAAAATACAAGTATAACATGATTTTAAAAAAAAAATTAAAAAGGAACTAGAGTGTTCTACATTCTGTTACATTCTGTTCTGTTGTAAATCTTTTTTAATAAGTGATTTATTTTTTAAATAACAGATTCAAAGTCAAAGATATCAAATTGTGTGTATGACATGCTGGTGATGTGACTTGCAGCTGAGGGCAGGGGCGGAGTGGCAATCGGGACGACCGGGACTTTTCCCGGTCGGCCGGCCGAAGGATTTACACAGCGGATCACAAATTGAGCGGGCGCGAGGCAAACTTATTAGCTTATTAGAATCATTGACGTTACTAAATTCTCAGCGAATAGCGGCCAAATACTCCCACATAGCCTAATCCCCCCTAAACGTCCAACCAATATTTATATCAGTTGCTCACTCTCTATCAGTGCCGGCCCTCCCTATAGGCGAACTAAGCGGCTGCTTAGAGCCCCGCCGCCACTAGGGGGTCCCCACTAGTGGTCCGAGTCATTACGTTGCAAAGCGCGTGGCTGTCACTAGCCAAGTTTCCATCCAGGTTTTGCACTGTTTTGTTATCGACAAAGAGAATATGTGTAAAAAAACTGCAAAATTTGCTGTCTACAGCCTGTTTTCATTTTTGCGACATTTGAAGTATGGATTTAGAATTTATGCGCTAAAGTTAAACGGAAAAAGGTTATGTCGACACATGAGAAATTTTATCGATATAACATTTCCATCAGCTATACCATTAAAAAGTATCCTGCAGAACATTCATGGTCACAAATAAAAAAACAACAAAAAAAAAAAACAATTTGATTTGTTTGTTTGTTCTTGAATTCCCCTTGGGGATCAATAAAGTATCTATCTATCAGATAGGTGGGCCGGTGCGGTCAGAGTTTTCCCGGTGGATTTTAGTGCCCCACTCCGCCCCTGGCTGAGGGCATCTGTATATAATACAAATACAAATTTCACTTGTACATGTTGTTTGAACTGAAATGTGTCTTGGCAGTGTGTGTACACAACCACCCTATAATGATAAAAATCCACCCAGTGTTTTTTTTTTTTTTTAATTCCCATAAAACCACTTTCTCAGGTCAACCCGTTCGCAGATTCTTGGCAGAGTGATGTACTGTAGTTCTGCACAGGCCCCTCCCATGTCTGTTGACTGACACTGGTGTTTTAGCATAGATCCGCACTGAGTGAGCTGTAAACAGTCCGCCATTGTTTCAATGCAAGAATTTTTTAAAACCTTTTTTTATTAACCAAAACATTTGTTTTGCCTTTTTATTCTTCTACTGCATGTTATAAAAAACCTCAAACAAACTTTAAATTAAAGCTGAATTTAAAAGAAAACCCTCTGCTGAGTTCTAAGTTTTTAACATATGTATATACATATACAGATTTAAAGCTCCTGAATTATTTAATTCAGACATTATTTACAACTTCAGAGTACTTTTTCTTAAGTAGTGAACCTGCCAAACAGAACAACAGGGAGACGCAAAAATACCACTCACTAAACCTGTCCATTTGAACTGGACTGACTGAACATGTTTGTATCCATTATAAAAAAAAAAAAAAAAACATACAAATAAAAAATACAGCAAATGCATTCTAAATCTGTTGATGCTAGTGCTCATATGTGCATAAACACCACTGACCCTTACAAGATCCACCTCTATAGCATTCATTATAAAACACTCACAGGACATTCATTTTGACAACTATGCAAATATTTTGAAATTTCACGCAAAAATACTATGGATCAGAGCCCCGAAAGCATGAATAGTTTGTGAATCAATAGCGGACTTGTGCGTACCTCCGATATACAAGAGTGTCATACATTACGCGCAAGTCCGTTACTATTACTCTGATCGTCTTTACCTTCACATTAGCGTGAGGGTTTGTTTCATGCAGCCAAGAGATGAAGTAGAGACCTGTTTTCCTGTGGGGGTATTGGTTACTTTTATGCGGGCTTTTCCTGGCGGGAGTGGGACAAAACACGAATGTCACGGGCGGAGCGGGACGAAATAACATACATTTCTGCGGGTGCCGGCGGGCGCGGGACTAAAAAATCCATCCCTTGCAGAGTAGCCTATGTGAGCGGAGCGCGGAGTGGAGCGGTGTGATTTTGAATGGAGGGAGGAGCGGATTTTTAAAAAGTCGGAGCGTCCTGGTTTTCACTGCTCCAAGAGCGCTCCACCACGGCTCCATCATGAGAACAATTCACGTCAACTGTCTGTAATATAACTGCATATTAAGCAAGAATTCACATGTTAAACATATTTAGCTATTGCTTGATAGAGATGGATCACGCAAATCAGAAAGAATGTGAAGGCTATGATGACGGCAATAGACATGAGCGGTAAATTATAGTTCACAAGGAATTAGTTTATTTTTAGGTGAACAACAGTTTTTCACACGCAATCGCTCTGTCAATAATGCATTAAAACAAATGTAATGGTATCCGATTTCGAATGAGCAGAAATAACTACGATGAAAACGTATTGTTATTTTCATTACAAACTTTGCACTGCAAAAAGCAGAAATTATACTCTTTTAATGCTGACAATGTTATTGGCATGTGGTAGGAACAAAGTTTGCACAGTAGTGTTCCAAACTCTCCTGTTATTTTTTTTTTTTAATTTTAATATATGTTATGAACAGGACTGTTGTATTTCAAACATACTGAATTTTTTTTGACGCGGAGTGGTGTTTCTGATATCAGTGAGCGAGGAGTGGAGCGGGAGCGGGAAATAATGAACCCGGAGCGGAGTGATTATTAAATGCACGGAGCGCGGAGGGGAAATTGTTGCCGCTCCACTCCGCTCACATACTCTGGTCCCTTGCAGGTCTCTGATGACGCTTGCGTGCAGCAGTTGGAAGTTTTGAGCCGCCTTTCAGTCTGTATTTAACAGTGCCATGAGGCTTGCTGCGCCGAGTCCAAAGCAGTCGATCACAGAACACGAAAGAGGCGTGCTTTGATCATTTTAGGATAGTATTTAAATTAATTTTAAGCCATCTCGCGGCCCACCTGGAGGATCACTGAGGCCCACTAGTGGGCCGCGGCCCACCGTTGAGAATCCCTGTCTTAAGCGATTGAAGTGTTTTGTTGTTGGATGTAATAAAGAACATAGCAGTCATCATTTACTCCCAGCATCTGAGTTGCTGAAGACGCAGAGGATTACTTTTGCTTCGTGCTGGTTAGCAATTTCCAAGTTAGTAAGGTTAACAGTCTCAGAGAACTGCTGCAGGGTGAGCAGAGCTCATTAGCATTTAAAGGGAAATGCACCAAAACAGGTCGCTGAGAACAGAGCTGTTTTTGACAAGATAAAAATGGTGTTGTTTTACGCTACCATTGAGAAATTTTATTCACAGTATGTCATAGCCTTTTCATTAAAACCTTAAAGAATCATTTAAATTGGAAAATGAGCATCCGTTGACCCGTTTAATTAAAATTATTAAATCATTCATAATAAATTAATCAATAATAACACTAACAACAGGGGTCCTTCTGTCCAACTTCCAATGAAATCCTTTCAATTTTTTTTGCAACATTAAAATTAAAAATGTTATTAATTTTCTTTTTCTATAAATCTGCATTAATTTCTGTGTCCATAATTCTCCCATTAACAAACACACACACACACACACACACACACAAAATATCCAACATAAATTTACAGATCACTATTATCCAATGAAAGTTACATCACTTAACCTTAAAGGGGTCATCGGATGCAAAACTCTTTTACATGTTGTTTGAACATTAATGTGTGTTGGCAGTTTGTGTACACAACCACCCTACAATGATAAAAATCCACCCCAGTGGTATTTTCTTAATCTTTAAAAGTAATATCCCCTTTTTAAAATCAGGTCATTCTCAGCTTCTTGTGGGTGTGACGACACACCGACAGAGGCCGCTCCCACAATAGTTGACTGACATGAGCGCCTTACCTTAAACTCGCCCTCACCGAGCAGAAACAGTCCGATTCTGATCGCCATTGTGTCAGGTGCAGGGGAAGACAAGAATGTCTCCGATTGAGTGATTGAGGTGTTCTGTTGTTGGATGTAATAATGAACATAGCAGTCGTCATTTACTCCCGACATCTGAGCCGCTGAAGACGCAGAGGATTAACATTACTTTCGTTTTTGAAAGAAAAACGCCAATCCCGATCTACATATGCATCTATGTTCGTGCAAATCATTCATGATGCAGCTTCATCCACAGCAGAAGTGATTGTAAGAAGTGAGTTTTTTTGCATCTTTGCAAATGGACTTTCTTAATAATGTGCTTGTTAGCAAGTTTCACCACTTAACGTGCCTAAATGCGGCTAAAGTAAACATTACGGCTCATCATCCCACGGAAGAGAGGGGAGGGGCGAGCAGAGCTCAGTAGCTTTTAAAGGAACATGCAACAGCTCGCTCTAAAAAGAGCTGATTTTGACAAGGTAAAAATAGTGTTTTTTACACTGCCATAGAGAAATTTTTACCAAAGTATGTTATAGATTTCTCATTAAGACCCTAAAGAATCACATCAACTTGTGGAAAATGGCCATCCGATGACCCCTTTAAACTGTTTGGTCGGAGTAAATCTTACAAATGTCCATTTTCAAATGAAAAGTCACAATTAGTAAGAGCATAACCATTCAATAAATGTGTTGAGATGAGACATCTATGGTCAAGAGGACAATTATAGATGTATTTCCTAAATCTGATTTGCACTCCTAAGCTCCTCTCCTGATTGTTTTTTCCTGTGCCCCCATAAATAAACAATTAACTTCAGTGAAAAAAATATTCTATTCATTCCATTGGTTCTGTGTATTAATGCCTTAAACATTTTTTATGATCAAGACAGTAAAAGAGAATACTTTAAAAACTGCAAATGCAGACTCACCATTTGCCTATAATAAACTTTATTGCTTCGTCGTCTTGTTGACTAAACCTACACTGGCACACCAAAAAGCTTTTTGACAAAAGGCTGCTCCTACATTCAAAAGGTTTATATGGGCTGAAAGCAGGATAGCAGATTAGATTGTTGACCACTGTTTGGCACCAGAACAGAGCAGAGGTACTGTATATGTGTCCCCTGTGATGTTATTAAAGGATGTTCAGATTGATGCCAATACTCCATTAAATCAAGCCCTGCCTGATCATTATTCCTGTCAGGCACCAGTGCGCCACTTCTGGAGAGGTTAATGACTGTTTGCCCCATTGTCTTTAGGGAAGATTTATCCTGATTAAAGGCCTGAGGAGGTTTAAAGGTCATAATGAGAAAGGATTCTGAGCTCCTGTAGTCTTAAACAGGGTTGAAAGGCTAGAAAGTCCGTTTGAAGATTAGCATCAAATATCAAATTCTTTTTTGGTTTACCTTTGAAATGAGTATGGAAGAGTGTGTGCATGTGTGTGAATGACAATAAGAAAAGCTGTGAAGTAGTTGTGGAAAAAGTACAAATGCATCAAATTTGATTATCTGATAATTTGACTGTTTAGAACGGTGCTAATGATGAGACGACAACAGCAGGCAGATTACTGTTTTCCCACTCTGATGTCCTCCTACAACTTTTTTACCCTTGGCTAACCCGAGTCTCACCCAGTGTTCTGAATCCAACTAGCTTTTGACCTGAAATTGAACCTGACAATCACTGACCAAATATCCCTAGCATACAATTATTCATTTTGAAGTCTTTTAATACAGAACTAGCTCGAGGGTGTCTGTGTGTTACTGAATTTGGATGACCAGCAAAATCATCTAAGAAATGCCTTCAAAGAAATGCACAATATTATGTACAAATCTGTACCCTAGTGTTTATTAGGAGGAAAACACATACAAATGAATACATCAGTGGGTAACGACACAATGTGTGGGGGAAGATGAGTGGCGAGAGAGCTGCGGTTAATTTCACGCCCCTGTATTTTCCCGTCACGCCTGGCTAATTT
>NC_133373.1:16866335-16999719 GCF_049309525.1 Garra rufa | reverse complement strand
AAAATTGTCTGACCAACTTAAATTGAACTGTTGACTGAATATGCAAATGCAAGTTTACAAGCACAGAAGTTGGTTTGGTGGGCGGAGCATGCGCGCTGCAGACGTTGGAGCTCAATTTGAATGAAAGCGACATTTTGATCGTCATTCAAATGTGCAGTATGAGATCACAACAAACTTCATCAACCTTTCAAACTTCATCGTTTGAAGTAAGTATCTTTATTCGTTTTATTATATTTACTATGTTGTTAACATGTTTGTAAAACATCGGTGTCAGCATTAAACATGGTTCGCGACATGCAAATATATCTACTGTTAGAACTTGTAATGCCAGTAAAATGTACAATTGTCTGTTTTGAAAGTCATAAGTAATGTAACATTAGTTTTACTGGCCAAGCTTTTTTTATAAAGCAAGTTTGCATGAACGGTTTCATCAAAGAGAAAATATGTCTCAATCCCGGTTCTCTTACGAGAGGTCTCTCGTACTGCGTAAGTATCTTACGCTAGGGGAAAATCCTTTTCTGCGAGATATTGAAGCCAAAAATTATCCTTAATTTTGAAATAATGTAAAGCGCGTTGCAGCAGCATACAGACATAGGCGAAACAGCTTGTGCGCCTATTGGCTGCTCTGCGGCAATGGCAGCAGCCTATAGAGTGAGGCCTGGCGCGACGCCAGATCCAATGGGGGCATTTCGCGCCCACTGCGTCGCTTCCCGCCTAAAAGGGCGTGGTCTAGGCCTATAAAAAACGCTCGCAGGCAACTATTATCTGATTTTTCATCCTTCAAGCGAAGCACACGCATCGCTGGAGCTGGATAAGAAGCCGCCGTCGACTGCAAGCATCTCAGCGGGACGAGCCACTGAAGCTGCTGGCCACGCCGCCTTCCGTGCATTCCTGCTGCGCTTTCTGGCGCCTATATCCTTTCAAATCTGAAGTGTGTGTCGCAGCTGCGAAACACACTTATCATTAAAAGAGCAAAGTGTCTTTATAAAGATGCCTTCTTGCGGCTCGTGCAGAGCCACACTCAGCGACGGGGACCGCCATGTTGTCTGCGTTTCCTGCCTGGGTGAGGAGCACGCGGTGATTGCGCTCGCTGAGGGCGGCTGCCCTCACTGTGAACCGTTGCCAATAGCGACTCTGAGGAATCGTTTGGCATTTTTCACCGAATCTGCTCCCCCGCCCGCCGCGGTGTCGCGCCGCAAGAAGCGCCATGCCCAGCGGGCTCCGGAACCCCCCCCCCAGCCGACAAAGCTCGCCGGTTCGCCCGCCAGCTTCACCGATCTCGTCAGCTCCCGTTTCGGACGTTAAATGGCCGCTGTCTGCCGCCGCTTGCATCGACGCTGGTGACGAAGGGTCTGTCATGGAGGAGGAGGAGGATTCCTGCTCTATCCTGGCGTCATGCAGTGGGGATTGGGAGAGCTCTGCGGACCTCGCTCCCCCCGCCCACGCTCCGTCAGGTACGAGAGCTTCGATTGAGGCAGAGTTAATGAGGATCCTCACACAGGCCACGGCGAGCCTGGGCCTCGAGTGGTCCTCACCAGAGCAGCCCGTTCACAATCGGCTGGATGGCTGTTTTCTGCCAAAAGGGGAGCGCGCTTCAAGCGCGTCTAAACCGGCGCCTTTTCTTCCTGAGTTACACGAAGAACTGGCTAAGTCCTGGAGCGCCCCCCACTCGGCGAGAGTGCGCCCATCCTCTTCCTTGGCGTTCTCTACTGTGGACGGCGCCGAGAACAGAGGATACCTCTTGATGCCGCCGGTCAAAGAGGCAATTGCAGCCCACTTGTGTCCGCCCTCCGCTGGACGGCGTGCTAAGTCGGCGCTGCCTTCAAAAGCCTGCCGCCAAACTTCAAACCTGCTCCGCCGAGCGTACACCGCCGCTGGACAGGCCGCGTCAGCGCTGCACACTATGGCCACGCTGCAGATATTCCAGGCTGACCTCCTCCGAAGGCTGGATGAGGAAGGGCCTGAAGCGATCTGCGTGCCGGACTTGAGAAGCGCCACGGACCTCGCTCTCCGCGCTACAAAGTCCGCAGCACAAGCCATAGGACGCAACATGGCCGCGCTTACGGTAACCGAGAGGCATTTGTGGCTGACGCTTTCTGAAATGGCCGAGTCCGAACACACCGCGTTCCTCGACGCTCCACTTTCACCCGCTGGCCTGTTTGGATCCTCTGTCAAGGATTTTGCAGAGAGATTCGCAGAGGTACAGAAAGCGTCTCAGGCGATGAGGCACTTCCTGCCAAAGCGCTCCAGTTCTGCAGCCGGCCGTGGGAAACCGCCTGCGCAGAGCTCACGACCTCAGCCACAGCCCGCTGCCGCAGCTTCGCAACGTCACCGAGCGCAAGGCGCGAGACCGCGTTCCTGCTCTTCAGGCCGCCATCCCGCTGGGCGTGGCCCGAGGCCCAGAATTGAATTAAAGCCTGAGCCTCCGAAGCTGTCCTAGCAAAGCTAGGAAAAAGACGGTGCACGAGTCCCGCTGTCGCCGGACCCCCACCAAAGGTATTCGCTCATCCAGTTCCAAAAAATGTGACTGTTCCAGTGTTATATGCAGCCAACAAACCGGCTCTGTCGCCCGTTTGCCTGTACTCAAAAGCTGTTCTCACGGCTACCCAGATAAATTCAAAAAAGAGTGTATTTTCTGGTGTCCCGGCCACGGCCGATGGTGTTTCATGTGTAGTCAGCATGCCCATTTCCCAGTGCCCATCTCTACACACAAGCACACCCTGTCACACAGGTCACGCGCACATAAAATCGACTCAGATCGATTGCGCTTTACAACCGGCCATGGCCGATGGTGTTTCATGTGTAGTAAGCATGCCCACTTCCCAGTGCCCATCACTACACACAAGCACAGCCTGTCACACAGGTCCCGCGCACATAAAATCGACTCAGATCGATTGCGCTTCACATGTGGTAACGTGCCCATTTCACAGTGCCCACAGACATCACATTATGCACGTCCCAAGGTTTCTGTAAAAACGAAACCAAAGTGCATTCCCTATATGCAGGCGAACGTTGTTTGCAGTGTGTTAAATGTGCCTGTTGCCACAAAACCACATCCACACACAGACATAATAGTTCCCGCTATCAGCACCCGCGCCCCGAATGTCACGAGCACGTCTCTTGTGCCACAGCACACCGAAACCACTCCGTTACTGAACGAACGGAGCGCGCTTCGTATTCAACCTCTAGCTATTCATGCAAACGCATGGGAAAAGCTTCCAGGGGTTTCGAAATGGGTGCTGGACATTATAAAAGGAGGCTATTCGCTACAGTTTCACCGACGCCCGCACCGCTATACAGCGCGCGTCGAGACCACGATGCAGACAGAAGCAGCACACCTGCTTCGAGCCGAAGTGGCGAAACTATTGAGCAAAGGGGTCATAGAGCCCCTTTCTCAAGCTCAAAGCGAAGGAGGGCTGTACAGCAGATATTTCCTGGTACCGAAAAAAGACGGTGGTCTCAGACCCATACTAGATCTAAGGCAACTGAACAAAGCGCTGGTGAAGCGTCGGTTCAGGATGCTCACGACCAGAAAAATCCTCGCACAAGTTCGCCAAGGAGACTGGTTCGTGTCAGTGGATCTGAAAGACGCGTATTTTCAAATACAGATAGCGTCACGTCACAGGCGGTTTTTGAGATTCGCCTTCGAGGGCCAGGCATATCAGTACACAGTCCTGCTGTTCGGTTTGTCCCAGGCACCGCGTACATTTACGAAGTGCATGGACGCAGCGCTCGAACCTCTCAGACTGAAAGGCGTGCGCATACTGAACTATTTGGACGATTGGCTGATTCTAGCGCAATCTCGCTCAGTGCTTGCAGAGCACACGACCATGTTACTCGATCACCTCAAGAATTTGGGTCTCAGAGTCAATTGGGCGAAGAGCTCTCTGTCTCCCAGTCAGAAGACTTCCTTCCTGGGCACAGAATTGGACTCGCTGTCAATGATAGCGTGGCTATCACCACAGCGCGCAGCAGACATTCTGCGCACAGCGGGCTCGTTCCGCTGCGGCGCATCCGTCCCGCTCAAAAAATTTCAGAAAATGCTGGGTCTCGTGGCCTCAGCGTCATCAGTTCTCCAGCTGGGTCCGCTCCGCATGTGCCCACTGCAGTTCTGGTTGAAAGTGCGCGTCCCGCGTCAAGCATGGGCGTCCGGTCGGCTTCGTCTCACAGTCAATCAGAAATGTGTCACAGCCCTGGAACCGTGGAAAGTAGTCGACTGGTTCCAGTCAGGTGTAAGCCTGGGGACTTCCTCGAGAATAAAAGTGGTGTCTATGGACGCGTCCACCTCGGGATGGGGGGCTCTGCTCGAGGGCAGACCGTCTTTTGGCCAGTGGTCAGAACGGGAAAAGCTCCTGCATATCAACTGCCACGAAATGCTGGCAGTACAGAACGCGCTGACGCGCTTCTGTCCCCAAATAAAGGGAAACCATGTACTAGTCCGCTCGGACAACATGTCAGTGGTGTCCTACATAAATCGCCAGGGCGGTCTCAGGTCCAAAAACCTATACAGGCTTGCAGAACACCTCCTGGTATGGGCTTAGCGCAACCTGCGCTCGCTGAAAGCAGCGCATGTGCCGGGGCTTCTAAACATAGGGCTAGACAGACTGTCCAGGAACAATGTTCCAGCAGGCGAATGGTCTCTACACCCACAGACAGTACAACTACTGTGGAAAAAATTCGGCAGAGCGGAAGTAGACCTGTTTGCGTCTCAGAACAACGCTCACTGTCTCGAATGGCCCCGCCGTCATCTCTATGCTTTTCCCCCCGTCTCTCTCCTACCTCAGGTGATAGAGAGGGTCAGGGAAAAAGGATGTTCAATACTGCTGGTAGCGCCGTTTTGGGAAAACCAGCCCTGGTTCCCAGCGCTGATGCAGCTGACGAGCACTGCCCCGTGGCCGATACCAGTGAGGAGAGACCTTCTCTCTCAGGCCAGCGGCTCGATTTGGCATCCTCACCCAGAGCTGTGGTCCCTTCATGTCTGGGCCACCAGCGAATATATGATGAACTCCCTAAAGGAGTATTAAACACGATCATGCAGGCTAGAGCCCCTTCTACGAGACGGCTCTATTCCTCAAAATGGTCTGTGTTTTCGGGTTGGTGCGCAGCCCGCGGCTCGTCACCCACTAACTGTGGTGTGACGGAGGTGCTTTCCTTTCTACAAGAGCTGCTGGACAAGGGCAGAACCCCGTCCACGCTCAAAGTCTATGTGGCGGCCATAACAGTGTTTTCGACAACGCTAGGTCAGTCAATAGGAGAGAACGATTTAGTTATTCGCTTCCTGAAGGGAGCTAGAAGACTGAATCCTCCCAGACCTCCCTCAGTCCCCGTATGGGACCTTTCTGTGGTACTAGAGGCCATGAAAGGTGGACCATTCGAGCCTCTGCAGACGATTGATTTGAAATACCTGTCTCTTAAGACTGTGTTTCTGCTGGCTCTCGCTTCAGTGAAGCGCATAGGGGACTTGCACGCACTCTCCGTGAGCGCGACGTGCATGGAATTTGGACCTAATGACTCTAAAGTCATACTCAAACCCAAGCATGATTACGTTCCAAAATCCCTCAACACACCGTTTAGGGCACAGGTCATCGCTCTGTCAGCCCTACCGGTCACTGATGAGGAAATGGACGCGAGCCTCCTATGCCCAGTCAGGGCATTACGAGCTTACGTGTCTCGCTCGTCTGCTTTTAGGCAGACAGAACAGCTTTTTGTTTCATTTTATGGGCGTCCCAAGGGACTGGCCACGTCGAAACAGAGCCTATCCAGATGGATAGTTGATGCTATTGCGCTGGCATATGCTTCCAAGGGCATGCAGTGCCCGCTGGGTGTCAGAGCACATTCCACGAGGGGCATGGCCTCATCGTGGGCTTAGTCGAGTGGGATTGCCTTGCAAGATATTTGTACGGCGGCGGGCTGGGCCTCTCTGTCTACATTTATAAGGTTTTACAACCTGGAGGTTCCCGCCTTACAGGCCAGGCTGCTGTCAGTCTAGATAATCAGTGTTGTCTGACCTGATGCTATCAGCTCGAAATGCTGCGTCTACTGAGCACAGCTCTGGGGTCGACAGTGAAAGTAGTAGCACAAGATGTGCCTGGGCAAACTGTGTAAAGACCCTTATTTCCACGTCAGCTCAGGCCGTAACCCCGCCCTGTATGTACGTTAACTTAGCGTCTGAGTGACGCTGCACTATGTGGAAGAGTGCGGTGTTGCCCCTCCCTCTTCCCCGGACTCCCTGTGAGTTCTCTAGGTGATTATGAACTGTATGAACCCCGGGCTTTCGCCCTTGGGTCTTTGGTGTCAGATCTCAGCATGCACGGCGTTTTACACTGGGTCCCCTAGCGTAAGATACTTACGCAGTACGAGAGACCTCTTGTAAGAGAACGTACTCGGTTACTAACGTAACCTCGGTTCTCTCTAGAGAGGGAACGAGTACTGCGTATCTACTGGTTGCTTCGATGATGAAAAACCAGATAATAGCTGCCTGCGAGCGGTTTTTATAGGCCTAGACCACACCCTTTTAGGCGGGAAGCGACGCAGTGGGCGCGAAATGCCCCCATTGGATCTGGCGTCGCGCCAGGCCTCGCTCTATAGGCTGCTGCAGTTGCCGCAGAGCAGCCAATAGGCGCGCAAGCTGTTTCGCCTATGTCTGTATGCTGCTGCAACGCACTTTACATTATTTCAAAATTAAGGATAATTTTTGGCTTCAATATCTCGCAGAAAAGGATTTTCCCCTAGCGTAAGATACTTACGCAGTACTCGTTCCCTCTCTAGAGAGAACCGAGGTTACGTTAGTAACCGAGTACGTTTTATATCATGCAAATCACACGATCAGGACAAACTTCATCAACCTTTCAAACTTCATCTTTTAAAGTAAGTACCTTTTTTGTTTTATTATATTTATTACATTGTAAAATGTTTGTAAAACATCAGTGTCATCATTAAGCACTATGTACATGATACAAATATATGTACTTTTAGGGTTTTTAATGCCAGTAAAATGTACAGTTGTGTGTTTTGACCTGGTTTTGAAAGTCATAATTAAGTAATGTAGTGTCTCTGGCCAAGTTTATTATTTTAAAGCAAGTTTGCATTAACTTCTCATTAAGAAGAAAATATGTCATAATCCTGGTTTTATATTTTGCAAATCTAACTTCATGGTGTACAATCTTGATTTTATTTACCACAGTTATTGGAAATAATGTTTGAGCACAAGATAATGACAAACTTCATTGTTTGAAGTAAGTAGCTTTATTAATTTTATTATATTTATTATATTGTTAAAATGTTTGTAAAACATTAGTGTGATCATTAACCATTGTTTGCTATCCTGGTTTTATTTACCACAGATATCAGAAATAATGTGCAATTTGTGATATAGACTTAACATAAAATGTAATTGTGTTGTTTATTACATTACAGAAAAAGCATGATCAAGTGGACAATGTTGTCTGAGATGCTGGAACAATGGCCCATCCTGTCCTTTCCTAATGAGGTAAAAGTACTAGTCTTAACAGGAAGTATTTAACTGGTATAGTTTTTATAATTGAGGTTACTTTCTGGTGATGTTTTTGTCTGTTGAACAATTTTAATATATATTTTATATAGCTGAAACACGTTTTTTCTTTCATCAAATAGGTAATGAGTTCAAATGCATTACCAACATGGACCTCCCACCTTCAGATCATTGTTACACCAACATACACCACAACTTCTGAGGTCGTACAGAGCAAGACAGTGGAAAGGAGATGGAAGATCTTGTTAAGCTTAATCAACAGGTAACATGTTAATGACAATCATGTGTACCCTCTAGACTGTATGATTTATCTGAGTCCTTTAATTGTAGAATATAGCATGTTTTCAGGAGGAAACTGATTGTGTATTTCTCAAGTGAACATGGGCTGATAAAACTAAATGCTGAATTTAGAGTAACACAATGCTAAAAAGATTGTCAATTCATTGACTCATTAGTAGATGTTTTGTTACTTTACATATAATGTATACATTTTAACTCATAAGGTCTTGTGCTTTGGCACACAACAGTCATTAAGTTAAAGGGTTACTACTCCCCAAAATTAAAATTTTGCCAGTAATCGCTTCATTTGTCCTCGAACACAAATTAAGATTTTTTTTATTAAATCTGACGGCTCTCTGTGCTTCCTATCAGTGTCCAGAAACGTAGCAAGGAGATGGGTCAAATAATCCATGTGACATCAAGAGTTTAATTCTAATTTTACGAAGCTGTGAGAATACTTTTTGTATGCAAAGAAAACAAAAATAACAAATTAATTAAACAATTCGTCTCCTCCGCATCATATTTTGGAGTGTATCACCTGACCGCAAACGCTGATCTGGAAGTTGATCTTGTTAATTACATCTATGGAAGAGATAGAGAGCTGTCAGATTTCCTCAAAAATATCTTCTGAGGACGAACAAAACTTTTATGGGGTTGGAACAAAAGTGTAAGTGATTAATGACAAAATTTTCATTTCGGGGTGGAGTAACCCTTTGAAGGTCAAATAAATAACACTACATGACATCTCTTAATAATTCTTATTTGGTACCCATTTTTTCAGACCTCAAATATTGTGAATCACAGACCTGAAGCTGTTCTTGAATGTCCCCCTTTGTTTCTCTGTGAAGATTCTCCTGCACTGTCTAAAAAATGTTTGGTGAGTATGTTTCATTAATTCTTCGTTCTTTTATTCAATGTAGGTCAGTAGGATTTAAAACTTATTAACATACAAAATAAAAATGCTGTTCCACATGTAGGATAAGCTAAATGTTTACATTGAAAATATATTAAAAAAAAACTTCATAAACCACTCACACTAAAATTATTTTATTTGGTTGTTTCATATAATTGTTTTTCAGAAAAAAAACACTTAAAACTTAGATCAGCTGATAATGATGTATTTGTTGTTTCATTAGGACACATCTCCAGCAGAAAGACAGACCATGGGGATGAAGATTGGAATTCTTGTTTTAACTGAGGATGTCGCCCCTAGCACACTGCCTACCTTTACCAACTTTGCTGTTGTTTTGAAGGAGGAGCTTCAGACCTGCATTCTGCTGTTTCTTACCAGTTTGACCTTATCTTCGCCTTGGATTTTAAATACTCCAAAGAACTCAGATAGGCTTTTGAGGTAATTGAGAAGGTGTTTATTGAAATGGGAACTCTCTGCTCTACAAAGGTACTAAACTGAACTCTGGAATCTTGCTTGTGCTTCTTTTAAGTTTAATGTATCTTAGCATCTTAATGTTAAAATCAGAAACATTCAAAGGGATTGTTGTACTGTGAATAGAATGTTTGAAAAGACGGTTTCATGTCACTGTTATTAATGTTTTAGCGTTATGAAAGTGGGCACTTACTGCTCTACAAAGGTGAAGTCCCTTAAAAGTAAACTCTTGCTGTGAACAATGAAATCTTGGTGTGAGCATATTTTAAATTAAACAAAATATTAGCATCTTAATGTCAAAATGTTAAAGGATTATTAAACTGAATTGTTGCAATGTGAATATAATTTTTTACAATGTCATTTGTATTTATTTATTTTGGTTAATTGTGTGTTTATTTATTTTTTCATCTGTTCAGAATCTTTATAAATTGTGACAATTAATTTGTATTTTGTTTCATTTGTATTTGTACAATTTTTTTGTTTTTATTGTTTGTTTAAAAATGTTAATGCTGATTGCATCTTCAGTATTTTGACATTTTTTCCAGGATTTTTATTTTATTTTATTTTTTTGACTAAATTTTTTCTGTTAAGAAGTAATGCTGTTATTTTATCTTGTTTGTATTTCTTTCTGCATTCAAGATAATAAACTAAATTTGATGCCTGCAGTTACAGTTGTATTTATGCTAACTAGGACAAAACCTCTTTGTCTATAAAACTCACAGAAAAAAGTTCAGACCATAATTCATTAAGAGACATTAAAAAAAGCATAATAAGTCTTTTTAACTAAGAAAAATGTGTTAGCTGAACAAAAAAGAGTCATGTGACTTTACTCAGTGACTTGAGTTGAGTGAACAACTCAACTCCAAAGTTGAGTAAACTCAAAAAAGCTGTGCAGCGAGTTGCCTTGAAATTTTAAGTTAAGTCAACTTTTCATTTTTTACAGTGCAGTCACCCACACAAGTCACACCCTCTGAGGAACCACCCACTCGTTCCAGATCACCTGACTTCTGATTACTCACCTTCACAACCAACAATACTGCTGTTTGCTACTTACCTGCTGTTCAAATAAACTTACCATTCTTATCGTATACTTACCTCCGTCTCTGTATTCATCTGTGTGTGACAGAAGACCAGACCATACTGAAATGATCACTGAAGAAACCACTGCACCGAATCCCTTCACCGAACTCATCAATGCATTCAAGGCGGCTCTTACACCACCTCTGCCGCCATCTGCCTCAGGAAGTCCCATGGCCTTACCAACCACGTTCGCTGGAGAAGCGGCTAAGTGCAGCGGTTTCCTGCTACAGGTCGAACTATACAACCACAACAGTTTCCCACGGAAGATTCTAAGGTAGCATTTCTCATGTCTCTGTTGACTGGCAAAGCTTTACAATGGGCAAAAGCCATATGGAACGCTGACAATCCCATTATTCATTCGTTTGATCAATTTACCAGTCATTTTTCTGAAGTATTCAGCACAACCACCAGTGTACTCACCGTCTCTGATCAACTGTTCCGGTTACAACAAGGATCTTCTTCGGTGCACGAATACACGCTTCACTTCCGCACACTGGCGGCGGCTATGGTTTTTTTTGTGGCAAACCTGGTCATTTACTCTGCAACTGTCCAGTCAGACCCCCACGTCCTGTGGTGAGTACCATCCAATCTGAAATAGAAACTGCCCAACTTACATTGATTCCAGTGACTATTCATACTGCTGAACGCACTCTCTGTTTTTCTCCTCTAATTGACTCAGGCGCCTCGGGAAATTTCATCTCCCAAGACTGTTTAGATCTCCTGCAGTTACCTCGCCTACACCACCATCCGGAATATGCAGTAAGAACCATTCAGGCAAAACCACTGGGACGTGGGCGGATCCGTTATTCATCACCGTCAATCACCCTTCAGATTGGACTGTTTCATCAGGAAAGGATTAAACTTCTGGTACTGGAAAATTCCACCGTCGACATCATCCTCGGACATCCCTGGCTTCATCTCCACCATCCTGAACTCCGCTGGGATCCATGTGAGATGTGCGTCATCAGCTGGAGTAAGCATTGTCTAAAGAACTGTATGTCATCACAACTACCACCTGCCTCTGTTTCTCTGTCTCTAGCATCAACTAAAATTTAGAGTCGACATCAATACCTCGATTGAGATCCCAGCGGAGTACATGGACTACGAGGATGTGTTTAGTAAGCAAGCTGCCACCCACCTTCCTCCACATCGGCCATGGGACTGCACTATCGATCTTCTACCTGGGGCTCAACTACCCAAGGGACGGGTGTATCCAAAACCACCTATTTCTGAAGCTGGAGAAGTGCGAGTTTCACAAGACGGCGGTGCAATTCCTGGGCTACAACATCAGCCCGAGGGTGTGCAAATGAATCAGAACAAGGTTCTCGCCATCCAGAATTGGCCCCAACCCAGCACTATCAAAGAACTTCAAAAGTTTCTGGGGTTTTCCAACTTCTACCGCTGATTTATCAAGGATTACAGTTCCATCACCGCACCTCTGACCTCCCTCCTTCGTGGCCAACCTAAACATCTCGGCTGGAACACCTCTGCCCACGAAGCCTTCCAACAACATAAGAAGATCTTCAGCACTGCTCCTCTCCTACGTCATCCTGATCCTGACCATCCCTTCGTGGTTGAGGTTGATGCATCTACCATCAGCGTTGGAGCAGTGCGTCGCAAGCGGCTTGTGACTCCACTCTCCTCCATCCGTGCCTACTTTTCCAAAAAGCTGTCCCTGGCGGAGCAGAATTATGACGTAGGCAACCGTGAGCTACTAGCCATCAAGCTCGCCTTGGAAGAGTGGCGTCATTGGCTGGAAGGGGCTAAACACCCATTTCTGATCATCACCGACCACAAGAACCTTCAATACCTCCGAGAAGCTAAACGTCTCAATCCGAGACAAGCCAGATGGGCTCTGTTCTTTACCCGGTTCTAGTTCAAGATTACCTACCGTCCCGGATCCAAGAACATACCGGCTGACGCACTATCCCAACAATTCTCCAGTGACTCTTCCACCGAACCAGAACACATCATTCCACCCGAACTGATTGTTAGCCCCATCCAGTGGAACATCGACACCTGGATCCAAGAGGCCACTCTGGCCACGCCGGAGTGTCCTGAAGGTAAAATCTACGTCCCTAGCTCCCAACGTCAACGCCTTCTGGACACTGTCCATCAATCTCCGGGCTCTGGACACCCAGGTAGCAGAAGGACCCTCTCGCTTCTCCAACCTCGTTACTGGTGGTCCAGTATGACCCGGGATGTCAACAGGTACGTCCAAGGCTGCTCAGTCTGTCCCACTACTAACACTCCTCGTCATCTGCCCACAGGAAAACTGGTACCACTCCCCATCCCACAGCGACCCTGGTCCCATCTCGGGGTTGACTTCGTGACGGATCTTCCGAATTCAGAAGGCAACACCTGCGTGCTGGTAATTGTGGACATATTCTCCAAGGCCTGCAAGCTTATCCCTTTGCGAGGCCTCCCCACGGCTATGGATACCGCCGAACTCCTCTTCCAGCACGTCTTCTGTCACTTTGGTCTCCCCGAGGAAATAGTGTCAGACCGGGGTCCACAGTTCATTTCACATGTCTGGAAAGCATTTTTCAAATCACTCGGAATCTCTGTTAATCTCTCTTCAGGGTACCATCCGCAGACCAACGGCCAGACTGAGAGGAAGATCCAAGAGCTTGGACGCTACCTCCGGGCATACTGTTCTGAGGACCAACACAGCTGGAGCAGGTTCCTCCCATGGGCCGAGTACGCACAGAACTCTCTGCGCCAGGACACTACCGGCTTAACACCTTTCCAGTGCGTACTCGGTTTTCAGCCTCCGCTGTTCCCCTGGACGGAGGAACCCACACATGTTCCAGCTGTCGACTACTGGTTTCGAGAGAGCGAGAGAGTGTGGGACTCAGCTCATCGTCACATCCAAAGAGCCATCAGACGACATAAGGATTTTGCAGATGCTCGTAGGAGAGTGACTCTATTATACCAACCTGGGGATAAGGTCTGGCTCTCCACGAAGGACATCCGGCTAAGACTACCTTGTCGTAAGCTGAGTCCCCGCTACATTGGTCCATTCGAGATCCTGAGGCAGATTAATGAAGTGACAGCTCCCACCCAGGTACAGAATTCATCCCACTTTTCACGTGTCCCTTCTAAAACCATTTTTCCCCTCTGCCACAGAGACCACCGGAGCTGAAGCTGAACCTCCTCCTCCTGAGATCCTGAATCAACCATCTGTCTACACTGTGCGTGAGATCCTGGATTCCCGACGTCGAGGTGGACACTTGGAATATCTGATCGACTGGGAGGGGTATGGACCGGAAGAGCGATCCTGGGTGGCCATAGACGACGTTCTAGATCCCCAACTCCTGGCTGACTTCCATCGGAGCCACCCGGATTGTCCTGCCCCTCGCAGTCGTGGTTGTCCTCGACGTCGGAATAGGGCGTCGGGAGCCGCCCCTGGAGGAGGGGGTAATGTTAGAGTCTCACCCCAGTCACCCACACAAGTCACACCCTCTGAGGAACCACCCACCCATTCCAGATCACCTGACTTCTGATTACACTCACCTGATTCCAATTACCACACCCCATATATACCGGGACTGCTCATTCACTCATTGTCTGGTCTACAGATCGCACTCCCTGCTACTGCTGTTCTCCCAGACCCCTATGAACTCTGATTCTCCCATCTGTTCCCGCGGATTACGCTACCTGTGCACAAGGACTGTTCAGATAAGATTACTCACCTTCACAACCAACAATATTGCTGTTTGCTACTTACCTGCTGTTCAAATAAACTTACCATTCTTATCTTATACTTACCTCCGTCTCTGTATTCGTCTGTGTGTGACACTAGTCTGTACTTTTCTTGAATTAATTAACACCTTACTGGGATTTTTTCCATTAATGGAATAAGGGATGAGTCTTGTGGCTTCGTCTAGCACCGTCTGCAGAACCAAAATGCATATTTCATTAGTAAAATCAAAGACTTGATTAATGGCACCTTAATCTTTCTGATCCTCATAGTAAGTAAGCATTTGATGCTGTCCATCTGCATCAAAAACAGTATTTATGGACCAGGCTGGTCCAGCTAATGTGCATGACAAGTGATTGTTTTAACTATAATGTAAAACTTCCACTTCTACAGCTGTAATTTTGTGCAATACAATGACTGCAACTCAAGTTAAAACAAGTACAAAGACCAAAAAATTACCCTATAGTTGTATGTGCAAGCAGCTTATTACAACCTACATTTCCGCAAATGTACATTTATGCATTTGGCACAAGGTATACATTTTATCCTTGTTCCTTGCAATCAAACCCATGATTGTTACGCTTCTATAACACAGTACTCTACCAATCACACAAATTCTAAATCCTAACACAGATAAAAGGGCACATTGCATTTATATATATAAAAATAGATGTCCCATGTTGTATATTGCATTAAACAATATAGGGCCATGTTGTTATGCTGTTGTTGTTGTTGTTATGGTAAATGTATTCTAACAAAATAATGGTTAAAATAACTTTTTTTTTTCTAAACAATATAAATCTCAAATATTTTAGTATTACAAGTATTTAGTATTTTACATTATTGTTACAAGGCTCACAGGCAAGGTCAATCATCAGCAAACACAACAGTAAAAACAAGGCAAGACGTAATCCAGAGACAGGCATAAGGTCAGAGCAGGCAGCAAACATTCAGGAATAAATCCACAACAGCAAACAGTCCAGGACAGGCAGCAAAAATATTGGAGAAATCTTCCCCGGCATCTGGAATCAAGTAGGTCTCAAACCTGGTATGCCTCCTCGATGATAGGTGGGGGGCCCTGGCCACTTGTCTCCTCCTCCTCCTCCCCTCTTAGACCATCAGCGCCAAACGGTAAGAAACTGGTGTGATCTGTCTAACAATCTGGAAAGAATCCACGTACCTGGGACTGAGTTCCCTGCAGGGAAGCCTGAGGCAAAGATCTCGGGTGGATAACCAGACCCACTGACCTGAAGTATATACTGGACTGAGGCGACGATGACAATTGGCTTGCAACTTGCATGTAGCAAGTGGGGTGTGCCTGATTCCTTGCTTCTCTGAAGTCAATTGTTGACAGATGGTAACTCGGTGAGTTCTCCTGACCATGGAAATAGAGGAGGTTGGAAACCCATTACACATTGAAAAGGAGTTAGCCTTTGGTGGAGGGTAAAGGGTTTTTGAAGTGAGTTCTGTGCATACTCTGATCAAATGAGGAATCGATTCCAGTCTGTTTGATTCTGATGGCAGTAGGATCTGAGAAACCGGATAATTTCCTGATTGAGACACTCCGTCTGACCATTGGATTGGGGATGATATCCTAAAGTGAGATTAAAGTTGATATTGAGCTGTTGGAAGAAAGCTGACCACACTCTTGAGGTGAATTGATGACCCCAGTCTGAAGCAATATTCTCAGGGAGACCATAGAAACTAAACACAAATTTGCACAGGAGTTCAGCAAAAACCTGTAGGCAGCTTGGGCAGTGGCATTAGACAGCAGGCCTTGGAGAATCAATCTATGACAGTGAGTGTGGTGGTATTACCGTTGGATTTGGGGAGGTCTGTAACAAAGTGTACAGCAAGATGGTACCATAGACGTCGATGAACTGGCAACGGATGCAATAATCCAGATGGCAATTGTCTGGGAGGCTTACTTGTGTTACAGTTGCTGAATTCACAAATAAAGTCTATTGTGTCTGCCTGCATGGTTGACCACCAGAAGCTGTTCTGAAAAAAAAAGAGTGCCCACCTGGCCTGTTTGGGATTCAGTCTTTTGGCAGATTGCAAATATTCTAAATTCTTGTGATCAGTTAGAAAACGAAAAGGATGTTTAGCTCCCTCTAGCCAATGACGCCACTCCTCCATAGCTGATTTCATGGTCAACAATTCCTGGTTTATGACATTGTAGTTCTGTTCAGCTGTTTGCAGGAAAAGTTAACACATGGATAGATAGAGGGTGAACCATGCCATTGTAAGAGGATGGCTCCAATGCCAATATTTGAGGCATCCACCTCAACTACAAATGGGAGTTCCAGATCAGCGTAATGGATAATGGGAGCATACATGAATTGTGACTTGAGTTGCCTGAGCTTTGGTTGATTATGTGAGATGTAATGAATTTCTCCTTGTCATGGAGGTTAAAAGAGAAGCCTCAGAACTGAAATTTCTAATAAATAGTTGGTAGAAATTCGCAAATCACAAAAACTGTTGTAATTTCTTTAAGGTTGTGGGTTGCGGTCCAGAACAGTTTTGACCTTCTTCTTGTCCATGGTGACTCCATTTTGACTGATGATGTAGCTCAGAAATAAAGTGGCGGTCTGGTGAAATTCACATTTTACCACTTTGGCCTACAACAAGACATTGTTGATAGAGGATTGGAAAATGCACAAAGGGCATAACCAAATATTCATAGAGGCCAGTGTTGGTAGAAAAGCCTGTTTTCCACTCATCTCCCTCCCTAATTCAAATGAGATCATAGATGCGGAGGTCTAGTTTGGAAAAGTACTTGGCTTTGCGGAGTTGTTCTGAGGCAGCTGGTACCACAGCCAAAGGGTATAATTTGACAGTGATGTAGTTGAGCACGTGATAATCAATGCAGGCCATCATGCTTTTTCTTAACGAATAACTTGGTGGATGCAGGCGACATGGAAAGTCTGATAAAACTCTTTGAGAGCTCTTCATGGCTATGGATTCAGGTCAGAAAAGATTCAACCTTTAGGTTGTACTTCACAGTTCAATAGTGCAATCACCTAAGAAGTAGGGGGTAGTTCCGATGCCCTGGACCTACTTAAGGCCTGATGTCTAAGTATTCAGAGGGAAGGTTAGGAGGGAGAACTGGTTTGTCCTTAACCCTCCTGTTACCCTAAAATCCGCTAACACCTTTTTCCCACTGGGGTCAATTTGACCCCAAATTTAAAACCTCTAGAATATGATATTTTTTTGCTAAAAGGTTAGTGTCAGGTAATTGATGTCTTTGTTGACTACTTAACAACACTCTGAAACACCCCCCAACTTTCACTGTCAAAAACCTGTGACAAAATCTCACTGACAGAAAACCTTTGCGTAGAGGCCATTTTCGATTGAGAGAGCAATTCAACTGACAGTGGTTCTCGCAATACTACAGGTATGGTTGTGTTAGTTTTATTTTTTATTTTTATTATACTTAACATATAAAATTATAGTGCATATTATAAAATCATAGCATGTTATAGTGACCTCAATATCACCCAAAACAAATGTGTGTAAATTTTTTATATTTCTTATGTTTTATACAGCTAAAAGAACCTGGGGTCAAATTGACCCCAAAGAACACCGATGTAACAAAAATGTGTACAGGGCATTGAACAAATAATATCATGTTAGTTTTATGTTTACCAAGTTTTCCCCATTAAATTAGGAAAAGTCATTCAATCTGAAGCAAAAAAAAAAAAGTCAATTATATATGTACATACGTTAAACATTGAATGGGGTCAAATTGACCCCAAGGATAACAGGAGGGTTAAGAGTTACAATCAGAACAAAGAGTGAGGAAATGTCTGTTAGACAATTGGTGTGGCATGATGAGTCCCTTTGGATGATTTGACCAGGAGATTTGAGGGTTATGCTTGTGTAACCAAGGTAGTCCCAGAATTACCAGGTTATGAGGTGATGTGATGATGTAGAAAAAATTTCTTTTGGTTTTGCAGGGAAGGGCCGCAGTCTGTAGTTGCAGATCCGTGGTGCTATGAATCAACGGATCTAGCTCCTCCACAAAACAAGACTTCACAACAAGGAAGAGTCTGAGAAATAGTCCACTGATGCACATCAAGTGCAAGAGTAATCAGTGGCAGGTACATGGGGCAGTTGTTGACAAAAAGTCCAAAAGGGAGTTAATATTCACAAGAGGGATCCCTCTGATAGCCAATGAGAGGAACTGTGGGAACATCATTTGTGACATGTTGTGAGCATGAAAAAAAAGTATTATTATGGGTGAAAATCTTTCACGTCAACTCAGGATAGTCACTAAGGGTTGGGGACTGTGTGCAGTCTTGTGGCGCTATCAGGCAATTAGCTTTGTCAGGACATTGTTTTCCTATGGCTATTGACTCACTAGTCACATTGCATTTATGACTATGGTTATTGCCTTAAAGAAATCTGGACTTAAGTGCTCATAAGCAAAGATGGCAGCTTTCATTCGTCCTGCACCAGAACAAACACATTTCATTGAGATGAACGGGCATGCCAGTCTTTCCAGGTATTAGAGATGAACAGATTGTAATTCCACTTGGTCGGCCCACCATTTGAATTGGACTCACTACTGTAAAGTACAGTTTTAACAAGCCACACGAGAATGCCACTGCTACTTCTCATCATCTGTCAAAAGCAGTTACAGGACATGCTACAACAGATCTGTCTGGTTGTTATCAAGAGTTTGACCCTCTCTCAGGGTGGGTAGCAAAAACATTGTTTATGAAAATCAGCTTATTTTCTGAGCAGGGCAGCCTTAGGGTAGCATGCTTAAGCACCATGGGTACATCTATGCATAAGGATTAGGGCAAGGGCTGTTGAAATTTCAAATTCCACAAAAAAAGCCAAAAGACACCA
The DNA here is from genome assembly GCF_049309525.1 of Garra rufa. Classification (NCBI taxonomy): domain Eukaryota; kingdom Metazoa; phylum Chordata; class Actinopteri; order Cypriniformes; family Cyprinidae; genus Garra; species Garra rufa. The sequence continues at coordinate 16,980,906 of NC_133373.1, read as the reverse complement.
CTCACTCACTCAGCAGTCACTATTGACGTAAAGAGAGAGAGAGAGAGAGAGAGAGAGAGAGAGAGAGAGAGAGAGAGAGAGAGAGAGAGAGAGAGAGAGAGAGAGAGAGAGAGAGAGAGAGAAACAAAAGGAATATAAATTGAAAAAGTGTTTCAAATTGTTTGGCATTTGCCTCCTGGATGAACCTGTAGTGTATAATTAGTAGTGTATTTTATTGGAAACAGTCACTTGAACTCCCAAACTCTTAAAAACTTGTTGAGTTCAATGGAGTATGAAATGGGAGGTATTAGCATTCACTGGCATGAGAGATTCCTGTTTTCCTCTAAAACATTTTTGGTTAGTTTTAGTACTGAACAAATTCAGTTTCAGGATTTTACTATGAGCAATGCAATCAAAATGTAGCCAGTGAACTTTAAATATTCAGTGCATAACTGTATCAAATATTAGTTTAAATATTCAGTGAACAACAATTCCATTTTCCAGGGCTGTAACTATGGAAACAGGCCCCTTGCTTGCTAATGACTACATCTATTGTAGTTATGATATCTGTAATTGTATTAAACTAATTGTGCTTTGAATGAATATTCATGCTCAAACTGTAGCTTTACAAAGGTTGTGCAATGTAAGAGTTTCTTTGATGCACAATTTCTTCACAAGACATTTTATTTCAGTGTGGAATTCCAGGGTAGTTGGCTTCTAGGAACATGGTGGGTGTCCAGTGTAGAGCATGACCTAATGGAAATACAGTAAAATGAGGTTTATATCAAGACCTTTTTGTTTTTGTTGTGATCTTTAAACTACTATATGAGGGTTTTGAAATCACTTTTGTTGCAGACCAGTAGCCAGTGGAAGGAGGCAAAAATAGGAGTAATGTTTTTGTACCTGTATTTATGCTTTTGTGTACCCTTCTGGCAGCAGAATGAGCTGTAATCAGATGGGTAAAAATATGTCTGAGTATAATTCCAGTATAAGAAGGGATAAAAGCCACTTTTTAAAGATCATTAAAAGACAAAAAAAAAAAAAAAAAAAGCCTAGCTATAAGCCTAAATTGAAAAAAACTTACTCTAACAACTGCATTAATTTGATGGCTGTTCCCATTAAATTATGTTATTTCTGAATGTTCAATTTTTTTTTAAATATGGAAACATTAGGTTTTAAGGATGTTACGGAAATGTTTCTTTTAAATGTTCTCTGAACCATCTGAAACTAAAAGTAACATTTAATGTACTAGTAGTAATGTTTAATAACCATCTGAAAGCAGTCGTAATGTTTAATGTTTAGTAATATTAGCCAAAGATCTGAGAACATTCCCTAGTACATCCTTAGTAGGGCTATTAATCATTAAAAAATGTTTTTCAATCCATTTTTTTTTTTTTTTTTTTTTTTGGTCTTTGGTCTTTGGTCTTTGGTGACCAAAACAAACATTCTTAATCAACAGCCATTTTAAATAAGTAATACTGATTCCTCTTTTAGGGGAGAATGCATGAAATGTATTCTCCTTTGTAATGAGACATTGGGGTCTAGGCACCAGGGAATTTCTGACTTCTTTATTTGCCAACTGCTGCTTCTTCTCTAGCCTATTCAACTCAGTACACTGAAAGAACATGAGCTGTAGCTACTGTCATCTGGCATTCAGGTGGTTCGCTGCTCACAATATTTGTCTATTTTCAAGATCCATTTCAAGATCACATTTGCAAGGAGAGTGCTGTCTGCTTCCCTGGAGTATTGCATAGCTAAACATTTAACAAGCACCTACACTGTAGCTTGTTCTAGACAAGAACTATAAACCATCTGACCAACATGTAAACCATATGAATGTCATAAACTATATGACATTTAGGGGTGGATAAATGTACCTAAGTCTATAAGAATATACAGGTGTACTCAAGGATGTCTCATTCAGTTGTTACTAATTATCTTTAAAAAAAAAAAAAAAAAAAAAAAAAAAAAACAGGGACCTTATTTTAATGCAAGTTTGGATTTGATCCTTAATTTTTTATGTATTTATTCCAATACTCTTAAAAATACAGCTTTTTAGTGGCATCTATGGTTCTATAAAGAAACTTTAACATACATGGAACAGTCAGGTCTTGGAAGCAGGAAAAATGGGCATGCAAAACAAAGGTCAATTAATGATGGCTAGATGACTGGGACAGAGCATCTCCAAAACAACTGGGGTGTTGCCAGTTTGCAATGGTTAGTACCTACCAAAAGTGTTGCAAGGAAGAACAACTGGTGAAACGCTGTCAAAGTCATGGGTGCCCAAGGCTCTTTGATACACGTGGGAGCGAAAGGACCATCTGGTTCGATCATAGAAATAAATGTACAAAAGCTGTGAATGGGGCTTTTTAAAAGATACTGATATGTACAATGTGGGTAATAATATGTAGACTTTAGGTACTAAGATATATCTAATACGCACCCCTTTTTAGGTAAATAAGGTATAAAAGTATACCTTTCAAAAGGGTACAGCCCCAGTGACAGCTCTTGTACCTTTTTTTAGATTATATACAGTGAACTGTAATTTATAAAAAGGGATACATTTAGAAATATTTTTATGCATACAGACGTTTAATAAATAGATTTTACCACTGCTCAGTTGTTTACATTTAGGATTAACAAGGTCCCAGGATATTTTTCAAACAATTGATGCCATGAAGCCCACTTCTTTCAGTGCTCCTAGTAGCAACATGTAAGCACAACTTTGTTTTGTTACAAACTGCTAAAACCTGTACATGCTGAAAATTGCCAGACATTTTATTAGAGATTGTCGATTTGATTGCAATTGCCATTTTGGTGTGCAATATGCATCAGATGGTCTGTGGGCAGTCCGTGACCATAAGGCGGAGATTAGCTTCAGTGGGTGCTTCAAGCACATTAAATGAGGTTCATGCAAGAACCCCCAAGGTTAAGATGCCCTTCTCAGCTAACAGCTCACTTCTAATACAGAGACATAAACCAAATGGACTTTCATTGGCAGCAGCGGTACACTTGTTTATTTGAGTGTGATCTGCCTCCAAGTAATTGAAGGAAAAGCCTGTCGATGTTTGCTGAGAGCATTTTAATTAGCCGTCTCACTGCATCCAAATGAGCACTCGTGGAGTGATGAAGCAATTTTGAGTCAATTAGGAAATGAGTAATTTCTCCCTACAAGGGGTAAGCATTCATCACATTGGTAGCAGGTTCTTGGAAGGCTTGTTTTGTGGAGTGCTTGCTTTGTGTAGGAGTTTAGGAGATTAGTGAGAAAGGGAAATGGACTGGAGTAAAACACTACAGCCCCCTGCATTCTTTTTATTCCTTGCTCTCTCTACCATTCTGGCGTTCCTCCATCCTGCCGCCTGTAATTCCATTTTTGGCTTTGATAAGATTAGGAGTCCTGGGCTTCCTTCCTTAAAGAAATTGCTGTGTGGTGAGATACCTGCAAAATGCCTCCCGGATGTTTACTATTGACAGAGAGACAGTGGGAGTGAATGGAAACTGTCATTTGACCCAAGTAGGGCATCAGACATCAGTCGGTGCTGCCATCTGCTGGTGTGTAAACACTGCCTTAAGTCTGGTGAAAACATTTGCTAGTCTATATGATAATCATTTTTGCAAATATAATTCTCAGTAGCATAAATGACTGGCAAATCAAGATTTATCAAGTACTGTAAGCAATTATTCATATGCTAAGTGCTTTACTAAGTAATTGCTTCAAGGTTCCTAGTTGTTCACATTTTTACAAGGTGAGAAACACATATGAAACAAATCTCTATGCAATAGTGGGCCACTCCCCAAACCCTTTTAAACATACACATTTTAGGGTAATTTTAGGAATTTTATGTAGATTATGTAGATTAAAATTAGATATCTAATAGAAATACATTTAATGAATGCCTATGCTCTTCTTGATTTTGTCATTTCATCTGAATAGCAACATTTCTGAGATTTAGCCAGATGAAACAGTTTTTCAAGGATTTTGTGTCAAAGATTTGTTTTTGATGGATTTGTGGTCACAGTATTTCTTTAGATTTGTGGAGGAAAAACTATTGTGAGAAGATGTGAAGGTAAAATTAGACTTGGGGTAAAAATTATTTATTAATAACTTATTATTATTTAATAATTATTTATTCATTTATTTTAAAGGTTAAAATCATTCATTGCTATGAATCTCATGATTTTTTTTTTTTTTTCAAATTAACACTTTGACACATTCAGTTTCTTTTAAAGAAAATACATTTTGAATATTTATATCCATTCATATAAGACAAATACATAAATAATACAGATGCATATGGTACAAAAATATATGCATTTACATACATTAATGTTTAAGGATAATGATAACAAGGTTTCATAGTGTACACATCGCTACTACCAAAAATAGTTGATACAGACCAGTATCTTGCTGTTATCTCACTACATGCCTGCACTTAGACTCCCAAAAAACGAAGACTAAAAGCCTGACACTTGTAACCTATACACAGACACAGAAAAAAATGACTGGTAAACACTGCCCTAACCATCTGTGTATATTGTTCATGCCAGGACCCGTCACTGTCTGCATGCTATTGCAGTAGAATACAGTAACCTTCGGGGAATCTGTTCTTGATTGCGAAGAGAAATTTGATTATTAAAGAAACCCAAATTTCAGCCTTCTTGCAAAGAAAACAAATGCAATTCTAAAGAGCACTAACATAAGAGAAAACACAGACCTTTTCCTGGCACTCTACTGGTTGCTCTGACTTTAAAGGCCAGCTCTAGCCAGCTCAGGTTTATTTACCCTTGTAAGCTTTTACAAGCCACTCCTGACCTTGCCTTCCTCTCTTACGGGCCTAGCACTTCTTTTGATAAGGTGGGTGTTCACAGGATTGACTGAACTGACCTTCTTCCTTTCATGATGAAAAACACAGGCGGATCTTTAGTTGACTTTTTTAGAGCTTGGAGGTCCCTTCGGAGCCCAGAAGAGAGAATATACAGGTAAGCTCTCACTAGCCAAATTAAAATCTCCATGTTTAATCCATGAGTCAGCATTCTCAGCAGTGGGCATGTAAATAGTTTGAACTGATGCCAGATACAAAGTCTTAATCACAGAGCACAATTGAATGAACATTCCATTAGCTATTAAATAAAAAAAATATTTTGGAACCAGATTAATTAAAAGGGTTAAATACAAAACAATAACAATAATATAAATGGCACATTCAGAAATAATCTGGGAAGTCACAAATAAATTCAAAGAAGTCATAAACTTTAGCAAATATGTACATTTAAAATTCCTTTATCTTGAAAAAAATGATTGCACTTAATTGCTAGTTCCAATCAAAAAAAAAAAAAAATGCAAATCAACGTTTTTGTCCTAACCACACACAACAAGCAACTGAATAGTTTATTGCTCACTTGGGTAGCTCAGACTGTAGTGAAATCTCATCGGTCCAAAATCTTCTTTATTAAATCTAACTTTATCTCCACACACATTACAGTTAAAAAGAAAAACATAGTAGGATTTTTAAGGCTAGTCAATGTGAATATTATTAATTATATAAAGTGTATAACATAATTATTTTGGACATCATTATTCATAACAGGCCAATTTTACAGACATAGCATTTAAAGATTAACATTATAGTGCAAAAAACATTGGTTATTCTCATCTTGCACTCTTACTTTTGATTAGAATCCATCACAGCCGTTCAGGTGGTTGCATATGGTATAGCCACAAAAATACATTTAAATATTTCAATGCAGCCAAAGCTCAAATAGATCTGAATATTCCACATATGCATATAATTTGCAACTTTGTGCAGCTCCCGCAGTATTCTCCATTGGAAACGCAATTACTCTGGCCAATTCAAAGTCTAGTCATTTGTCAGAAATAGTGAAAAGGCTTTAGTAATAATACATGCAACCAATAGCAATAGCTAGTTTGGTCCTGTGATGTAAATATGTCCCACATCAATGTATTGTTTCAATACATTGCCATTTAATAGGGTCTTTTATTCCATAGTCATATTTCTTAGATATAGTCTATTCAATCAGCCTGTGGCTGAAATGACGGAGGATGTTATAGCTCTGACCCAGTACCATCTCTTCCTTCAAGACAAAAGTCTTTTCTTGTTTGTTATGCGACTTCACCTTACCAGACCCACACCAAGCAGACATCTGCCGGCTCTGATCCAGAATGAGAGCGAAACACCAAAGCTCCACCCCTGGCTCTGGGAGAGAGTGTTTTAGCTGTATTACTGTGTGTATAGTTCTCCTCCTCATCTGTCCTTTAGATTTATGAAGTGCAAGGGCTGTGGTGTTTGCTCTCGGCAGACTCCCCGACGTGTGTTTAAACTAGATCATACCGGAGAAGCAGACACCACTAGAATACCAATGCATGTGGATGTAAAAACAAAGACAAGGAGTTAAAGGCTCACTCCTTGGAATGTGGAAAGAGCTAAACATGGTGCAAGGTGTAATCCAATGTTCAAAAATTTGAGCCTTAGTATTCTGCACAGGATATGGGTTGTGGAGTTGAATACCAATAAGTTTTAATTGCTAAATTCAGGAATGATAAAAAAAAAAGTAATGGTGAAACAGAATGTTTGAAAAAGACTTTTTGGTTGTGTGGACTATCAAATCAGTGACGCTAGCCAAGTGAAGCAAAGTGAAATGTTGGCTAAATGATGCATTATGGGGCAGAACTAGAACCATTGCAAGAGCTGTGGAAAGTCACAAAGGGCCTTTTAAGAGCCACTTTAGGGTGCCTTTAAAAATGGTTTAAAGGAGTAGGGAAAAAAGAACTATAATTTATTGTAATGCATTCAAACTAATATTTTAAATTTTATTTATTTTAGAATTTGTACACATTAACTAATAATATTCTTCTGATTCTGATTTGTAATGGAATTTTCACCCTTCAAACTCAACATTGCCAAGTGCCTATTTCTGTCTATGTTCTTCTTTGCATCATTAACGCCATATGAGAGTGAGTTCTCTTTCACTAATCACTTTCTATAATTTACTAATGCATTTTTTTAAATATAACATAATAAAAAAAATCCTGGTGGGCCCATTTACCTGGCATACATTACTCTGCAGAGTCAAACTGATAGAGAAGAGCCTCGCATCCACTAATTTGCACAGGACCTTGCTCCATGCTTGCAATGCCCCTGGGCAAAACCATCCTATTTCATGTCTAAATGTTAATAGCAGAGTGTGTATATATTCAAATCACAATTTACAGCTGCACTGTGTAACTATGTTCAAAATGTACAAAATTGATATCATGAGAGAGTACATCATAAATCTATCTTCCAAAACAGGAAAATCACTAAACTGAATCAAAGTCTTTATGATATTGTGGTCCCAAATCATGACTTGGGTTTAATGTAAGTCTACAGGAATATTTGCCTGTTTTATCCTCTGACAGGTGAAAATCATCTAGTCCAAGCTGCACAACTTGAAGCATATGAATTAAGCAAAAGCCTATTTTAATCAACATATTAAAAAATATTAGAAATTATTAGAAATTGTGAATCTGTAGTCAATATGACTTAACATCATAAAAGGAAATGTGCACAATATGATCTGCAATAGTGTGATCTACAGTAACATGTGCATGCAGTTGTCAAAAAATCCCCACCACTCACACACTGCATTTATTTTGCATACATTAACTTTATTTTACATAAAGGCTATAATGAAAAAGAATAGCTTGTTTTATGATTTATACAAGTTTGCGATATGATAACTATAAATGGAATAAAGTTACATGTTTAAAGAAAATGTTTATAATCGGTTGTAATTATAAAATAATTATTTATAGTAATATATTATTAAAAATTATATTTCTAAATAATTTAATAATTTAAGACTTATTTGTTAAATAGAAAATATAAAGGGGGAAAAAGTTTTTAATAGTTTTCTGTTTAAGCCCACCCACATCCTGTTTGAGCTGAATACAGATAATTTTGTGATTGCGCAGATATAGATACAGATATTGCCTTTGCTGTACATCCCTAGTCTGTAGTACAAATGGTGCAGAGTTACACACCAAAACTTAATACTTGCCTTAGTACAGACCATTAACTTAGGTAAGGACATCACCTGTATAGCTTCATCATACTGATAACGAGGCAACATTATTGGTTAAGGAGCCTTACCTATTTCTTTACGTCTTTTTTAAATAGACTGCCCACTGGGTACAGCCAGTGCTTGCTGGCACACTCTCAGCACAAGACTGGGTAAAATGCTCCCTAGACAGCAGGTATGACCCACTTTTGTACTAACCCTTCGTTCTTCATTCATCTCTTTGGAATCTAAAGCCTGGGAGCATTTACCTGTGAATCAATGAGAAATTAATCAGTGCTGACATACAGGAACTGTGCGGCCTGTACAAAATGTGTTTTCAAACGTTTAGACTAAAGGAAAAAACCCCAGGAAAATACATGTGCACTGGAGTAGTGTTAAACAAGGTCAATAAAGATGTGAGAAGTTTATTAAATCAAGACAAACTTCCATAACAGATAACAGATAGTCCTATTGTAATATCTATCTATATCTATCTGTAATATGTATGTATGTATGTGTGTATGTATGTATCTTTCTATCTATCTGTTATGGCTTAAACAAGCCCTTAAGATCTTGTATACCTTCCCCTTTACAATTTTAGTTTGGGTTAGGGACTATGGGCCTCAAGCTCTAGTGACCTCGGAGCAAATCCCACCATGGATTCCAGAGCATCCCAGTCTGATGACTGCAACTATGATACACAGAGCATTTCCAATTCCAGTCCTGAGCCTCGTCCATCATGGCTGCCATGCTGGAGCCTCTTCACAACATGGCCTCCACACCACAGTCTCCAGCCATCGTGGATGCCATGCAAGAGTCTTTCGCTGTCATGGAGGGCACTCCAGTGTTTCCAGCTGTCATGAACGTTGCACCTGAAACTACAAAGGCAGTCCCTAGGCATTTGAGACTGGTGTCCAGTGTGGCAGACTTACCACTGATGTCAGTGCAAGCAGCTGGCATAGTGGCCTCAATGCTCTTAAGCCCCTTGGCCTCAGCACTGTCAAGCCCAGTGGTCCTACCTCTGTCAGCTGCACTGCCTGTGATGGCGGTTGCCATCTTATGTGTGTGGGCTTCACACTCACTCGGGCTTCTCCTGGGGTGACGGCATCCACTACAGAGCTCTCTCTGAACCCTTTGCCTGTCTTGTCACGCCCAAGGAGGCCATCTCTAAAAACCCTGCCTGCTCTGTCATGGTCAAGGAGGCTGTCCCTGAACCCTTGCCTGTCCTGTCATGGCCATGTAGGATGTCTCTGAACTCTCTGCCTACGATGTAATGAGCATGGAGGTTGTCTCTGAATCCTTTCCTTGTCCTGTCACGGCCAAAGAGGTTGTTCTTGAATTCTTTGCTGGTCCTGTTACATCCACAGAGGCTGTTAACCTCTCTATGCTTTCTGTTGCAGTTCTGCCTAATCCACCGTGAGGGGTTTCAATTCCCACTGATTCCACCGATTAAATAAAATACACTCAAATTTTAATTCCATTAATTAACTATTCTATGATCCTAAACATTTTTGTAAATATTTGTACATGTCTAAAGTTGTTCATGCCTAAAATGCCAATACTAAGATGCTGCCAATACATAATGTATGTTTCATTAATTACAGTTGTGCTCATAAGTTTACATACCCCTTGCAAAATATGTAAAGTTTTAACAAAGCAAGAGGGATTATGAAAAGTGCCTGTTATGTTTTATTTAGTACTGTCCTGAATAAGCTATTTCACATAGCAAATGTTTATATATACTCCACAAGACAAAATAAAAACTGAATTTATAAAAATTTACATACCTACATACATACCTTGAATCTTAATACTGTGTTTTGTTTCCTGGATGATCCACGACTGTTGTTCTTCAGAAAAATCCTCCAGTTCCTGCACATGCTTTGTAGCCTGGAAAAATCCAGACCCTAATCTATTAAGATTATGGGTCTGGGATCGAGCAATGAAAACTGCCTAACTCGAGGGGCGGCACCAAGCATGCATTTGAAACTCTAACTGCACGCAATTGGATAACGCCACGACCAATCACAACAATACACGCTTAGCTACCAGCAGAGCTAAATGATGTTTCATTAACAAAGTTCGGGAGAAGCGCGTCAGATGCTTAGCGTAAACATCACAAGTCAATCAGCGCCATAGGTTTAAATACAGCTGACTCACCTCAATTCACTCGATGGTTTATCAGTAAACCTCCACCACCCCATCTCATCACTCCGAGTTCTCACTACTCCTATTGGAGGGTAACGTACTCTGGGTTCGGGCCACTCCCAAGCTCGGAGCCCTTCACCGGACAGCACGCCAAACATGCACTACTATTCTCCGGCTAATTATATGTAAGCGTGAACTCGTGAACTGATAGATTAAACTCTTGCCGTATCCAGTCGGCAAAACAGCAAAAACGTCCTTCTTGCAAAGGAACGATTCGAGTTTTCGGTTTTCTGTTCCTCTTTTATATGGAAAGCCAAGTCTAACTCGTTCATTGTAGCGGCCAAAGCCGTTTCAAGCAACTTGTTGTTCATCTGTAGCGACAGCGATCTTTCAAAGTTTACTATATGATTCGGATGTCGCAGTGCTGTCATCATCAGCTTAGCTCGCCTCTGGCCCGCCTACATCAGATACACCGATTTGATTGGTTCCCACTATTGCTTACGTATTGCAGTAACCTGCATCATTCCTCGATGCCAGAGTGTCTTACAGAGACAATTCAAATTGTGCTCTCGCGAGACCTCTGGATTTCCAGGGTACATGCTTTGGTTTTTCTTGCATCTTCTGATAATTTGAACCCTTTCCAAAAGTGAATGTATGATTATGAGATTCATATTTTCACAATGAGTACAATTGAGGGACTCATACACAACTATTACAAACGGTGAAAACATGTGATGCTTAAGAAGGCAACACAATGCATTAAAGGGTTGTAAACTTTTTGAATTGGATGATAAGAGTAAATTATCCTTATATTGTCTTCTGGGAAACATGTACTGTAAGTATTTATATAGCTTCTGAAGTGCAGTACTAAATGAAAAAAAAAACATGATATTTAAACAAAATTAAATAAAAATGTACACATCATCATCCTCTTCAAAAGTTTACACCCCCTGGCACTTAATGCATTGTGTTGCCTTCTTAAGCATCAGTAAATGTTTTCACCTTTTGCAATAGTTATGTATGAGTTCCTCAGTTGTTCTCAGTGTGAAAAGATGGATCTCAAAATCATACAGTCACTTTTGTAAAGTGTTTAAATATGCAGAAGACCCTGGAAAACCAAATAATGTGCAGGAACTTGAGGATTTTTCTGAGGAAAAACAGCAGAACGGCTCAGGACAAAGGACTCATGAACAACTATCACAAAGCATGAAACAGTCGTGGATCATCCAGGAAACAACACACAGTATTAAGATTCAAGGGTATGTATACTTTTAAACTGGATCATTTTTATAAATTTAGTTATTATTTTGTCTTTTGGAGTATATGTAAACATCTGTTGTGTAAAATATTTTTTTAATGATCCCCTTTATTTTGACAAAATTATTAACATATTTGCATATTCTGCAAGGGGTATGTAAAATTGAGAGCACAACTGTATGTATTATAATATACGTAGATAACAATTTTTAATATTAGTAGGTATGTTCGTGTAATGTGTGTTCTAGAACCAGACTTTAAATACAAACAGCTACTATTATTACTGATTATATTGGAAATGAGAACTACATATACTAATGTTTGAGAAAATGACAGTAAATTTGATTATTTAGAAATACATTGGCCTAAAACCTTAGAGGGAGAAATCTTAAGCTGACTTCAGGTCAGCAAAAAATGTCTGCTTTAGCTTTGAATTTAAATATCAACATGAGAGTAAAAGTTTTGTTTTGTGTCCAAAGATCAGATATACCTAAGCCATTTTCAATATAGTGTGCCTTTAATTTCCTTTTGGAAACTTGCATCACCCACATTGCCACTGTGCATTGTGTTAGATCGAATTTCCTACCCACAAGCCTAGATTTGTCTTTTGACCTTTGCATTCTGTTTTGATCATAATGTGTCAATACATTACACAAATGTTCAATTGCCTGGATCCAATAAGTACATATAGCCTTGTAAACTCTGAAAGACCATTCCCATTGAGGAGAAACTCAGTAAGTGTTGCCTTAACGCTGAAAATGTGGTCTGGAGATGATTGGGTCTATTAAAAGTGTGCTTATCCCTGCTGAGGCTGTGTGATTGATCTCAGCTGACACGTCCTTTTACCCACTGTCACATTAATAACTTGGTGTCTCTCATGAGAATGACAGACTGCTCAGTCCTGGGAGAACACGCTGCAGGATGCTCAAGGTTAGAGGACTCGCTCATCACAAATCAAGAGCCCAAGTGTCGCTAAACACAGCAAAGCATGCAATTTTCCTTCCTCATTCTACAGAAACACTATGGTGGCTGATCTATTGCACACTGAACTTGCACACTGAGCAGTAAGTTGGCTAAAGCTGCACCAAATAACTTTAAATGGTTGTGTTCTGACTCATATTGATTGGTTTTGGTTCATGTTTAATATTTCCTAAGAGTGATGTGTTCTGCTGACTGGTGTGCTATAGGACACCCTGAGAAAGAATATGTCTAGGTGTCTTTGAGGTCTGTTTTACAGCACAAACATGGTTCATATTTATTTTTGCACAGTTTTTAACAGCTTAAAGCATTCATACTGCATGCTTAAGTGTGGTTAAACACAGCAGTAGTACACAGAAGCACACAGAAAACACATTGAAAATGTATTGCAAACTGATTTATTAGCATTTATGGAGAAACATGAGTCAACTACTCACCCATTGTTGGGAGAAAAAAATCTGTTGGGGTTTATGCAAGTTCAACATGCAGTGACAGACACACAAACAGAGCTTTTGGTTTACTAGCTCTGAGTGAATTGCGGAAGTTAATCTATAAAGTCTGACATAGTGCTGGGCGATATGGAAAAATCATGTATCACGATATGGATTATTTTATATCACGATAACGATATATATCACGATATACCAAAATAAAGTACGTTTTCAGTTATTCTCTGAAAAGTTTGACAAAAATATCATTACATAATTTTTTTGCAACATTATTTTTATTCGTTATTTGAAGTGGCATTTAACTGAACTGTCACAAATGAGAAAAATACATTTTAGCGCAGCAATATAAATGTATCAAATGACAACAGGTGTGGTGGAGGTAGAGCTACAGTAGCCTTCACATTTTTTATCCACATCATAGTTAAATAGTATTATCAAAATAAACTATTTTTTTTATTAAAATGCACAGCCATTTCAAGTTTCTGAGCAGAAAAGCACTCAATTATAAAAAAGTATCACGCCTGTTTCACACATACTCCGTCTGCAGTCCGTGTGCGTTGCGTATGCGGTGCAGAGGCAGCACGGACTCGTTTTGCTTTCACACAGAACGCGTTTGCAGTCCGTTCCTGATCAGCGGGTGTTTACCACAAACACACCATTTATCCGTTATTTTAATTTCAAATCCAAACGTGCTTTTTCAGCATTGGGATACTCTTTTATCACAGTACACTAATACAATAATACTTGACATATTCACGTTTAAACTCAACGTATTATAAACAACGTAGGCTATTATTCAATGCACTTGACTTCTAGATTTGTATATTAAGTTGCTCAAGCAAGTTGCAACACATTTAAACACAGCATAGCTTCCTTTTTATATTGAAATTGGGCCATCACAAATATTTTAAATTAAAACTTACCACAGACAAGCAGTCGGCTCTCTGTGCCTTTCTTTCGTATTAAATCTTTATTAAAAAACATATTTTAAAGAACTTCTCTACCTGGACAAGTGCATCTATTATGTTGCCTTGTTTATTTAAAACTGCACTATTTTAAACCTAGCCAAAAAGCCACGTGATGACTGTGAAACACAGTAGACTGCATTTATATGCATTTATGGTACATTTCCGTGTCAATCCATGTTCATTTTTACAGCGAACAATGCGCTGTCACTTTAATCCAGCGCATGCAGCGCAGCAAAAACAGACTCTGTGCCGAAAGGATCGCTCCACTGCTGCAAAAGCACCGCTTCTGGAACGTACTACCGGACAGCAACCGCGTGCAGTGTGAACGATCTGATCCGTTAACATGGGTGCGGAAAAAATACGCAACGCATACACACTGCAGACGAAGTATGTGTGAAACAGGCGTGAAACAGGCGTCAGCGTCGGGCGCGGAAACAGTCTTTTGGCAGAGTTTGCACATGACTGTCTTCTGCTCCGTGTCGGAGCTCTTGAAGCCAAAATGCAACAAAATCACTGACGTACCCACGTGTCGGTAAAAGTACTTCTTGTCTGCTGCCTGCGTAGCAGTTTCAGTTTGTTGTTGCGACTCCGGGCATTCATCTTCAACCTCTTGCGTCTCCATCTTTAGGCTAAGCACTCACGAGTTAAAGCATGTCGCACTCGCAACAACGTAAAGCGTCACGTCGCACAAGACGGAGTTTCTTTGTGAAAAAGTTCGTTTTTATTCTTGATTATCACTTATAGGGTAGAGTATGCATTGCACACCAACAAGACACTATCATACATTTGTCATAGCCTATTTAATGCAATATTTTCTTTAGTAATTGATAAAATTAGGTTAGAGACGATAGAAACGATAGAAGAGAAATAGGACGATAGACACTTTTCTATCGTCCCCACGATATATATCGTCATATCGCCCAGCACTAGTCTGACATAAAAAAAATGGTAAAAAAAAAATAATAAAAATAAATTTTTTTGGAATATACTTTTATAACAGTATAGCTGTCACGGTTAGCTACTGTAAAGGAGCGAAGGAACGAGGAGACATGGATGGAATGAAAAAGAGAGACACTTTAGACACCGGACACTGGAAAACACATGGCTTAAGTACCAAGAAATTAAATGAGACACACCTAAAATTTATGGAACACAATGGGAACAGGAACAAGACCAAAATCAAATATGGGCATAAAGAAACATAGAGAGAACATAGAGAAAGGGTGACGAGGTAAAACTAATGGCTTCGGCGACCGACGTAGAGGCGTCGATCCGAAAGGCCGCGATCCGAAAGGCCGCGGTGGAGCCGGAGCAACAGAGGACCAAGGTGGAGCCGAGGGGATGGAGGAGCCTGATGGAGCCGAAGGGACTGAGAAACAAGGCGCAGCCAGAAGAGTAGAGTCCCGTGGTGCAGGATGCTCAACGACAGACCATGGCAGAGCTGGAGTGATGAGGGAGCCAGGACCCATGGTGGAGCCGCTGGGTCGACGGGGCGAGGTGGAGTCCTGGACTCTGAGGCTGGCGGCGGAGACAGGGATCTAGGACACATGGTGGAGCCACTGAGACTGGTAGATTTGCGGTGAGTCAACTGCACAGATGGTGGGCTAAGGGTGTGCAGAGGGGCTGCCAGATGACAGCGGAGGAGGAGGCAGGACTTAGGAATGTTTGCTTTGTACTGTTTGCACTGGGTCAGTACTTCTCACCAACATCGCGCATGACCTTTCTAGCATGACTGTGTAATGCGTGAGGTTGGGCTGGTGCAAGAGGAGCATTTGTGGTTAAAAAGTATCTGAATCTTTATTTTTTTAAGAAAATGACCGATCATTTTGCTAGATAAGACCCTTATTCCTCGGCTGGGATCATGTATATCACTTTGAAGCTGCATTGAAACTACAATTTTGAAGTTTAAACCATTGGAATCCATAGAGGTCCACTATACAAATAAAAATCCTAGAATGTTTTCCTCAAAAACTTAATATCTTTGCAACTGAAGGAAGAAGGAAAGACATGAACAACTTAGCTGGCAAAATTAGTAGTTTTAGTAGTAGTTTTATTCTGGAAGTCAACTAATCTTTTAACCACAGAACACTAAACATCAACGTAATAGAAACCCCTGTATATTCCAACATAACAGAATATTAAACACTAAAACATCTCTCCCCATATTAATCTTGTGCTAAAACACACAAAATAACACTTCATTTTAACATGTATTCTTTTTCTACAGTCTGATGCAAAGCTGGGAATGCTGGGAACTAGAAATCTGAGTTGGTTAGTTTAAGCTCAGATTTTAAGTTTACTTAACTTTTTTTTATTGAGTACAATGTACTTTTAGTAATATTTAAGTGAAGCAAAGTCATGTTTATTAGATTAATTTAAACAGTTCTGTTTCGTAGTAAGGGATAACAAACACTAACACTTTCATACTCTCAGTCACACTTTAGAGAAAGGTTTTCTTCATTTTAAATGGGTCTTAGTGAATTAACACTTAGAGACCAAGAAGAAAACCCCTAGTATCAAACTCGTAAAGGACAGGATTCTCATTCGTCCATATGTGAATCTAGCCCTTCATCTCCAAACTGATTTCTATGCCGGGACCGCCATTAAAATTCCTTAGAATCTTTTGGCTGCAGCAGCAGTGCATCAAAGGGGGAAAAGGGTGGCGTACACTGTGTCTGCCCCCTCTGATGCCAACAGCCAATCACAGCACTTGAATTACAATATCCTCCTCATGGGAAAGGGATAAAAGCCTTTCAAGGAATCCTCTTTGCTCTGTGTCTCCAGTATGTCCAGAGAAAATCAGAAGGCATGCAGACACATCTAGGACAAGGTTAAGCTCTGGCATGCATGCCCTTTCCATAGTTGTATATTGTTAGTACATGATATTGTGATTTACATTACAACATGTTTTAACATGATTTAACTGATGTCAGTTAATCAGAAGTAGTCTTTCATTTATTTGGTTCTTCACCTTATTAGTTTCAAAGAAACAACAGTTTATCCTTCCGAAAATGTTACTCAGAGGCTACGTCTACATTAATCCGGATACATTTGAAAACTGAGTTTTTTTTTTTTAAAACACTCTCCGTCCACACTAGCGTTTCCAAGCGTTTTCCAAAAGATTCTCGTCCACACTGAAACGTATAGGAAAATGTCAAATTCAAAATTATACGGAGGGAATAAGTTTTCACGCAATTCTTCTGCCGGGATCATTTACCGAAATATCTCATCGTTCACTGACACGTCTATGTCGCGCTCACTCATATTTTATCTGAAAAGCAGTTGTCGTCATGTTTTGCAGGACAGCAACTGTGAGTAAATTTTTTGCCATCATTTTAGGACTGTAATTTGAAGAGTGTACAAGGTAAATCTCTTTAGCAGCAGTGTGACAGTGAATAGCACAGGCACAATTACTGCTGTAAACATAGATATCTATTGGTACAATATGCGTCACATTACTAAATATGCGTCATCGTTTTCAAAAGCCTCCGTTTTCACAGTCCACACTACAAGGCGAAAACAACGTTTTCAAATTTATCCACTTTGGAGAGCGTTTTCAAAAAGCTCCGTTTTCCTTGACAAAAACGCCGTCTCAGTGTGGACGGAAGGCCAAAACGGAGAGAAAAAGATGCGTTTTCAAACGAAAACGTAATAGTGTGGACATGGCCTGACACAACAACACCCAACTTAATAATTAGCATTTTATGCATCTTACACACTTTATTCATTTATCATTCTTGATATTCATAATTTAGTAATGTTAACACTCTTGTTTAATAAAATGTATTTTATTAGCCTTGTGCATGTCTTCCTTGTAGTGATACATTAAGAGGCTCTACAAGTTATCTGTTATATCACAAATCCTTCAGATGGTCCTCCAGATCATATTTATTTTTTCAGCAATCACCTTTGATTGTTCTTTACTGTTAAGATGAAATTCCTTAGCTGGTGCATGTGTGTGAAAGAAGGAACACACTCACGTTAGGTGACTTTTGACCAAAACCATATTTTGATGCCACATGCTGTAACCCCTACATAACTGATGTACCCTGTAAGGCATATGCTACAACAGCTATGGTTTATTTACAGTTTACTGTTCACAGTATTACTTGTCTTTGGATTGTGGGGGAAAACGAAAAACACACTGAGGAAACTAAAACCAACTAGGGAGAACATGCATCCTTGAAGCGATGCAGTGATAGCTTTTTTTCTGTTGGGTCTCTATGATTTTTCTGAGCCGTCCTTTCTGGGTCAGGTCTGAAATAGGGCAGGCTATAGAGGGGAAATTAAATATACAACATTTATAATAGCTGGTCAACCCAAGAGCAGTAACTGCTTTTTCATATGTGGTCTTAGTGTAAACCTATAAGCTTACTTAGCAGAGTAAACATGGTGAACTAGGTTTGAGTATTTTGAGCATCTGTTGTCTCATCCTGCCTTATCAACAATAAATGTTTGTAAGATTCAATTTACAAAGGGATCCCTGTATTGCCTCCTACACAAACATAAATGCCTATAATAAGACAGGAATCTGCTTTTCCTTTTATTATCCCATCTCTGATCTTGTTATATTGAGATTGGAGATGACCTGGCTGACAGAACTTCCTATTTCTAATTCCTATTTCTAACTGTCCCCAGCAATTACACAGCTTGTTCAAAACAGATACTTGTTTAAAAAGTTGAGTGTAGATTCATATTAAAAGATGTTTGCTCATCGTCTCTGTGGCAAGAAGCATCGGGGAAGACTTTCTTCTCAACAGGACCTTTTTGACGCTGTCTTCCACCAGTCCACCTAGAAACCTGGAAAGTTGTGCCATCAGGAACTCATGACTGGATTTTGTCCAAAGTTTACCAGGTTATTTCCATCAAACAATATAGTAGTCAGACTAGCTTTTTGCTGAATGAATGTGCCTTTGAAGAAAGTTTACATAAATGTTACATGCAACACAAAGACAAATAAAGCAAAGAAAGCAATGCACCTGAATTGTTACATGTCTGAATGGTACTGCTGCAAGGCCCTGGTCATTTGTGCATTCGACCATGATGTTTAGTCAGTCCAACCTGTTGTGGACTGACACTGCTGTTATAATTGTTTGTATGAGTTTTTCCATAACAGTTAAATATTGTGGTATTTAATATTTTATATACATATATAACAAGCCAATTTTGTTCAGTCAGACAGAACTTTCATGTCTCAGTGGCTGGTTTTTGGCAAGAATAAACTGCAAAGTGGACTAGACTTTGTGCCCGATAATCAAAAGCCAGTGCTGGACATGCACGATAACTCTTAACAGTATTAGGATCAGTGCCAGGATGCAGGTCCATTCTACTGTATCCTTACGGTCTTGCTCAGCTGTGACCTCAAGGGTGTGGTGTTACACCTCAATATTATTCTGTTAAATCAGCATAGTCAGAACTTAATAGGCTACCTGTTGATCAGTCTGAGAAATGCTGCTCACAGTATTCTGACTGAGTTCTACTAAATCACAGTCACGATTCTCTATCTACTACTTTTTGCAAGATCTTTCTCTATTGTGGTGAGATTTTCTAAGGCCTTTTTCCACCAAAGAAATTGTAATGGAGTGTCAGATTAGTAAGCTCTGAAAGAAGAGATAGGACAAATAGCATTAGTAATTAGTACATTCTAAAAAGTAATTTAGTCTTCACTGTTGAAAAAAGAACAGTATTTTTTTCAACAGGGTTTCCCTCGATGACTATACTTATCAGGCTAGTTTAATTCTTTGCTCACATGTCAGGCTTTACTGTAGGATCTCTTTTCATGGTACTGGGGCAATGCTGACTGATGAGCAGAAGAAATGAATTCACAATGTAGCGCTCCCTACCTCTTTTTGTGATAGACTAGTAAGGGGCAGCACCAGGTTCAATAATCTAGTGCCCTAAGAGATGTTGTATTATGGGCCCCTCTGGAGTCACTGACTGGACTAATGTATATTAAAATGTTACTCTGGATAAATGGCTCTACTTCACCTTTACTGTCTTTTATAAAACTCTTATGAAATAATAAAACACGTAGAATGAGTAGAAAAATGTAAAGGATTTACTTAAATTTTGAATATAGATTTGGAAATTGCGAAATAGATAAACAAAATAAAGTTGTAGAGTAGTTAAACAATCAAATAAATCTCAAATTTGATACAAATTTAAGCTCAAATGGGAAAAGTTACAAATAACTGAATTTATGAAATGACCAAAATGTCAAATACACTGAATTAATTGAACAAGTAACACACTTGAAAATGAAAGTACCAAAATAAACACTGTCATAATGTCACCTTAAATATTTACAATTCCTAAGCGCGCTGAATAACACTTAGTCAGCTGCAAATATGGTTTGACCCCAAAAAAATTCTAACAAAAGGTTTCTCAGTGGTTTACAGTAGTATCAGATGTACTTAAAAACATACTAAAAGTTTACCAAAGTTTGATTCCAAGAAAGGCCCCATTTTCAAAATGGCGGCCGTCAGGTCCTTAAAATGACCATTACTCCATTACTCAGGAATACTGGTGCTTGATACATGTTTTGGCCATGTAATATTTTAATTAGCATATTTGCATGACAGATACAGGTAAATTATAAAATTAAAATATAAATATATAAATTAAAATGTCGTGGAAAAGTTAATTTCAGAAATTCAACTCAAATTGTGAAGCTTGTGTATTTAAGGGGTCATCGGATGCCCATTTTCCACAAGTTCATACGATTCTTTAGGGTCTTAATGAAAAGTCTGTAATATACTTTGGTTAAAAATTCTCAATAGTAGTGTAAAAAAAACACCCTTTTACCTTGTCAAAATCAGCTCTGCAAAATATCAGCTCATTTAATCGCATGGGCCCTTTAAATGCAAGTGAGCTCTGCTCGCCCTGTCCCTCTCTGCTGAGGGAATAGGAGCTGTAATGTTTACTTCAGCCGCGTTTAGCCGTGTTTATCGGCGAAACTTGCCAACGAGCACATTATTAAGATTCACACGAACAGAGATGCACATGTAGATTGGGATCGGCGCTTTCCTTTTAAAAACTAAAGTAACGTTGTCCTCTACCTCTTAAGCAGCTTAGATGTCGGGAGCAAATGAATACTGCTATGTTCATTATTGCATCCAACAACAGAACACCTCAATCACTCAATTAGAGCCTTCCTCTGCACCTAAGTCGACACAATGGCGATCAGAGTCGGACTGTTTCAGCTCGGTGAGGGCGGATCTAAGGTAAGACGTTCATGTCAATCTACCTCTATATCGTGGGAGTGCCCTCTGTTGGTGTTCAGTCACGACAAGAAGCTGCGAATGACGCGATTTTAAAAAGGGGATATTACTTTTAAAGATTAAAAAAATACCACTGGGTGGATTTTTATCATTGTAGGTTGGTTGTGTACACAAACTGCCAACACACATTAATATTCAACATGTAAAAGTTAGTTTTGTGTCTGATGACCCCTTTAAATAAATTAATTGCACACAGACTGAAGTAAAGTCTTTGGTTCTTTTAATTATAATGATTTGGCTAACATTTTACAAAAACCCACCAATTCACTATCTCAACAAATTAAAATATGCTGACTTGCAAATCAGCTAATCAACTCAAAACACCTGCAAAGGTTTTCTGAGTCTTCAAAATGGTCTCTTAGTTTGGTTTACTAAGCTACACAATCATGGTGAAGACTGTTGATCTGACAGTTGTCCAGAAGACAATCATTGACCCTTCACAAGGAGGGCAAGCCACAAACATTCATTGCCAAAGAAGCTGGCTGTTCACAGAGTGCTGTATCCAAGCATGTTAACAGAAAGTTAAGTGGAAGGAAAAAAAGTGTGGAAGAAAAAGATGCACAACCAACCGAGAGAACTGCAGCCTTGAGAGGCTTGTGAAGCAAAATCGATTCAAGAATTTGGATGAACTTCACAAGGAATAGACTTGCGTCAAGGCATCAAGAGCCACTACACACACAGATGTGACAAGGAATTTGGCCACAGTTGTCATATTCCTCTTGTTAAGCCACTCCTGAACCACGGACAACATCAGAGGCGTCTTACCTGGGCTAAGGAGAAGAAGAAATGGACTGTTGCTCAGTGGTCCAAAGTCCTCTTTTCGGATGAGAGCAAGGTCCTAGAGTCTGGAGGAAGGGAGAAGCTCATAGCCCAAGTAGCTTGAGGTCCAGTGTTAAGTTTCCACAATCTGTGATGATTTGGGGTGCAATCTGCTGGTGTTGGTCCACTGCACCCGTTTACCAAGAAATTTTAGAGCACTTCATGCTTCCTTCTGCTGACCAGCTTTTTAAAGATGCTGATTTCAATTTTCAGCAGGATTTGGCACCTGCCCACACTGCCAAATACACCAAAAGTTGGTTAAATGACCATGGTGTTGGTGTGCTTGACTGGCCAGCAAACTCACCAGACCTGAACTCCATAGAGAATCTGTGGGGTATTGTCAAGAGGAAAATGAGAAACAATAGACCAAAAAATGCAGATCAGCTCAAGGCCACTGTCAATGAAACCTGGGCTTCCATACCACCTTGGCAGTGCCACAGACTGATCACCTCCATGCCACGCTAAATTGAGGCAGTAATTAAAGCAAAACAAGTATTGAGTACATATTAGGGATGGTTCGATACGTGTATCGGTACCGTTCGGTTCTCGGACAAATTCCAAATGGAAGTGATTATCCCTATCACCTTTGTGGGGGACTTAGGGCACGTGCATGTCATAATGTAGTCGTTTGCAATGCACTTGGCGAAGGGAGCGATGTAATTTCCTCATAATTATCTTCAGCTGGGATGTTTACGTGACAACACAGCATGGTCTCTGTCAGCAGATGTCGCTGTTTTAATGTCATTAATGTCTTTTTACTGTTAGCATAACTAAGCGAATCTGCTTAGTGCTGACAGACACGGGTGTGTTCGACTTGAAGCGGCGCTGCAGCGACCGATCTGTGTATGACATCAAAATACTGCGAAAGCGCTTGACAGCTGATGGTTCCATATTCTCGTTATAATCACTCTCGCGTTGCTCTGATGTCATAAACCGATCGGTGTCTGCAGCGCCGCTTCAAGTCAAACACACCCGTGTCTGCCAGCACTAAGCAGATTCGCTAAGTACCCTCACAAACGTGATAGGGATGATCACTTCCATTTGGAATTTGTCCGAGAACCGAACGGTATCGATACACGTATCGAACCATCCCTAGTACATATACAGTAAATGGACATACTTTCCAGAAGGCCAACGATTCACTAAAAATGTTTTTTTATTGGTCTTATAATTTGTTGAGATAGTGAATTGGTGGGTTTTTGTTAAATGTGAGCCAAATCATCACAATTAAAAGAACCAAAGACTTAAAACTACTTTAGTCTGTGTGTAATGAATTTATTTAATACACAAGTTTCACAATTTAAGTTGAATTACTGAAATAAATGAACTTTAACACAACATTCTAATTTATTGAGATGCACCTGAAAGTGATTACAAGTACAATTATATATTAAAGCAATTTGAAATAAGTGACCATTTAGAGGGTTCACACACAGGCCTCTGTTAGGGCTAATTCAGAGTTGTTTATGATCAAAGTTATACAACTCCAATTTAAGGAACTTTTGGGTGCAATAACTTTTACATTGAATGTCAAGTCTGTGTTTTAGAAAAAAAAAAATGCTGTATGTGTCCAAAACACGTACTGAGTAGGAGTTACATGACATAGGCTAAATCGTTTACATCTCTGGTTCACCCCAAACAAAGATAAAACCTTACAGTAATCTCACAACATCATGTATTCCATAAGTATGTAATCATGTCAGTGCAATTTAGACAAGTCCAACGGATTCATAGACCCAGAAAACATTGGGTTAGACACCAAGATTACTTGGCTAGGTCAAATAATGAAGGAGTTAGGATATTTTAAGGGTTTTCTCCACATCTTGGACGCCATCTTGAAAATTACACCTTTCTAGTGGTCAAACTTTGGTAAACTTTTAGTATGTTATTAAGGACACCTAATACTACAAAAAACAGCTGAGAAACCTTTTGTTAGAATTTTTTTAGGGTTAGGTGTTTTTTTTTTTCATATATGCAGCCGCCTAACTGTATAACCTGAATTTAAACACT
The DNA here is from genome assembly GCF_049309525.1 of Garra rufa. Lineage (NCBI taxonomy): Eukaryota > Metazoa > Chordata > Actinopteri > Cypriniformes > Cyprinidae > Garra > Garra rufa. The sequence goes on along the minus strand of NC_133373.1, from coordinate 16,956,960 downwards.
TGTGGGCCCACCCACACTCACACACACAGTCATTCAAAACACAACCCCGTTGCAGGCCTGAGTCGTAGCTCGTGTTCGTGGTGGCCAGAGAAACTGAAAATTGGCCTCTTCACTCTCCTGAGCACAAATAAAATCAACAATGTACCTTCTTTTAACCTGCGATGCAAACCCGCGATCGATCGGGGATCCCGTGTCCGGCCTCCGGCAGCTCCTCCTCCTGCGTTGTCTCCGTCAGCCGATGTGGGTCACACTCCAGCGCAGCCAGAGGAATCCCAGACCTCACGGTGATCTGGGACGCTATCTGGTCTTCTTCGGTCCGATCACACGACGAAACACGTTGATTTCTGTCCTGAAGTTCTTTTAAGTTATTTTTAGAATAACTTTAAGCGTAGTCTGTATAAACGCTGTTTACGAGCGAATGACGTAACCGCGGTGACGGAAAAACATACACGGAGAATATGAAAACAAACGACGTAACAAACGCAAAAACCTGTGTATACACACACTATATACACTTCAAATGATTAATACGATGGTTTATTGATTAATTAACTGTAATTACTGCAATCGTTGGCTCAATCGGTCTGATTAGCTCTCTCGTTCACTCTCTCCCCTATCTCCTCCTCCCTAATAACCACTCAAAATTTTCCATTTTCCCGGGAGGGAGGGTCTTAACACTTTTAAACCAATGAAAATACAAACAACCTAACGTGTAGGGCAAAACCATAGATATATATAGAAAGACTAGATGTGTTACGTCGAGGTCTAGAGCGTCTGCACAGGTCGGCCATCTTACCACAGGCTGGCTTTCTGGCGGATCAGTCGAACCTGAGGTAAACGGAGGTAACCTGAGGGGTAAGTGACCTGCACAAATGTTAATACTCTTATCTCGCTGAAATCTTGATGGATTTACAAACTGTTTGTTTTCTTTCAAACATTATTAACGTGGTTATAATTCTGGATGCTTGAAAATGTTGAAATCGCAGCTTTTCTCCTCGAAAAAAAACGACTTAATCATGCAGTTTAGTTGTGTAACGTTATCACGGCTAGCTAGGTATCCTGAGGTAAAGTTAAGGTGAGTGATCTGCACAAATGTTAATAACGTTACTCTTAACTCGCTGAAATCTTGACAGATTTACAAACTGTTTGTTTTCTTACAAACGTTATTAACATGGTTATAATTCTGGATGCTTGAACATGTTGAAATTGCAGCTTTTCTCCTCGGAAAAAAAACTGACTTAATCGTGCAGTTTAGTTGTGTATCACGGCTAGCTAGGCTACTAGCTACCCAGTAATTTGGGACGAGGCAGAATTACGCTTTCTTTTCAACATAATACACACATTATAAACATGATTTAACTGAATTTACCCATGATTTCCTGTCTGGTCGGTTTGTTAAAACATCTTACATTATGATTTCTACAGGAAATTGCTGACAAGATATTATAGTTTTTAGTGTGTTTATCTTATTCTTGAAGTACATACATACATGCATACATGCATACAGTTACCCCCAACATATGATAATCTAGGTGTTTACTTGTGTCCTTGGCCTTAAATGGAAAGATGGATTTAAAATGTTGACAATAATTTATATATCTGGGTACATTTCTCACTTTTTTAAGGTTTCCCAAATCCAGAGAGAGGAAGAGGAAGTGGGAAGTTGCCCTAAGAAGGGACAGTTTTGCTGCCACTGACAGGACACTGATCTGCAGTGAGCACTTCAAGACCGAGGATGGACACTGGGTTTCACTGATCCTCACCCACCCCCACCCCCCTTCCCGTGAGAATGAACACTGGGTTACAGCAGCCCTCACAACCCCACACCACCACCCCACCCCTTTCAAGTGTACATATTGTGTATATAGTTCTCTGCAAACCTATGGTGGCATCATGCCTTCAGTGTGTCTTGAACAACCACACATAAAAGGTTGCACATATTATATTGGTATTTTATCGTATTTGGCTGTAGATAGATTTATGAGTGAAGTTACCAACACAATAGATTGGCCGTAACACACTCACCCATTTTATAATCACATTCCCTCTCTCTCTCACTTTCTCACAAACACGCATACAGACACAGGGAGAGAATGTTAACTTGTATCTATTATTTTGTCAGAATGCACCAGAATGCTTCGTTTGTATGTGAAAATCACAAAAAATTCACCAGCCGCCACTGATCATGAGCTATAGTAATGCTAACCCACTCTATTTCTTCCCCTCTTAACCTCACTTGTGAGGTAAACCTTTTCCAGTCATCAGCCATCCTTGTATTTGATGTCCCACTGGCCCTCATCGCATCTGAAGTCCCAACCCAACGACTGCTCTACCATCTCTTGTTGCTGTCCCCTTGTCCAGACTCCCTGGCCTGCACAGCCTAGCGACCCACAACCTGCCAACCTATTCACTTATCACTTCATCACTTATCAGGCCCAGCCGGATGAGGACCAGAACCAGCACCACTGGGACACCTTAGTTACTTCGCTAAATTTTTAATGAAAATGTAAAAAAAAATCCATCAAATGTCTCTAACACTTCTGTCCAAACATTGGTTTAATAAATCTTTGAGTGCCTTTATAATGTCTAAACAAACTGGTTTACTACCATTTGTAAAAATATTTTTATTAACAACTTGAAATATGGACCTTAGTTCTTTGTGCTGTGTTATTGTCATCACTGTACAGGGTGGGGATTTCAACATGCAGTGTTTCTTGATGTACATTTGTTAAGGGGAATCTTGTAGGCTTAAGCCGAGTTCAGACTGCACGATTTTCAAAGCAATCGCGTCAAAGATGTTTTCACACTGCATGACTATCTGGGGTAGCATTCCGTCACTGCTGTGTTCACACTGCACGATGGATCGGCGACAGGGGGTTTCACACTGCATGACTTTACAATAGGAAGAATCACTGACAACCTTGTCCCGGTCCGCAAACTACGTCTCACAACCAAACACACGCGAGAAGTGACATGGAAACAACGCGAGGTCAGGCGTGCAAGTTCTCACGTGAGACTGGTATTATTATAAAAAAATGGTAGCCCGCAAGAAGCTTGTCATACAAATTGCATGTGCACTCATCTGCAGTGAAAAGAAAAGAAGCCAAAGCTATTCTTGTTGATATTGTGGTCTATACCTTCGTAACTCCTCCCCCAAACTTCCCGCTGGCCTGAATGTTGCTTTCTCATTGGCTGTAGGTAATCGCCGACGTTATTTTCAGTCAGATCACCTTTCACACGGCATGATTTTGAATCGCCGACAGGTCCAGATATTTAGCATGCCAAATATCTCACGGGTGTCGGCGACACATCGGCGATTCTCTCAGATCGCGTCTTTGATAGTTCACACTGTGTGATTGTCACTCGCGTGAACGAGCACCGATTTGCCTGTGATTTCGGGCATTTGTCGGCGAGTCAAAATCGGGGCTAAAATCATGCAGTCTCAACTCGGCTTTAGTCTACCTATTCTAGAACATTATTCTATTTTTTAGAACATAAGTTATTCAAAAGTATTCACTGTCATAACTACATATTTGACGTTTAGAATAAATCAAACCGTTTGAAAATCGGTTAAAAATTGAGCACGTTATGGCTATTTAAAAATTACATGTTTTACTATCAACACAATATTTTGGGTGAGCGAGCAGCCTGTGGTAAGATGGCCGCCATATGCGGACGTTCGACTCCGTTGGCCAGCAACGCAGACGAGACATCTAGTCATTCTATATATATCTATGGGCAAAACCATGTTTTTCCCCATGTACACACCCATCTACCTTGCTACCAAGCACGGCATTCTTAAAGGGACAAGCACACATATTTTGTGACTGAAATATGAAGCGTTAGACTCAATTAACATTTTAGCTCTGAATGAGAGACTACATTAAACAAACACAGAGAATAAAAACAATATAACCCACAACATGCTAGAATTACATTCTAGTGGGTTACAACAATAATTAACATTTCTATATTCTGTTAGATACAGTTACTGTCTATTTCAATACACTGGTGTGCAATAAAGCCAACATTTACAAATGACTCAAAGTGCTGGAAGAAGGAAGCTATCTGTCTAACTGAAGAACAGGGCGTCATACTGAGGGCAGAATACGTGGGTTTTAAATGGAAACTGACATTTGGCATGGCTGGAGGAGTCCCTTGTGGCCATTTTGCTGAGATAATGGTAACTGTCTTCTTTGGTTAAACTGCCTCATTGCTCAGTGCTAACACAGGGTGTAGGAGTCCAACACATCAGTATTCTGAAGCTACACATAGCTCGGCATCCCTGTGAATTAACACTCAATCTGTCATCTGCAACCAGTGAAATATCCGGGAAGGCTAATGCAGATGGATGGGAAAGAGACATTAGCTGAAAAAGTGATGTATTAACAACACTTCTTATGTCTCAAAACTGCTTTATAGCCATAGCAATGTTCTTTTCCTAGGTGAAACAAAATACCACTTTTCAACATAAAACATAAATGCATTTAGCAATAACATGCTGCCATGCTGTCGCCAAACCAAGATTTTAGTATAATGGGGTCAGTAGGCACCATAGTTTCCAAAACTCTGGTCTGATAAAGCAAAGTACAGGTCAAACACAGATGACCCTTTAGTTAAAGACATCTGGTTGGGACATCACTTTCAGCAAGACACTTTGAGCTTTTCACTCAAGATTCCTCAAATAGGGTTATCCTGCGGTTAATTCTTTTGGATAAAACCTCTTCTAAACCAGTTCTTAGGACCTAGATTTTAAATTGAATAATTGGAAAATCACAATATGAAATTTCAATAATTTAATTCTCCCACTGTGACAGATATCACACATTTACATTCATTTAGTCACACTTAATTTTATACTTGGTTAGGTATGTTTTGAAGCATGGCTGCAAAACATAACTAACCAACATATGCTGTTTTTTTTTTGTTTTTTTTCAACAGGGTTATACCTGCAAAATTCAAGAGGGGTTATTATCAAATCTATGGAAAGTTTTCTCCTTAGATAAGTCTTTGCTATTCTAACTATTAACTATGGTAATATCATAAGTTGCATTGTTTTCACATTTCATTATTTACATTGTCTTAATTAATTACAAATGTGAAATACAAGCAGATGTTTTAAATATAAATATAAATCAGTAATCACTTAATCAATAGTCTTTAAAGTGTTTGCCTGAGTAATTGGATGACCCTGGTCTCCATTAAAGCCTTTGTCATGAATTCTCAATGACAGTGTCCCCACAACAAGATATCACACCATTGATTAATTTCACAGACGGGAATCGATGACTGACATGAGGACGAACAAGATGTGACAGATTTGATAGATGAAGTTGATGGTGTGCACTGATGACAATGTCTGTTCTCTCAGTTGTATTTTATGTCATATACTCTTTCTTAAAAGATAACATGACATTTTTCATAAGAGAAAATTAGGGGTGGTGTGACTTAGTATTTAACTGTGCTATAAAAAGTAATATGATATAATGAATAGCTATGGTTTTGTTAATTGTGCCATTTCATTTAAGCATCAACATTTGTGAGATTTAGACAGACTGAACAGTTTTGCATTTATTTGATCTAATGTGTCTGTGGAAAATAGTGATCATTGACACTGTAAAAAACTAGACGCTTGGAGTAAGATGCCCTCCCAGATATGACACAGAAGGCATTGAGTGGCATGTTGTTTCTAGTGTTATTATTTTATAATTTAAAATTTATTGAAATTAATGTAATTATTCAATACATTTGATTGCTATTATGACATATTTTCAATTAAATTATGGGCAATTCAATATTTATATAGTCATATACAATAAATTTACCATCCAGATTAATCTTTTACTGGTGTTCAGCCTTGTCTGTAATTATTTATTCAATTAAATAAATTGTCAAAATACAATTTAGGTAGAATAGTTTATTTAGTATTTTATATTAATGACACTTTAAAATATATAGCCTATACATATTAATAAGAATGACATCAACAGTTATTTATACATTATGTAAATATTTACCCTAGGGGCTTCTTGTTAAAATCTGCTTTCCTTAATAACACATTGGTTGATGCATCATCCTGTCAAGCATCTATCTATTTATGTTTCAATTTAGCTTATTCTACCACATATAATTATATATTTTTTGTTATACAATACAATTTTTGTTATGCTTATATAAATTCCGAACAATATATACTGTAGGCTACTCTTTTAATTATTTCCAATGAATTAGCCTTCTTTTCTCCAAACATTATTTATTTATTTAATTGCAAAACTTGTAAAAACATACAAGAACAGGGAAATTAGACATAGATAAATTCCTACAAGGAACAATCATAAAAAAATAATAATAATAATAATATTCTGGGTTTGCGTACACCAAATTATGGTGTTAAAATAAATTACATCCATGTCATAATGCAACAAAAATTTGGCACTCTTTTTGTTGTTTGTAAGTCTGAGAGATGAAAAAAGAGAATCAAGTTCAGCAAGAAAGGGGGGAAAAGATAGGAGATTTAAGCCATTTTTGCCTCTTCTCCAAACATCGCGAGACGGTATTTCAGTGGCGTGACGTCAGAACAGACAGAAACAGTCAACATGTCGCTGGCGAGGTAAGTTGTACTGAATCTCTTTTTGTGATTTATGTTTCAATTTGTGCATTAAAGTTAAATATTAGGAGAATTACGAGCTTTTATTTGTTCACACATGATTCTGGTTGTTCATTTTCGTTCTTCCTTAGCTGAGTTGTGTATTTTGACGTGCTGAGGCCTGCGGTGTTGTGCTCTTTGTATCACCGGGATGCTAAAAAGCTAATGCTACGTCAACAGCAAAGCAAAAAAAAAAAAAAATTTTTGACACACAGATAAATATTAAATAAGGGATAAATATCCGTTTCATCTATATCCATGCTTATTAAAATTTCTATAAAACGTTTAAAACATTTGTTTCGTCTCCATTCTTAGAGGTAATAGGTACCTCTTGTACGTTAAAGAGACGTTTGTTGTAGCCTTTGAAATCAAAATTTTCTCTGGTTGAAATACACAGTGTCCACAATTTTTACATCATACACTCATATACTAATGTGTATAGATATAAGTTTACATCAACTATTTAGTGACCACCCGATGATTTAATATTTTCTGTTTTCCTAACTTGCCTTTTTCCCCCCATCTTGTAGTTTTCTCCCCGCACCCACCCAACTGTCCCAGGACCAGCTGGAGGCAGAGGAGAGGTCTCGTGTTCAGAGGTCCCAGTCCACTGCTTTGGTCTCCACCCGCAGAGAACCACCTCCTTACGGCTTTAGAAAATCATGGATTCCCCGGGCACTAGAGGTACTGCAACAGGAGATATAATATATGCATAATGTATTAGACATACATGCCATGTGATACCTGAATACTTGCTTCTTATTGTCTGGAAAGTGTGCATTCAAACTATCCAGTCAGTTTAATCACATTCTAAATTTATGCAATGTCTTAATTGAAACACACATAGATAAAGAGTTATCAACACCACCCTGTGATTTTGATCAATAAGTATCACTGCTCCATTCTTAGCTGGTAATGTTGTATTTTAAATATTTAAACTTGCAGTTTTACTGAGCAGAGAGATGCTGCACAGATGCAAGTAATTCACACACAGCCTCTCTCTGATTCTTTTAGATTAATTTAAATAAATGTAATCATTCAGCACTTGATCTTAGTGTCTGATTTAAGGTTTGCAAAATTCTATATCTAACAAAGTAAGACTAGTATTGCATTCGGTGGTTCTTTGTCTCTGCTTGTGCTTTCAAATTCACACCTAGCTGGGGATTACCCTTAATATATCCATATTAAATGTAAGTGCTGTTTAAAAACTAATCTTGTTTTAAAGGACTTTGGAGATGGAGGAGCTTTTCCAGAGATCCATGTGGCCCAATATCCTTTAGAAATGGGTAGGAAGAAAAGGACCTCCAATGCTCTGGCAGTGCAAGTGGATGCAGAGGGCAAGATCAAATATGACGCCATTGCTAGACAAGGTCAAAACAAAGACAAGGTGCATTATCTTTCTGTGTTGTTGAATTGTCCATATTTTCAGTGGCTCAAGGCTGAAGAGGATGTGATGTTATTCCTTATTTATTTTGGGCTTTTCTTTTTGGAACAGGTCATATTCAGTAAATACACAGACATGCTTCCTAAGGAAGTGCTAAATGAAGATGATCCTGAGCTGCACAAACCCGATGAAGAGGCAGTAAAAGAGGTGAGGTCACCAAAAAACAAAACCTGTATTAAAAAAGTGGGGTACATGGGGTTTTCTTTCCTGCATAAACATAATTTTAACTATTGTTGTTTTAAATTGGTTTTAATCAAGCAATAATCCTTTCGCTTATGAAGTCAAGCCAGCATGATGCAACTGTCCTTTTTCCTCTTGCTGTAGCTTACAGAAAAGACCAGAGCAGCTCTGGAGAAACAGGTCTCGCAGAAAATTGCAGCCGCCATGCCTGTACGTGCTGCAGACAAACAGGCCCCAGCACAATATATCAGGTAAGAGAAGTTCCACTGACGAATGCGCTTAAATTTGGAGTATAAATAAAAGTGCTGGGATATTAGCAGTATGATGTTGATTACCACAGCAAGTTTTTTAACTGGTCCATTGATTAAAAAAAGTGCAGCTTGTGCATGAATTATTCAGTTGTCTAAAGCATCCTTCATGATCTGGGAGTAGAGGCTTCCATTTGAACTGCATTACTGTAACACATTTTAGTTTAAATACACTGAACGGGCAATCAGTTATTTTCAGTGGTAATCAACATTATGCCACAGATACTGTCGACACTCGACAGAGCTTGTATTGAACCTGGAATATTTTTTCAAAGTCAATCTGAGATTTTCTGTGCAGTTGCCTTTGCTTTTCAAGATGTTGACAGCATTTTGTTTTTTAGTTAAGTTTAAAGAATATTAAGTGTTCATATATTTTTTTTTAAAGGTACACGCCTTCACAGCAAGGACTTGCATTTAACTCCGGAGCCAAACAGAGAGTCATCCGTATGGTGGAAATGCAGAAGGATCCAATGGAACCTCCACGATTCAAGTATGTCACCTTATTCTGAGATTTAAGTGACAGTGAATGTGATCTGTGTGGGAAACTCACAAGAAACTCAATGTTTGTGTTTTCTAACAGAATCAATAAGAAAATTCCTCGTGGACCTCCATCACCTCCTGCTCCAGTCATGCACTCTCCAAGCAGAAAGGTAGGAGTTTGGCTTCCGCCAACTATAGATCCCAACGTCGATAATCATCGGCTTTGTTTACAGAATCCACAGAAACCTGTCTAGAGGAAAAATTTCTGAGAACATCTCAACTAAACTCAAAGTGTCTGTTTTTTCCTCTTTTTTTCTCTTTTTTTTAAGATGACTGTGAAAGAACAACAGGAGTGGAAGATTCCTCCTTGTATATCCAACTGGAAGAACGCAAAGGTATCACTGAGCCTCCATCAATTATTCATCTTTTTATTCTTCACTAAAAATATTGACAATAAATACAACTGTGTGTTGCTTTCTCACATCTATCATTGTTGCTTCTCAGGGTTATACCATTCCACTAGACAAGCGTTTGGCTGCTGACGGACGAGGACTTCAAACAGTCCACATCAATGAGAACTTTGCCAAGCTGGCTGAGGCTTTGTACATTGCGGACAGAAAGGTAGACCACCTTCCCTTAACACTCTGAATCTCACATTGCTAATTTTACTGACTTTTAGAAAGTTAAGAAATGGTCAGGACTCTGTCAACGTTACAGAACAGTTTCTCAAACTAAAATAATGACTGGAGCAGTATATGTCTCAGGGTGATATCTTTAAAAGAATAGTGACATGGTGATAAATATGGAGAGTAATTCATTTACAGTTCTAGCTTCATCCTGATGCAAATGCTCACTTTTTACAATAAAAACAGTTCTCAATAAATGAGAAAATAAATAAAAAATAAGTTCTTCTCTAGGGCTAACTCTGTTTTGTTTTTACTGATGTGTGTGCATGACTGATACTGATGTTGTTGGTTGTGTGATGTGTACAGGCCAGAGAGGCTGTAGAGATGAGAGCTCAAGTGGAAAAGAAGATGGCCCAGAAGGAGAAAGAAAAGAAAGAGGAGAAGCTGAGAGAATTGGCTAAAATGGCTAGGGACAGAAGAGCTGGTATCAAAGTCCACGGAGACAAAGGTAGAAAAACAAAAAAATGCACACCATCGCTGAATGTCTACAATGAGAATTGAGAATGCTTTTTAAATTTTAATTGAAACCTTAGGCAGTTGGGTATCAAACTGGATACAGTTTTTTTTTTAATTGATTTTAAAGTTTAAGTAGCGTAAAATGGATTGAATTTAAAATAAACAATCCTTTTACATGTTACCATATACAGTGTATGGGATATTTTCAGAAACATTAGATATTTATGTATAACAATCAATAAAATAGTTTAATTCATAACATTTTATCTTAAGTGTTATTAAAGTATCATGAAACCCCATGTAAAGCTGTGGAAATGTAGGAGTGAAGAGTGGAGAAAACAACCAATAAAACGCAGACCTATAGCCCACTCATTATACAGAGAAATGAATATTATAATATGAGCAGAGAAAGAAAGAAAAATAAACAACAACAGAGATGTGCTTGATGTACTTTAAAAATACAATAATAATATAATACAATAATAATATGATAATGAACTCTCAAGAAATCTGTCATTAGAGACTAACAACTATCATGAAACAAAACCAATATTTTTTGATAAATTATTTATTGGTCTGTGTGAAAAATGAAGAACATTTAAAGTTATATTAATAGTTTTACATTTATCAGTACTACAGTCCTAAAATGAATGACACGTCAGTTTAAAACAAAGAATAAACATATACCCCCGGTTTCACAGACAAGGCTTAAGCCTAGTCCTAGACCAAAATGTAAGTCTGCTTTTGTTTTGTTTCAGGATGCACACCGGTAATGGTTTTTTTTCTAAGCATGTTTATAAAGTTACTGTGAAACCGGGCCATAGTTACTTATACTTTACTCTCCTTTAAATTTTCAGTCTTTATCCTTGTGTGCTTTGTATCACAATAATTTGTCATATTATCGGGTTCATAGTCAGACATTCTACTGTATTAGTACCCATTTTCATGTCTCGAGCATGAGAGAATATGAAATATGTTCACATAAACTTGAAACACGCTTGGTCCAGTCCGGATATGAACTATGGTCCATGCAGCGAGTGTTAAACTCATTGCGGCGTTCTCTCAGAAACTGTTCTCTCGTGGGCGCTCCACGTGTTGTTATATTAAATATTATTACAGTCATGTTTACAGAGATGAACTGATAGCGCCGTTGCTCTTGATTTTTAAATTCTCCGCTGTAAGATGACCTCATGCATAATACAGCGCTGTGATTGGATCGTAGGAGTTAATTCATATGAATAACACTGGACAAAAAAAAGTTATGGTGATGTAGGTTTAACTTTTTTTTATTTAGGAGAAACGAAATGGCTTAAAAATGGAAATGAAAAATAACCACTTTTCCTTTAATAATAGAAACAATGATTGCTGTTATAGTTTTCACTGATGTACAACCTGTACATAAAAAATGTGTTTTAGGGCTTCATGACACTTTAATAGATTTTGTAATTCATGTATTGAAAGTAAGAGAATTTGGTCTCGACCCTGGTTTTTACCGACCCTCGTCAGGTCATCTGTGTGCTGTCACTTTTGGCGAGATCACCGTCTGTGTCTTTGATTTTCTCTCAGGTGGTGAGGAAACAGAAGTCAGAGAGCGTGACGAGATCCGACACGAGAGGAGGAAAGAAAGGCAGCATGACAGGAACATCTCCAGAGCCGCCCCTGATAAGAGGTACATGCATTTATTACACTTTTGCCCTAAATCATTCATGTTCCGGTAGAACCAGTGCACACATTTCACTCTAACCTACATGGTTTAATGTTATTTTCTGTCCTCTGATCTCACACAAGTCCCACAGGTGTCCATTTTTACATCAGGCACCTTTTAGTGAAACAAACTGACACATCCTCTATTCAGACCAAGCTTGTTGTACTACTTAAAATGCATTAATCTACTTGTAATAACTTGAATTATTTATGCTTTTTCCTCAAAATATGTTCTTGTGAGAATTCCCTGAACTCCCAGTTTGAGACTTGTGTAATGTAGCGTGATAAGTGCGGCTTTATGTATGAGCTGTTAATGTGAGTCAGAGATGGGGACTCGAGTTTGAGACTCGGACTCCAGTGCGACTTAAGTCGCGCACACAGTGACTTCAGACTTGACTTGAGACTCGTCCTCGAAAGACTTCAGACTCGACTCGGACTCGAGCTGCGGGACTCGTGAACAATGTTTATTTTTTAGGAAACAACTAATGACCTCGCTGTTATTCCCCTGCCTCCGTTTTTTTTTTTTTTTTTTTTAGGCGTGGCTGCCACACATGAGAGGACAACAAACACACGTCGACTGCATTGCCATTCATCATTTGGATTTAAAAACTTCAAACAAGACGGCCCAAACAGAAGAAGCAGAATAATAATATTTATACCTAAATTATTTATAGATAACGTTTGTGTATATAGGCCTATATGTAGGCTACAATATATATTATTTTGAAACAATAATAAATTAGGCTCAAACATTATTAACAAACGTGCGTGTTTAGCCTATTTGAGCACTTCCGTCACTGAACAAGCAGCCTACAAAACGCTAAAATAAATAATACATTTAAATAAAAAAGTAGCCTAAATAAGAATGTTAAATAAGCTATTAAATAAACATTCGTTGCAAAAATTCCTTAAACCTCGCCCGGACCTTGTCTGACAGCTCATCAGAATACTGGCCCGAGTCCGACTGGAACTTTTTTCTTTCTCTTTCCCATTACACAGCTGCTGTTTTTAATAGCAACGTGATTTATTTAGTTTATGAAGTAAATTTAGAAATATATTTGGAACACGTTTTGTTTGTGAAATTCAAGTTTTTGTTTTTTTAAAGTAGGCTAACCACCAAGCGGCCAGCGACAGACAAAGTCTCTCTTAAGTCATCACGATTTCAATTAAAATCCATAGATATTAAAAACTTAAAGCATATCACAATATTAGTTTTATCGTTTAAACTAGATAAATGTGTGCTATTAGGCGCATATCCAGTCGTTTGCGCAAAGAGTGAAAGCTGAAGCTGGCTTTGCAGGACATGGAGGTGCCGGTGCAATGTGAAACTTCATTGTGGGTATAAAGGTAGGAGTAGTATATCATTCAGAGCTGTAAATAAATAATTTTAAATAATTCAAATCGAAAACAAAACTCTTTCATTAGCTATAGGCCTAATCCATGAAGACACATTTAGGCATTCATTGCGTCCGATGAGCAGATGACGAGTCAGAATCATCAACTTCACCTTTGCGACAAATAGTTTATTAATAAATAATTCGAATATCTCCTTACTTTTCCCCAGACAAATTCATGGTAATTATTTTTGCTGGGGCTTTGCGGTCAGCTTTAGTCTATTGAGTGCATTTGAACGCGGAACTTACAGCTTCGTTGAAGGCACTTGAGGTGGCGCGGTATTGGGACAGTCACAGCCTTTGTTTTGCTTCCACCATGTAAGTGGGCCTAACTGTACTTTAGTAGGCTAGTGTCTCCCAAATATTGCTCAATCTCTTTTACTTTTGCTGTCTGTTAGTGGCGCAGCAGTCTGATCTTCTTCATTCATATTTAAGCGCGAATGAGAACCGTTTCGCGGGGGATGAAAGGTGTATGAAAAAAAAAAAAGAATATTCAAATCTTAAATTTTAAAATCGAATGTCAACCCACCGAACGAATATTCGAATAATCAAATATTCTGGTCCAGCCTTAACAGTGAAAGGGTAGGCTTAAAAAACATACTAAATGGTGCTTTCTTAATTTTTGATCTGTACTGTGTGTTCATGCTACAAGGCAAAATACAGATATTAACTTAAAAGTAAAGCATTTTTGGTGTTTTTGTCATGTTGAAATAGCCTGTTTATACTTATTATATATCAAAATCAAAGCAGATACTGTATGCTAATAGATAAAGGAGTAATAATAACATATTACATGCTTTGAATTCCTTATATATAGCTATGCAGTGTTGGATGGGTCGCTGTACGTGATGCAACACTTATTATAACCAGAGACTTAATATAATAAAGAGACTTGAGACTTGACTTGGACTCTAGCTCAAAGACTTGTGAGCATCTCTGATGTGAGTTTAACTGATGTTGGTGTGATTTTGGTCTGTCCAGGTCGAAGTTACAAAGAGATCAGGACAGGGACATCAGTGAGCTCATTGCCCTGGGCCAGCCCAACCCCCGTACCTCCAATGAGGCTCAGTATGATCAGAGACTCTTCAATCAAAGCAAGGTAATCAACCCTCAGGCTTTGCTAATCTCTGATTACTGATTTCAGGTCAGTAAAGAGATCATTAGGATGGAATAGTGGTTTTGCCTTTTCGTTTAGATTAAGGTGTGCCCTTTTATATCATCATTTATCACAAAATATTATATTTCGGTTTCAATCTGAAATGCATGCCTTATGCCAACTAGTGGTCTAAATGGAAATAAAAATCCAACTGTGGTCAAATGATAATCAAAACATGATTAGACCGTGTAAAGTTAAGTCAGAAAATTAATAGTGCATATACATTTTTACAGTTGTTTAACATATTTTGACTATAAAAGGTTAAAAATCCAAGGCCAGAAATTGCAAAAGACTTTCTACAGCTGTGAAACCCACTCTTTCTTTTATGTTTTTCAGGGAATGGACAGTGGTTTTGCTGGTGGAGAAGATGAGATGTATAATGTGTATGATCAGCCCTTTAGAGGTGGCAGAGACATGGCACAGAATATTTACAGACCAAGTAAGAACGCAGATAAGGAAATGTATGGAGACGACTTGGACACACTCATGCAGAGCAACAGGTATGGAGACACTTGGACTGAATATTTGAAAGAAATGCAATTTTGATTAGCTTTCTAGATAATATGCTTATAAAGGCCCTATTTGTCTCTTTTGTTTACTGTTTTACCTTTTTATTTTGAGTGCACACAATTTAACCATGTCTCTTCTCTCTCCAGGTTTGTTCCTGATAGGGAGTTCTCAGGTGCTGACCACGGCCCCCGACGGGATGGGCCTGTGCAGTTTGAGGAGGATCCTTTCGGTCTGGACAAGTTCTTAGAAGAAGCCAAACAGCATGGGGGCTCCAAAAGGGCATCCACTAGTGGGCGCTCCAAGGACTATGATCATGAGAAGAAACGCAGAAAGGAGTGAGACACTTCCTCTCTCAATAGTTGCAGGGTCAATTCCTCCACTACCCCTACTTTTTTGTAGCTGTGAAGTGAATGACGAAATATTAGTAATATGGTATATCATTCTTTTTTTTTTTTATTTTTAGTTTTTATCATCCTCTTAAATCTAAATGTTTTTTCCAGTCATGTTTTCTGCAACTCAAAAGTGTGAACTTAAACCTGTTGTACTGCAAAGCCACCCTAATAAATTTCTTGTAGAGGATTACATTGAATGTAAGAGATTGTTTATGGCAGGTGTGAAATTTGTCCAAAGTAATCTCTTAACAGTGCTCCAACTGCTTTGGTGTAAAGTGAAATTGATTTTAAATGACTCTCTCCATTAGTCTTATAAATCTAGTCCACAGCGGTTTCTTCTGCTGAGTTTACTGTTCACACCCTAGAGCAAATTAAGCCTCTCCTGTTCTCCTTGAGATTGTCCAAGATTTAGAGCTTTATAGGAAATACATTGCTTACATTTTTAATGCAAAAATGAGTGTTTGTTGGTCCTCTATTAATAAATGAGTTGAACAATTCTTTAAATAAATTTCTGTCCCCTAGGATAATTTAAATATTAACCAAAAAAATGGAAAAGATATAATACTTTTTAAGGTGTTGATTTAATTTATTTCTTATTTTAAGGAAAGGTTAAACACTGGGAAAAGAATGGTGTGGAAACAATTTTCATTAAGAAATTGCTAATTTACGGTGCCCGCCAGGGGACACCTTCGGTTCACTTATGTTTGTCGTGGCCACGAGATATTAATTCGTGGGAACGTGATATTATGTCGTGGCCACGAGATATTAATTCGTGGGAACGTCATATTAACTCGTGGGAACGTCATTATGTCGTGGCCACGAGATCATTTTGTCGAGGTAACGACATCCTTATGTCGTGGCCACAAGATGCGATGATGAGGGAACGAGATCCATTTCTCGTGGCCACGACTTCTTATGTTGAGGAAACAACATGCATTTCTCGAGGCCACGAGTTTAATACTTAAACAAACCTGCGTGACCATAGTAACCCAGGATTAGCCTATCAGAGATAGGTTTATTCATATTTTATTTTTAATTAAGAAATTATTATATTAATTGTTACAGAAATTGTTACAATATTAAATTATTATATTAACAATGGGCGAAGCTGTATATGCGAATGCTGATGCTGTCTGTGCGCGATGTAGACATTTTATGCATCCCAGTCTTATCCATTATCTCCTCTTTCAGTAATATTTGTAGGCTATTATTAGTTTATATTCGTTATTTTCCCATTCATTTCGATCTCTTAACAACGTTCTGAATGTAGGTTATATGCCTGGGATTTTTTACTGGAATGCAGTTCAAAGGCTGAATTGAACATATATTGTATTTTATTTAGTCTAATTAATAGACAAATATAGTGTTTCAGTGAGAGTGAATTATTCACATAGTTTCATTTGGAAATCATTTATCGTCACACCGTAAAATAGGCCTACATGACATTCCTTCTATTAACTGATCGTCTTTTTTCCGTATTAGTATTATTATTATTATCGTCATTATTATTATTATTATTATTATTGTATATATTTTTATTTTCATTTATATTCGTTTCACTACGTGAATGATTCATTCGTCAGTGAACAGTATTATATAGTCTAGTCTATTAGATGAAACAAAATAAAAATATGTTTAATCCAACCTTTAAACTACATTCCAGTCAAAATCAGTCATAGCATGTCAAGCATTTACAGTTTAATTTCCATATACGTTAAGTAAAGAGATGAAAATGAAGGGGGAAAACGAATATAAACGAAAATAAAAAAATATATAGGCCTACAATAATAGGCTAATTATAATAATTAATAATAATTATAATAATGATGACGATAATAATAATACAAATACGGAAAAAAGACGATCAGTTAATAGAAGGAATGTCATATAGGCCTATTTTATGGTGTGACGATATATGATTTCCAAATGAAACTACGTGAATAATTCACTCTTCACTGAAACACTATATTTGTCTATTAATTAGACTAAATAAAATACAGTATATAATGTTAAATTCAGCCTTTGAACTGTAAAAATCCCAGTCATAGAACCTACATTCATAACGTTAAGGAGATCGAAATGAAGGGGAAAATAACGAATATAAACGAATAATAAAAATATTACGGAAAGAGGAGGATCAGTTAATGGACAAGACTGTGGGATAAAATGTTTCCTGTAGGACTATTTTATTTGATGTACTTTATGTAATATTTATTCATGATAAACTTTTTAAAATAGGTCTATATAGTCTACATCGCACACAGACAGCACTGGCATATACAGCTTCGCCCATTGTTAATATAATAATTTAATATTGTATTTATTTCTGTAACAATTAATATAATTTCTTAATTAAAAATAAAATATGAATAAACTCTGATAATCCTGGGTTACTATGGTCACGCAGGTTTGTTTATGTGTTAAACTCGTGGCCTCGAGAAATGCATGTTGTTTCCTCAACATAAGAAGTCGTGGCCACTAGAAATGGATCTCGTTCCCTCATCATCGCATCTTGTGGCCACGACATAAGGATGTCGTTACCTCGACAAAATGATCTCGTGGCCACGACATAATATGACGTTCCCACGAGTTAATATGACATTCCCACGAATTAATATCTTGTGGCCACGACATAATATTACGTTCCCACGAATTAATATCTCGTGGCCACGACAAACATAAGTGAACCGAAGGTGTCCCCTGGCGGGCACCGTACTAATTCCTTTATAAATTACAATAATTACAAAGAATCAACACATTGAATACATAACGAAAGTGTTTTATGTATGGTCAGAAATTTACAGCAAGTAATCAGTGTACAATACTGGTGCTTACCATCACACAAGCATTTAAAGAAAACAAAAGAGATGATGTCTAAAGGGTGATGGTGAAGAAGAAATGTAATGGTGTCATTATCAGAATGTGATTTTTCATGCTGTTAGTTGACTGCTATAGCTAGAAATACTTATTCAACCTATTATCTAAAAAAAAGAATCTCTTTGTAAATCAAAATTTGCTTGGAGGTTGATCAAGACCATGATTGCATAGTTTAAAGATTCCTTTAAACTTTTAAGTAGTAAAAAGTACACCTAGTATATCTAAAACTACATAATTTCATTATAGGCAGTAGCAATATCATCTGCCATTATGTGCTATGTGTATTATAGTGCTATGTGTGTGTATGCTAGGGATGCAATAAACTCTTTAAGAGTTATCAGGCCAGTCTAACTCAAATAAATAGTTCTGAAAGATCATCTTTACTTTAGCTGTGTGTAGCACATTGTAAATATCCAATGTAGAAGTTGCTAATATGATTTAGTTTCCTAATTGAAACATTCTTTGTATGAGTAATATTAAGACGTTTTAAATGCCTAGAGTTGTATGATTTTTTTTTTCTTCTTACGTTTGGGCTCATTTTTCAAGAAATAATTCAATTTACATAATGATTAAATGTCCCCAATGAATTTAAAGGGCCAATAAATAACAGCAACTTCTCTGCTCCAAAAACTGTTCTGGGATTTATGTGTTGCTTAAAGGAATGTCTGTCCCATTTATTACCTTTGATTCCTATTAATATATCACTGGAAATTTAGCAACCACCAGGTCCACAGTTTAAAAAAGAGAGTGAGAGTCAAGGTTTCATTGCTCATAATTTTAATCTACTAATAAGAGCTCAGGTTAACACTTTGTATGCACATTCTGGAAATAAAGTATTTTTTATCTTTTGATTTTGGGGTAAAAATAAGACCATGACTTGGTTTCATGAGACTTACTCAAAAATTGTATTTCTACTGTAACTATCTGTTTATAAAGTTCATTAAAATCCAGTGGAAAACAGATATGCTTAATACAAGGCAGAATCTATATGTCTTTTTACAGCCCCACAATCATTATCAAAATATCCTTTCTCATTTTGTTTCTCATTTCAATTCAGCATTGTCCAGGTATTCAGGTGTATTTAATTCTTCAGGACAGGCAGATAATGAGTCCTCACTCTTCTGTTGTTTGTATTTCTAAATGCATAGACCAAGAAAAATGAGTTCCTCATTGATGACAGCCTAAGGAAATTGGTTCTTTTGCAAGCTTTTGTATAGTTTGAAGAACAAACAACCAGCACATTGTTTTGTGTCATAATGGAAACTTTGGCAAGCAGACAAAAGCTAAGATTGACAGGTTCTTATCTGCTGTCCATGGAGGAACAACCTGCAATATTCCAGGCTGGTTGTTTCAGTCCATTGAGCAAAAAGCTTTTTGTTCTTTTAGAGCAGAGACCAAAACAGCATTCAAATAGCATTCAGCTGCACGTCTGGAGCACCAGAGCGCTTCAGAAAAGAAAGTAATGGTTGTGTCAGTCAAACAGAGCCCTCTTTAAGATTAACCAGTAAATAGCAATTTATATGTTTACTAAGGATACTTTACTTAAATTAATTAAAAAAAAATTAAATTCCTTTAAAAACTCACTTGACCAATATTTAAGAGCGAATATATTTCTTTCTATTAACTGTCCTGAACAAATGTAATTTCCATAACATACATTAAGCAGGGATGTGATTTTTCCGGATTAATCCGGAATTCCGGATTTTTCGACCTGAAAATGTGACCTATGTCACGTATTTGCGACCGTTCGCAAATGGCGGATGGCGAAGTATGATTCCGGACCGCAAGATGCGTCCATACCGACCGTGAAAGCTTTTGACATAATAAAAAAAAATGCCAAACGCTATTTCTAATAAATACATTTATATCAAGCACACTACGGTCAGCGTTTGGGTGCAATCTGTGCAGTGAGGAGAGCAGAGATCGGCAGACAGATGTAGCTTTCAGTGAGTGAAAAACGTAGATGGAAAATGCATTATTTTGGGGTTACGTCGCAAAATAATGTAAATATAATTTTTATACTGTATTTTCATACATATATTTTAAACCACGACGGTGAGCCAATGGATATTAAACAAGCAACGTGAAAACTGCATATATTAAAGTGAAAGTAAAAACAGCGCTTTCAGCATCTAATGTGCACATTCTCTAAGAGACAATGATAGACGAATATACTTCATATGCTGATATTAATTTACTTTCCTAATATTTCTCTTCTGCAAAATAAAAAGAAACGTATTTTGTGTAGGCTAAGGGTTTTTGAAAGTCGGACCTTGAAATAAAGCTCTTCATTTTTATTGATGACTGTAGTGTTATTAGGGGTTAAGAAAGACTTAATTATTTGAGGTGGTCTTAAATGTGGGGACTAAAAGGCAATAATTACGATGGAAATTTATAAGGTTATCCATTGAATAAATATGAGCGCTGCGCGTTTGAAAGTCAGCTGTGGCGCTGTTTTGTGTATCATTCTGATAGCGCCTCCTGCTGGAAGAGAATGATCTGACATTTTTAATCAGCTCGTACGTCTACTGTTGTCAAAAAGACCAATGTAAACAAATCAGTCAATGGTTTTAAGCACCACACACCTAGAGCTGTAAATGTTATCTGATGGATCGACAAGATCATGTCTTATACAAATTTAAACAATTAAGGAAATAAAATATATGTTAATTAATATAATACTTGATTGACAAATAATTGTTTAAATTAATATAAGAATTGAAGGACTCTTGAAGGCTGAAATGTGAATTTTATAATTTAAGAAATCTTTTTTGTTTTGTGAAACCTGCATCTCAATTGTAAATCATGCTTTTTACAGTCATTTTAATAATTTATTTATTTAGTAATTACATTTTGTTCAGGTCTTTAAAAAAGTATTTAAATGTGTAGAATTTAAGATAAAATATGCTGCAGATACCCTGGTCTCGCAAAAAAAAACAAAAACATAGTTTTTTATATATAATTTATATATAACTGCGCACGGCTGGTGCGCAGGGTTCATTACTGGACCTCGAGCCGTTTTAGTTGAAGACCCCTTGATTAGATGATCGATTTTGAGTGGGAGGGGGGGTATATTTTCCTGTCTTAGTATATTTTCCTGCTTTTTTGTCCTTAGCCAATCACATGCCTGATTAAGGCATCATTTCTGATATGAGGACCTTTTACGTAAATATCGAAATCTTTTATGTCACTGTTTGTTTGGATTATTATAATAAAGCAATTCAAATGTTAACCATTCAACTGTCGTGGACCGCGCATTCCAGGGCCCAGTTTATGGCAAGGGCCCCTCCCTGGCCACAATAGTGGACAAAAGTTTGCTACATTTTGATTGGATCTTGGTGGACTAACATAAGCAAACTGTCCAACGCCATCAGATAAGGATGCCAGGACAACTGCCAGACACCTTTTAGAGGGCAAGAAGAGACCTTTGGGACAAAAACCCGGGAAAGACAGAACTTCCTATTGGTCAAGACGCAGTTTCTGCCCTTCACCCACCTTGAGACTGTTTCCTAAGGTTTGGTCCTGTGACAGCCATAAAAATTCCTTAGGATCTCCAGACGCAGCAGCAGTGGGTGAAACAAAGAGAGATCACAAAGATCCATCCAAATCCATTCATAACTATGTTTTCAAACCTTGAACTGATGCGAACCATAACGCACACATCTTATACTTATTCAGAGAAATAAGTATTCTCACTGACAGCGATGTGTAGTGCAACATCTTACACAAACTCAGCTGTTAATGGACAAATGAATGCATGCATGACAGTTCAATCTTTTCCCATCATGTTTGGACTTAATGTGTTTATTACATGACCAAATGTTTTCTGATTGTGTTTTGGAAAATGAGAAATGCACCAGTAAAACATTATTGACACTTTTCTAACTTTGTGTTTGGACTATGCAAATGACTTCCACAAGAGGAAAGAAGGGTGGACTACCCCATGTTCCCCCGCTCTGATGGAACCAGCCAATCACAACATGGAAATGGAGAAGCACCAAATTGCAATCTCCTCCTCATCGGAAAGGTATAAAGGTACCTCTCCAAAAGACACTCCTTGTACTGAGTCTGAGTCCCGTCGGGAAAAGACATAACAGTTACACCAGTTCTGAGTCTGAGTCCCGTAGGGGAAGGGACACTAACAGAGCAACAAAGTTCTGAGTCTCCGGCAGAGAAACACATCTTCTCCCATCCGTTGAGACGCTAACAGATACCTCCATTCTGAGTCTGAGGCCCACAAGGGTAAGACAATAGCAGATACTACAACTTTCTGAGCCTACTGTCCAGAGAGACAGAAACAGACGCTCCATGCTTCAAGTCTCCAGCTTTGAGGCAGCAGCAGATACGACCTCGTTCTGTCTGTGAGGAAAGAGATATTTTCCACGTTCAGAGTCTTCGTCCAGCGAGACAACAACAGACGCAGCATGTCCTAAGTCTCCACCCGAGAGAGACAAAGCGGATTGAACAAGTTCTGAGTCTCTAGCCCAGAGAGGCAGAAGACCAACAGACATTTGCAACAAGGTTAAGCTCCAGCGAGCAAACCTTCACTTCAGGTACCTTTGCTTGCGTGTTCCAAGCTAAGGGCCTTCAGCACCTACACCAGGGTCACATCTGCGTGTTGCAGATCTTAGGACCCTTTAGTACTCCAGGAGATCAGCATCCTACAGCACTTCACGTTCAAGGCTGTCGAAACGGATTCCTGCTCCTTTTCCCACTGACTGCTCCCAGCACAACCAGTGGAAGAATTCACCGCCACCGGACTGCTCACTCAACCACAGAGAACGTAAATATCACTTCCAAACCTCTTCCAGAGACCTTGGCATTGTTGTGTACTTTCAGTATATGATCTTTCTAATTTACATTAGATATTGTATAGCTGATTGCAGTTGATAACAAATAATAGCTAATTTATTTGCTTGATACATAATAAGGTTCTTCACCTTATTTGTTTCAGAGTAGCAACAGTTTATCTTTCCATAAGATAACATAGCTATGACATAGCAACACCCAACTGAATCACATTTTATGCATCTTATGCACTTTATTCCTTTTGCATTTATTGTATTCATTTAATAGTTGATTACTCCTGTCTATCATTTGTTAATAAATGTATTTTATTACACTTGCGTCTTCCTTGTGTTGATAATACAGTGAGAGGTTCTACAAGTTAGATATCCCACCAATCTTTCTTATGTGATGTACTCATAACCGCACATGAAGTGACACGTGATCCAAGAATCCTAACGTATCTGTGATACGAGTACCCATCACTACACTATTTCGCCTTCCTAGTGGGTGAAAGCAGAACTCACTATTGGCGTCCCTATGTGGGCCAAGTTAAAATGAGATGAGTCTCCAGTAAAATTCACTACACAACAATTACTATGTTTTTTTGGCTTTCATACTTTAATATTAAATGTCTCAGTCTAGAAGAAGGATAAAACAAATCTTGAAAATAAATAAATAGATAACTAACTTAATAAATAAATAAATTATGAATAAAGGTTTTAATATGGCCTTTTAATAAAGGAAAAATGCCTGTTTTTAATAACCAATGAGACATGACAGGGCCCAAAGACAAAACACCCTTGTATGCAATGTATAAAAACTGTTTGTGAGATCCAATATAAATGCCAGCATAAATTCACAAAAATTGCATTTACTGATGTCTAGCAATATTGTGACAACTTCAGGATGAAGGACAGTGTAACATTTGTCACAACACTGCTTGTCATTTTATTTAGTCTCCCTGAAAAAAAGTCAAATTATAGAAATCCATGTCTCAGAAAGAATTACTGTAGTATGTTGTCTTTTAATATTAGCTGTAAATCAGAGCCTGTTCTCTTGGTTTGGGTTGTAAAAACACTCCCAAAAGTAAGATGAAACCATCAATCTTTGCATTGATAAAGAAGGGAATTTAGACTGCAAATGGACTGATATGAACAAGATCAGTTGGCATACTTGCTTTTATTGTTGGCTTATTGCATCATTTGTCATGATGTCTGTGTGTCGGATGTTCAGCCATGATGAATGTAATGCTATGAAAACATGCTTTCACAGAAATTGATGTTCACTGAGCTCTTTCCTAAAAAGGAGGAAGTGGGTTTATCAAATATTCTCATTAGGAAATCTTGCAAAAACAAGGAAACAATCGCATAAACACCTGATTGAATATCTCAAAGGATTAGTTTACTTCCAGAACAAAAATTTACAGATAATTGACTTTGTCATCCAAGATGTTCATGTCTTACTTTCTTCAGTCGTAAAAAAAAAATATGTTTTTTGATGAAAACATTTCAGAACTTTTCTGCATATAGTGAACTTCAACGGTGCCCGTGAGTTTGAATTTCCAAAATGTTTAAATGCAGCTTCAAAGGGCTTTAAATGATCCCAGGCAAGGAATAAGGGCCTTATCTAGCAAAACGATTGGTCATTTTCTTAAATAAGTTAATATTTATTCACTTTTTAACCAGAAATGCTCATCTTGTCCAGCTCTGCAATGTGCATGTGTGCTCTGTGGGCTCCAATACAGTTAGGATATGTTGAAAAACCCATCTCATTTTCTCCTCCAATTTCAAAATCATCCCACATCTCTGTTTTACCTTTTTTTGTAAAGGGCGTTCTTTGCTTGTTCACTTTGTAAACACTTGGTCGGTACTTCTGCAGCGATATAGGACAATTTTGAAGTTTTGAGATGAGAGTTTTTCAAGCATTTGTGGTTAAAAAGTGTATAAATATTAATTTATTTAAGAAAATGACCAATCGTTTCACCAGATAAGACCCTTATTCCATGGCTGGCATTGTTTAGAGACCTTTGAAGCTGTATTTAAACAGCATTTTGGAAGTTCAAACCATCAAAGTCCACTTTATGGAGAAAATTCCTGAAATGTTTTCTTTAAAAACATAATTTCTTTATGACTGAAGAAAGAAAGAAATGAACATCTTGGATGACAATGGGGTGAGTAAATTATCTGTAAGTTTTTGCCTGAAAGTGAACTAATCCGTTAAATGCCTTTAAATGATTCATTGGGGGTCCCAGCTCAGTGCAAGCTTGACAGAAGTGTGCATTAAGAGCACATAGCTAGCGGATGATCTGTGGTTGAAACAAGCTAAAGATATTTTCACTTTTGATTCTACAACATAAAATAATTCAGTAATACCCCTTGTGATGTTTTTTTTTTAATAGATTCTACTTGTCTTGAAAATCTGGATGCTAACAAATGGCTAAACTGGACTATCATCACGCCATACAGGTAAACTCATCTACTCACTAGTCCAGTTTTTACACTCTTGCAAACTATTCTAACGTAAACTTTTGGGGAAAATGTTTCTTTAAATAATACATTTTTTCAATAGTAAGTAAAGGAGTTGCCAGAAGCTTAATGGTGACTTTGGAGTCATGCAACTGTGGTTTAGTCTGTTCATAGGCCTTTTTTTTTTTTTTTTTTTTTTGGTGATGGTATTTAGAATTTGGGTGGTTATTTTTGAATGTGAAGTTGTGTTAATTTTTTAACAATGTCTAATCTAAGAATCATAAAGTGTTGTTGGTCAAATAGTTTATTTTCTGCAATAATCCATCTGGCAGTGGAAAAATCCTATTTGTTTTATTGTTGAGGGAACCAGGGTGATGCTAATTTCTGGGTTGACCTACAAAAATACATTATCACTGGAGCACTCTATTGGCACATCATTTGTACAAGGATAATCATGTAGATGAAAACAGTAGCGGGCTAAGAATTGATCCCTGGGGAACAACCCAACTTGGAGATTGATTTGAGGATTTGTTTCTATGAAAATAAACAAACGTCTTTCCTCATTCAAATCAAATGAACATGAATGTCTTAGAGCATAAGAGAAAGCATAACTGGCTCATAAAATCAACTAAAAGGAAATGCTATACTGGTACTATTCAAAGGAATAAATGCAGGCTTACATAGCTACTTGAAAGTACATAGAACTGTAGCTAAGGGCCAATGTCTGCTTACAGTACCTGATTTTGTACGTTTGCTCACTGAAAAAGTCTATAATTTTAATAGTAGGTTTATTTTAACAGTGAGAGACAGAATAACAACAAACAAATCGATAAAAATGCATAAATCCAAAAAAAAAAAAAAAAAAATCATAAATTGATTTGCATTTTAATGAGTGAAATAAGACCCCTTCGCAAAATATGACTTAGCAAAACCTTTGTTGGCTAGCACAGAGGTCAAGGTTTCTTGTAGTTGCCCACCAGGTTTGCACACAACTCAGGGGGGATTTTGTCCCACTCTTTTTTGCAGATCCTCTCCAAATCATTAAGGTTTCAAGGCTATCATTTAGCAACTGGAACCTTCAGCTCCCTCCACAGATTTTCTATAGGATTAAGGTGTGGAGACTGGCTAGGCCACTGCAGGACCTTAATGTGCTTCTTCTTGAGCCACTCCTTTTGTTGCCTTGGCCATGTGTTTTGGGTTATACCTATCCACGACCCATTTTCAATGCCCTGGCTGGCTTCAATGACCTTTTGTGACCTGTATAAAAGACACCTGGGAGCCAGAAATCTTGCTGATTGATAGGGGATGAAATACTTATTTCACTCATTAAAATGCAAATAAATTTATAACTTTTTTTAAATGCGGTTTTTTTTTTCTGGATTTTTTGGTTGTTATTCTATGTCTCACTGTTAAAATGTCACTGTTAATAGACCTACCATTAAAATATTGAATTTGTATGCAAACATACAAAATCAGCAGGGGATCAAATAATTTTTTGTTTCCTCAAAAATTTTCCTCAAAAATTCCTTTGTACTTCTATTTTTATTTATTTATTTTTGAGTAGAAATATCAAAGTTATTCAAATTCAATAACAATCAAAGCAATTAACACAAAAAAATATATACTATACCATATTTTTCTTTATAATTAAAAATGGCATTCTGGGAAGTGTTATTCTGCAACGGTTCATAAATCAAAAGTCTATGAAAATATATTATTTCTTACAAATGCATAAAGCAGTTAAAGCAGTTTCATCACCTTAATACTTTCATAATTCTTTCAGATTTTAATTCTGCTTCAAATTAAATTTAGGATAACTCAGGAATTGAACTACAGTGCATTCAGTAATTTCTGAATGGCACACAACCCTGAAGGACACACGACAAGCTTTCTTGTAAAACTGCTTGTCGTGTTTATAGCCTGGAGCTCTGCAGTCTTTCAAGGAAAGGAATGAGAGGGTATTGAGAGGGTAGACTTAAAGGAAGCATGTAAAGATTTAGAAATAGTTTAGTAATATACGGAGAAAATCTCATCACGACAGGGAAGGTCAAAAAAGAAAGAGATAAAAGATTCACAAATATTAAAGGAGTGAAGACTGATGAACTTCAGGTTGCCTTAATGTTAATCTGCGGAGACAGCTATAAATCAGGTTGATTTCTTTGAAATTTGTAAACAACACTGACAAAAAATGTCATAATATTAAAAAAACTGGAAATGTGGAAGTCACTCAGAAGAACAGAAATGTTTAATTTGCCTGCAAGGAAGTTGAGGTCTAGGATAATAAAGACGACCTACTGTACATAATATAAAAATTCCTCAGGTCTGAAAAAAAGTTACATAATGAGGTTGCACATAAAGGGCTGATGGTGGGTTGGGAGACATATCTTCATGGAGCACTGTTTTATGATATCAAAGGCCATCTGCCTGCATCATGATGCCAAATGCTCATCATGCAATTTAAGAATATGTGACAGTGATGAAAAACAGAGAAGATCTTCATTAAATATTTTTTCCTTAGGTCAAACACATTAACATAATAGTATACTCTAGTTGACTGTGGTGTTGGAATATGTTCCAAGAGAATTTCCTTCACTTTATTGCCTATACCTTTTAAAATATAACCTATTTCTTATCAGTCAGTCAGCCAAGTTAATGTGTGAGTTAATGTGTTTATGTAACAGGAAACAAACCCCACTAAGCATTACTTTCTGATATAATGTTATTTAAAGCCACAAAGCTAAAAATCTCATTGAGTGTGAACTGATGTGTTATATTTACATTTAGATTTACATTTACATTCAGACACTTAGCAGACGCTTTTATCCAAAGCGACTTACAAAAGAGGACAATGGAAGCAATCAAAATGAACAAAAGAGCAATAATGCAAGTGCTATGACAAGTCACATTTAGCCTAACGCAGTACATAATAAAAAAAAAATTAATTATATAATAAAAAGAAAATAGATAGAATAAAAAAAAGAAAAAGCATAAAATAGATTACAACAAGAACAGAGAAGCTAGTGTTCTTTTTTTAGAAAACAAGCAGTAAATAAATGGAGTATAAAAGTCTAAAATATATAAAGTCTAAAAGGACCATTTTTTAAGAATAGAATTAGAATAGAGGGTGCTACAGTTAGGGGTCAAAATAAAGATGGAAGAAATGTGTTTTAGCCAATTCTTGAAGTTGGCTAAGGACTCAGCTGTTTGGATTGAGTTGGGCAGGTCATTCCACCAGGATGTGAAAGTCTGTGAAAGTGATTTTGTGGCTCTCTGGGATGGCACAATAATGCACCATTCCCTTGCAGAATGCAAGCTTCTAGAGGGCACATAAGTCTAAAGTAGTACATTTAGGGGTGCAGAGCCAGTGCTGGTTATGCAAACATTAATGCCATATATAAGCTATTATCTAACATAAAATTAATAAAGCATACGAAGAATAAACACATCAAAAGTTTTTTGTTTTTTTTTTTGTTTTGTTTTAATTTTTGAGAAATACAATTTTGTAAATAACAATGCAATGTTTGGTGACAAAGCTAGACTGCGGAGGTCTATAATACATGAAGAAAGCTGTTAGCATTCCCATTCATCATAATGGCAGCTTCTCTGCTGGTGTAAGATGTGTGTGACGTAAAACGCATGTGATCTTGCCTTCAGTTCTGGACACACTTGTTTATGAGTCATGCCACCTAAGTCATAAAAGTGCATATGACTAGTCAATGAACAGGAAATTGTCATAGCAATGCTGAATGGTTAATGGCCCCATAAGAATACAAAGTCCCAAGCCCTTCACTTGCAGCTGTCATAAGTAATGACAACAAAGGCAGTAAACGAAAAAAAAAAAAAAAAAAGCTGTCCACAAAAGGTGTAGTTATTTATTTATTTATTTATGTTGTGTTGGCTAATATAAAGCAGTCATTTTCAATTTATACTGGATCCAGGGTTATGACCAAACTGGTATAAGAACCGTAGTGAGTTGATAAAAAGCTAATAATTAATTAAATCATAAAAATGTAAAATAATTTATTTAAACCCTTGAAAAAAAGAGACATTTAATTTGTTTACCTGCATGTGATCATTAAACAAAACCAAACTGTAAACATGTAAAATTATTTAAATATTAACTTCCTCAGAGATATTTTATGAAAGTATTTCATGTCAGAAGGGTCAGGCTAAAAAGAAACATTTGGGAATGCCTTTGTGGGGATCCTTTGCATGGATCACAAAATTAATTACATGACATTTACTAAAAATCCTACTGTGTCACCCCATTTAGTTTTGACTATATTATATTATATATAAAATGGTCATGTAAATGTAATCAGATTAAAAGTTAATGTAGAGTAATATACTCAAATTATGAGTACTTGATTTCGAAATCTGATTATGTGGCCTAAAACGAGACTTAATATATAAAAACGCTATCAACGCTAAAAATCGTATAATTTCCTATTCATTCAATAGAATGTTTGCGAATACTATGGAATACCAAGAATAGAAGTTGTTTCACTTCTATTATGTCATGAGCAATCCATTTCTCTGATCAGTGGTTACTACCTAGCTCTTGTAGTATTACAGTTCACCATGAATGTATTTTAGCATTGTTTGTTGGTTGTCCAACTGATCTGAACCCAGAAACTGCCATGTGTGATGTTAGGCTTAATAAGCTAATATAATATTTAGACATATAAGACAACCCTCTTCACATAATATAAAACAGGTTTTACTAGGTTTTACAAATATAAATGATAATAATTGAATCTGCGAACACTTGTTCATTCTTTTAACCTATATGACTTTTTATTTTTTTATTAAAGTTCATTTGTAGAATCCAATGAATTCACACACAAAAAGGTTTGTGTTAAGGTTAAATAAAGGCACATAGAATGTTTAGTTTCACCTCCTGAGAATAATTTCCCCAAGGTTAAGGCCTTTCTTTCAATGAAAGACCAGAAAAATAGACTATTTGTTTTAAAAAAATAGATTTTTATTTTAGGCTTGGACATGAAAAAAGTCTTTTCATAAAACAGATCTCACAAATGTTTACACTAAGGTAGCTATTTAACGTACAAGTCAGAGTTTCCATGACTGTATGGTTTATCTAGCATCCAATAATAAAAAGCGTAATGTGTGACGTACAGATAGAAGGTTGGGTGGTTTACGCCCTAAAGGGTTACTATAGGTTAATGACGTCAGTTGGTGATAAATATGCATTATTAAACCACGCCCACAGTACGTTGCTCCTTGGCTCATTGGCTGTGAGTTTGTGTGGAAGGCGAGGTCTTTCCTGTAATATAGGAGTGGGCGTAGCTTTGTCACTCGACGGTTTGGGAGGATACGGGAAATCTAGTGAGATTACACAAGTGAAGCCAGAGACCCAGCACACATCGCCGGCCTGCAATGACACAAAACTCCGCTAGTAAGCTTCTGAATGGAGATACCGTACACCGGACGAAACAAGACAAGAAAGCGGGCGGAAATGGGTTCGTGAAGAACCACTGCTTGTTCCAGCAGAAGCGATACCGCCGCCCGGCGGAGAAGGTGAGGCCGCCTCCTGCGCTACATACACCCGGAAACACGATCCAGTGTACACACAGGGGCCGCTTACTAGAAGTTAAATTAGAAAAAAAAAAAAAAAATCAGTTTGATATTGGTATTGCATTGCGTTTCCGAGTGTGATTTAGGAAAGGAACATTCATCTGGTTTATATTCGTGTGTAGGGAGGGGGTGCTTGGGTGTGTATCATGGTTTCAGTTTTCTATGAAGTTTTTATGTGTTCAGATATTTAACCGTTATATATAACATATTCCACATTTATTTTGAATGTAAGAAATGCTGTTTAATAGCTTTCAGTTAATGTTAAAAATTAATTTACTTTCAGACTTTATTGTATTAAAAATGTCCTTGTCTTTGGACACAGTTAAACATTTCAGTTTAAATGTTTGTTTGTTTATTTATTTATTTATTTACTTGCTTGTTTGCTTATTTGTTTATTTTAATCAGCAACAATTAAATTATGATGGTAAAAATATGAATGATATGATATTACAATTTTAGTTCGTTAGATCATAATTCACAGAATGATGCTAATTGAAGATGCCACATTTAACACCACTTCTGGGGAACATTTGTCTAATTGGACTTTTGACCCAAGCATTATAGTTACAGAAGTATAGCCCTTGTGACAACAAGCCCATGGCCTCCTCATTAAAGCGCCTGAAGCCCCTTCAGTTGTGAATAAATGTACTATAGCAAATTTACCATAACCTAAAATGCTGTATTATTATATATGCATAAAATGCTCTTACTTAACAGCTAGGGTACTAAAAAAAAATTAAATGAAAAATTAAGGACAGAATATTGTTCATTGTTTTTTAAAGCAAATGAATTAAGTGTCGTTCGTCTGCTAGAAGAAACAGTCCCTGGCCTGCAAACTGAAGTTAGTGTTTGTTTTCTATGGGTGTTTTACACATATGGTGAACTGCTGTTTTATGTCATAGCTGCTACTGTACTAAAAAGCTAATTTTACTACAGTTGGAGCTCTGTTTTGACTAATCAGCATCCAAAACTACCTGCTTTACAAGTCATTAGGTAATTTTTATGAATGTTCAAGTAGTTGGATGTGTAGGCTACTGAAACATTGATTTGATATCTTCAGGTCTTCCAGTATTTTCACATTCAAATGTAAGTAATTACTCATCTGTTAAACATTTATATAATGTTTGCTCGTGACTTAATAATGAAAGTTGAGGTTATTATATAATCCCCGCTTTTAATGCTCAATGAAAAGCATCAGCAGCCCATTGCATTGAAAGGAAAGGAAAGGAGATGAATGGATATGTGATCAAATGAATTGTTTGGGCTTAGTGCTTGGTTGTCTCTGTTTGTATTGACACAAGCATGGAAAATAACAGTGTAGTGTTCTATCATGTAACTGGAGAGCAGCGTTTTGTTCTTTGCAACCTGAGGATGTTTGCCCAGAGCACTTTTGAGCTCCATGGGAGCAACAACTTTTCCAAGAACATGAGCATGTTGTCAAGCTAGTTTTTCTTGTCCTAGATCCTTAGCATTAAAATGGAACTATGGGTCAGTTGCAGTATTTATATTTTTTTCCGAAGCTTACAGTAAATTTAACATCGCTAAATGTGCAGGCACACACGCAAACCATGTAAATTAGGTTTTGTCAGTATGTTGATTATTTATATAATATATAGTATTAAATATATATTTAAATTTTAGTAGCACAAATGTATTAAAAAGCTAATAAGATTATTTTACGTCAATCATCTAACAATCTGTTTTAGTCAATCAATTCAGTTTGTTTGTGTATTAGCTCAAAAATATGTTTTAGTAAAATGTATCTAAATATTGCTGTTAATTACAATATATTGTTGTTATTATTCTTTTTAAAATATTTTATGGCTGCTAATATTTTTTAATAATGTGGCCTATATCAGATTTAGTGTACATATGGAGGTGGCTGAAATCACAATTGAAAAGATCCGATTCCTAGTAGTTTGTGGTGTTCACACTGTTATAAAAAAGGCCACACTTTCGCCTATATTTAGAATGCGGCCTATGACTCTGAAGGAAAATGACTGTTAAGACATTTCAAAAGAAGTACATAAATATAGAGATATATAATGAATATCATCAAAAGCCCTTCTGTAAGTAGTTTCAGTAGTTTTGAGTTAACATTTCCAATCCTTATTAAAAGAAGCTTTGTCTGCCTTGTTTCAGAAGGGAACATTGACTGACTTGGAAACTGAACAAATATAAGACTTTCCTGTATTTAGCAATGCAGGTTTTCCCGCAAAGGCTTTCGCATACAGTGCTGCCACAAACTGTTAACCCTGACTTAACTGAGCTTTATGTAAGAAGGCTGATTCAGGGATCTGGAACAATGGGATCAAACCATTCCTTACTGGAAAGGCAGGTTATTGAGTGGATGAAGTTGAAAGAAGCATGAGTTTGTTGTTAAGCAGTGTGTGTGAGTGGCAATGCAAAACGTAAGGACAAACACTGGTTCATTTGCTTGGCCAGAGTAATAAATGGAGCTCTGCTCTTCTGGTCATCTCTGGTATCTGTAACCTCATGTTTAAAGCTTTAAGCAGTTTCAGTCCCAACTACAGTTTGCATTTTCCATAGAGATTGTGAGTATGGGTGGCTACCAGTAGGGCTGGGCGATATGGCAAAAATGTAATCTCGATAATTTTTTCCCCATATTGAACGATAACGATATATATTTCGATATAAGCTGTTGATGTTGCCAGCTTTAAAATAGTATCCCAACAATGACTAAAGCCACAAAAATGAAAGGGTTCATTAAATTACATTTAAAGTATAGTTTATTAACAAAAACAGATTACAGATTTGGCCTTAAAAATTAAAACAACTTACTAAAATAAATTAAAAAAATAAGAGTTGTGACAGAGTATGGTAAATGAGAGTAAATGTACAAAATGTAAACATACAATTATTGTAAAAACATAATTTGTAACACAATTATTTATTTATTTATTTATTATTATTAACACAATTGTTTATTTTCTCTATTATAGGTTGAGCTATTTAAATTAGAGGCAACCACTGCATTTTGAAACAATCTACAGTATAAATAACAAAAAATTACGACACGGTTCTTTCTTAATCGTATTAAGTGCAGACAATTCAGCCATAATCTAAGTAGGCTACTCTCTAAATATTCAAAGTGCAAATAGAGACGGATATTTCAAGCATGATACAGAGCTATAGACATACACAACCTATCATATAGCCTACATACTAATAACAGCCTAGATATGTCATGTAGCCTAATTTGCGTGCATTGGGGGGATTAAAATTGCTTTTGAATGCGCGTGCGTTTTTTGCTTTCGGTTTCAGTTTTAACAATCGCGCCAAACTCTCAGCTGAGCTAAGAGTCACTTTTCAGGTAGCCAAACCACTTATATAACGGAATTCGTGCTACCTTTTTTGTCGACAATTTCAACATCTTTGGATAATAACTAGAAGTTAGTTTCACTTTCGTCGCTGCTTCCTCTCTCTCTTTTTTTTTTGTCGTCCTGGTGTTAAGTTTGCTTCGCAAAGTGCGGTAGGAAATGAACTTTGTACTTTGACATGCACACGCACGATGTACGCTGATTGGCTGTTGTCGCATATTTCTACTGTGTGACTGGCTCTTAGATTAATCCATATCGAGCAAAAAATGTCTAGAGCCTATCATCGTTATTAACATAAATTTTATCGCGATTCGATATGATATCGTTTATCGGCCCAGCCCTAGCTACCAGTGTATTGTTATCCAATGACTAAAAAGTTCAGGGTGTTGTTAGATAGTTGCTTAATAACGCAACTTAAAAGAGCCCATCCTTAAATTTCAGCGTTGTTCTAGTATCTATGTATATTCTTTCAGTGCTCCACCTGTACTGAAATGATCTGTATTTAATCTATTGTGGATATAAATCTGCTGTAATCTGTTTTTTTTTTTGTTTTTTTTTTCAGAATAGCTGTACATTAATGTTGTTTTTATGTTGTTCATGTTTACTTGGTTTTGATTATGTGGTGCACTTTGTAATGTTTAGATATCTGTTTTTCAATATAGATTCTCTTCACATTTTTTCCCCCACAGAACCATCATGCTTCATCCACTTCACTTTATAAAAAGCCATTTGTGGAGTCGTTTGAGGAGACACCACTGCTGGTGGCCGTCCTCACTTACATGGGCTATGGCATCCTTACCATTTTTGGGTATCTGCGAGATTTCCTGAGGGACTGGAAGTTTGAGAAGTGTCATCTGGCCAGAGAGAGAGAAGAACACAGGGTACGGTTATAACATATTTGTAGTGCTTGACTGACTTTATTTAGTTAATGCTGCACTGAGTAATATATTTCACATAATATGTTTACAACCCTCGAGACAAGATAACTGAATTTACACTAAAGACATATTTACAAGTTTAAATATGATTCTTAAAGCTGTGCATTGTCACCTGGATGTCAAAAACCATTTACAACTGTTTTGTGATACTTGTTCACAAGTCTCTTGTTTATCCTGAGCAGTTAAACTGACTGCTGATCTTTAGTTTTAAAGCAGTTTAACAGTAATAAACAGAAAAATAAAAACGAATATTGCAAACTTAATCAGATATGAGACAAATTCAAATTCTGCTGTAAACCAGCTCTAAAAACTCTACAGAAGACATGTTGTGTTGCTATTTAGTTTGAGTCAGTTCAGTGTTACTTCAGTTCAGTTTGTTGATGTGAAGTGATGTTGCAAAATTTACCAATTATGAGACAAAATTTGTGAAATCAATAAGTTTATTCAGCTATAAGGTAGTTTTACAGCAGACGTTAGTCCTGTCATCTAGCTTAAGTCAGTTCAAGTTTTGTTATTATCCAATAGAGTCGGTGCAGTCAAATCGATAATGTAGTGTTACTGAATATTAAGTGTCTTTAGGCAAGCCAAAGGCGAGCAATCCAAACTCCATCTGGTGATAGAAATGGAGAATAAAAAAAAAAACCTTGGGAGAAACCAGGCTCATCGGGGGCCCAGTTCACCTCTGGCAACACAATGTGATTTATGATTCCAGGCTGCATCACAAGTCATTTTTGTGGCTTGAAATGTAAAATTAATGTAGTGTTATGTTTTTGCTTTTGATGCTCTGTTTCCAGGATTTTGTTCCACTGTACCAAGACTTTGAGAACTTCTACACCAGGAATCTGTACATGAGAATAAGAGACAACTGGAACAGGCCCATATGCAGCGTCCCTGGAGCCAAGATGGACCTTGTGGATCGGGTCACACCTGACTACAACTGGACCTTTGAGTGAGTGTTAGATTGTGGATCCAACACCAGGATGTTGGATGCAGTCTACTAGATTCTGTCAGAAAATGTCTGTTTTGACTGAGTTTTGTTCATTGAAAAATCTAAGTTGAATCTTAGTACTCAGTCGGACTTTGTCTGAATAAAACCAATTCATAAAGTGTTATACCGAAGCATAAGCATTTTTTTTTTATTATACCGGCTGCTGAAAATAGAAACAGAAAGTGATTTTAGATTGTAATATTAAAAACAGCAGTATTGCTGTTTTTACTCTATTTTTGCAGCCTTGGTGCAGATAAGAGAGTATCAAAAACTTAAACATATTAACTATCCCAAACTTTTAACTGGTAATGTATACTGTATGTAGAAAGAAGCATGAATGAAGTACAGCTCTGATGTGTTACCACATACACACACATACATTTCTATTAAGAATCTTTCATGATTCTTCATGAGTCTGTGTGTGATACACATACAGTAATGGATATGGTTTTAGAGGCCCTATATTCTTTCTTTTAAAAGTAGTGTGTGTTGTTTTTATATTAGTATTATTTTATATATGTTTAGGTTATTCATGTTTTTTCCCTTTGATTTTTCTTGCAGACACACAGGAAATGTTCTGAAAGATGTTATTAATATGGGCTCATATAACTACCTCGGCTTTGCTGAGAAAACCGGCACATGCGCTGATGCTGCCTCTGAGTGCACTGTGAAATATGGCGTGGGGGTGAGCAGCACCAGGCAAGAGATAGGTAATAAATACTTACTCTCTCAGGCTTTACAGCCACTACTTCTCTGATATAATAGGGGCCAAATAATGACATGACACTTTTTGGGTAGGTTTAAATAGATTTTGATCCATATATTTGGTCCTCATAAGTCTTCTTATAATATTAATCAAAATTTTGACCTTGACATGATAATTTTTACCCTTTCACTGACACACAGAATACTTATTCATATATT
The DNA here is from genome assembly GCF_049309525.1 of Garra rufa. Classification (NCBI taxonomy): domain Eukaryota; kingdom Metazoa; phylum Chordata; class Actinopteri; order Cypriniformes; family Cyprinidae; genus Garra; species Garra rufa. The sequence continues at coordinate 16,919,688 of NC_133373.1, read as the reverse complement.
CAGTTCTTGTTGAGTCAAAACCTGGTGAGCATTCGCTTTTATGGTGGAATAGAAATGTGCAGCACTATGAAAAACTCTTCTTATCTAACCTTTATCATTGGAGTCTGATGTTTGCATAATGGCAAAACAAAAAGATGGAAACTGTTTTATTATTAGACAAAACTGTTGTTAAACATGTCTTTAAGGTATTTGTTATCACTTGCAGGAAATCTTGACAAACATGAGGAGCTGGAGAAGCTGGTGGCCAGGTTTTTAGGGGTTGAGTCATCCATGGTGTTTGGAATGGGCTTTGCTACAAATTCCATGAATATTCCTGCGCTCATGGGAAAGGTAAGGGTTTTACTATAAACAAACATTAAGTAAAATGGAATGCTAAGAATTTCCTTTTTAAATCAGAGCCTAGTAGAGTGAGAAAGAAAATTGTGGATCGGGAGTTCTGTTTTTGTTCTTTTATTGAAAAACTTTCAATGATCATATCTGTACCTTCACAGATTGCTTTGGCTCTAACAAGAAATTTGTCATAACTGAGTCGTAACATGGTATTGGAAGCTATTAGGCTTAGAATGTGTAGACACATTTTTGCTTTCATTCACAACAGAGTTGATTACTTTTGGAGAATTCCAACTTGTCCCCCCGCATACAAAATTAAATATCTCCACCTGGAAATCCTGGTCAAATCAGGGCATAAAATAGGGCTGTGCAATATATCGAACGATATTGTGAGGCGCGTTTAGTCAATGAAGCCGGTGCTTTGATTAGTAGTAAATCTCCATCACGTGCGTTCCGCTCAGGTTCCGCTGGAGCGGCAATTGATACACAGAGACGTAAATCTCTGACAAGCTACGCCATATCGCGCTAAATATCGAAAGCGATAGAGATTTACGTCTCTGTGTATCAATTGCCGCTCCAGCGGAACCTGAGCGGAACGCACGTGATGGAGATTTACTACTAATCAAAGCACCGGCTTCATTGACTAAACGCGCCTCACAATATCGTTCGATATATTGCACAGCCCTAGCATAAAATGCTTTTATGGTCTTCAAAGGTTCACACTGGTATTGAATCTGGGATTCGAAATGATTTCAAAATGATTCACAAATAGAAATAAAGTAGGTAAAATTAAAAAGAAGATTGAGAAATCCAGAAATTAAGAAAATTGAATTAACTTGTCATAGTGTGGTCATGAAGAGGTACAAACACTAAAGTACTCAAAAACCCCATTAGTAATACCAATATGATTAAATATGTCAGACATTGTTCTCTTACTAGTTATGTTTTTGGAAACACTGATATATATTTTTTAAATATCTCTTTGTTTACATTTGAAATTTGGCTTTGTGTCTCATCAACTCTTTAGCTAACAGGTTTAGTATTATTTTATGTACTTTTTTGCTTTTTATTATATTAACGGTATGTGTGCATTTCACCTAGGGCTGTCTGATCTTAAGTGATGAGCTCAATCATGCATCTCTGGTTCTGGGTGCCCGTCTCTCTGGCTCTACCATCCGTGTATTCAAACACAACAGTAAGTTCATCCTACCAATTATTTTTATTTATTTATTTATTTATTGGCCCACAGTAAAAATAAAAAGGCTGGACAAAAGCAATCACAACCAGTTAAATAATATTTGATGTTTAATATATACGATTGTGGACCAAAATGAGTTTACGTTGCGTGGCTCAGACATAGAAATTCCCTTATTACTGAACGCTTATGTTTTCGTAATAAATTAGTAATGTGTGATCAATGTACCTGAATAGGCTAATATAATTCAACCTCAAGGAAAAAAATGCAATAAAAAAATTTGTATGCCATAGTTTTTATTTCCTGCTCGCTAAGAACAGCACTAGCAATAACATCTATTAAGATGCCTGCTCATAAATTCTACTTTCTAACCGTTACTCTCAGATATGCAAAGTCTGGAGAAGTTGCTCCGGGATGCTATTGTGCATGGCCAACCTAGAACCCACCGGCCCTGGAAAAAGATCCTCATCGTCGTTGAGGGAATTTACAGGTATAGCAGAAATCTTTTTCTACCTTCTTCACTCTCTAAACTCTTCTTTTTTTGACTTTAGCAGAAACTTGATGTATTTTGTGCAAAGCATATGCAAATGAAGATTGGTTTGCATGACTTTTTTTTGTTTGTTTGAATGAAGGCCATTTCATTCTTTGTCAGCGCATAAAGAGGCAAGCATTAATATTAATATTAATATTGACTAAATTCATCACATGTACATTCATTGCAATGCCAGAGGAGGATAGGATGAAATGTATGTTTTTTTTTTTTTTTTTTAAATATGTTTTAAGGAATTTAATATTTAAAAAAAAAAAAAAAAAAAAGTTGAAAAGCACTTTCTAGTCTTCTATGACTTAATAGTACACCTGCATTTTTCTTTTTAGCATGGAGGGCTCAATAGTGCGACTTCCTGAGGTCATTGCCCTAAAGAAAAAGTACAAAGCCTACCTTTACCTGGATGAGGCCCACAGTATCGGGGCACTAGGACCAAGAGGCAGAGGTGTGGTGGACTACTTTGGCCTGGATCCATCTGACGTTGACATCATGATGGGCACTTTCACCAAGAGCTTTGGTGCTGCTGGAGGATACATTGGAGGAAAGAAGGTTTGTGACCAATTTTGCTGCCGATGGCGTATCACATTAGATCACATTTGTATCACTACACACACACAAGAATCACACCTGATTGTTTGAGTCTGGACTGCAGCATATAATTTTAGCAGCAAACTCTCTGTCCCCCAATTCCAATAGTTTATAATGAGATCTGGATTGCGGCTTACATTTATCTTAAGTAGCAATTCTTGCGTAATAATTATCTTTTTTTTTGTAGGAGCTGATTGATTACCTCCGCTTACATTCACACAGTGCAGTTTATGCTACCTCAATGTCCCCACCCATCACCCAGCAAATTATCACTTCTATGAAGTGCATTATGGGAGAGGATGGCACCACATTAGGTGAGTTTAGAATTTAGTAGAAATATAGTAGTTTTGTATTTGTACATTTAAAAAATATGGAATGTAAAAAAGAGCCACAAGATGGCAGCAATAACTAATGGAAAACAGAAGAAGAAAAAGATGGAAAAGAAGAGCTGTGGTTATTTATAATTTAACAAATGTTGTTGCATAACGTAACCTGTACTTTGAATTCCATGCTGTTCCCCTGTGTACTTTCTTGTGTGTTTTTGTGTATATTACACAAAACTTTGACCTGGCACGCTGTTGGAAACTTGTGAGCAAAACACTTGTCATCTGTTGAGAAGTGTTTAGATCTGTTGAGGCCAGAAATATACTCCTCACAAGTATGCAAATTCAGATAAAAATGCTTGGGCAACACATTGCAAGTGGATGTTAATGTTACAGTGGTGTTAACAAACTTCTGTAAAGGGGGAAACCTTCCAATGTCTGTGCTAGTACAAGTAATGTGAAAGTTCAGGAAACTAGATATAATCTGCTCTGCCATGACAGTAGTTAACTTCAAAAGAAAATAAAAAATTATAGAATGCAGTGTATATGTTGTATATTGATTTCGGAAAGCAGTGGAATCAGACATCAAGCTTGTATAGCTATTAGCTGTAGGCATTTGCGTCAATGTTCTTAAATTGTTAGAACTGCAAGAATATTTCCAGTGTTGAAAAGTGTTAATTGTCAGCAGAAACACAATCTTTTTGAGTTTGTTTAGGAAAAGTAAACTTGATGACTCAGCGATTGGTTACACATGGTAACTCCATCTCTGCTGACAGTTTGAGGCAGCAAACCCAGTTTCACCCCTGATTGATTTAGCAGGGCGTTCGTTTGGAAAACCACATCTATACCCCAAACACACATGCACACACACACTGCATCTGGAGCTATTCGTGCACTTGTGAGGCTTTAGAATGAGAGAAAGAAGGCTGTACATTCCTCTCTGTGAGATAATGGATGTTGACGGAGCTTGAAGACTTGGTGAGCTTCTTCAACACCAAAGTCATGGGTTCAGTTCCCAGGGAACTTGCATACCGATAAAATGTGTTCGTTTGAATCAAAGAAATCATGTCTGCTAGCTAGGTTGAATACTATATCGAATTTAACACGCTGAACAATCAGTATGTTGTTTAACAACAGTACAATCCAGTACAACTTATCTTCGTATCTATGATTCAAAATTAAAAATGGCACTACCTTAAGGTCAATTAGTACTCTTAGCAGCATGAAAATAACTCCTTATATTCAAGTTGTGAATTGATTATACACAAAAAGCAAGCAAATAGCACTTAATAGCTGTCAGTCACTGGCCTAGTGTCCCTAGTTGCACAATTAATGTGCAGCCCTAGAGATTCTTCCTAGTACATTTTAGTAATCAAGAAAAACTATGTAGGGCAGGACTTGATTTTGTCCATCAGGCATTGATTGGATTGAGAACTGTAGCCAAAACTTGCACTTAATTTATCGGTAACACTTTACAATAAGGTTCATTAGTTAACATTAGTTAACCACATTAGTTAACATAAACTAATAATGAACTGCACTTATACAGCATTTATTAATCTTTGTTAATGTTAATTTCAACATTTACTAATACATTATTAAAATCTTGTTAACATTAGTTAATGCAGTGTGAACTAACATGAACAAACAATGAACAACTGTATTTCCGTTAACTAACGTTAATGAAGATTAGTAAATACAGTAACTAATGTATTGCTCATGGTTAGTTCATGTTAGTTAATACATTAACTAATGTTTAACTAATGAACCTTATTGTAAAGTGTTACCAATTTATCTTTATTTATTTATACAGCACTTTATACAATACAGATTGTTTCAAGGAAAAAATGATTCGAACTGAATTCAATTCTGCTGTTTTTAAGCGGGTCTGAAAAGACAGTAGTAAACAGTCATTATTCATACAGTCTTTTTATTTAATGGATAAAACATCACAGAATCATGGAAGTTTAAAATGAACTAAGAGCAGTGTCTAAAGGGCCACATATCTCATCCAACTCTTGCATTTTTTGAGATTTTTGGATGAATTTAGGAACAGAACAAACTAAAAATAATTGCCAAAAAAGTGTCTAAGAGGTTCAGAAGCTTTAAAGCATGACAGGCAAAATGACAGATAGCAACAACTTCTCAGCAGAATTTGGCTGGTATTTGAGTGACTGGTTTCTGGAGGCCAGTGACTAAAAAATCTATATATTTAACTTTAACTTTAGTTATCCCCATTCCCCTATGAGACTATCAGAAAAGAGATGTTGTTGCAAGTGGCAGGGCACATTAACGTATTAGATAAAATATACTTGAATGTTAGCATATGTACAATAAGCTTCAACATTTCATAAAAAAAGTGTTCTCAATTTTGATTTCATTTTCATTATGACTTATAGTTTACATGTCAGGCACTATATTATCTAGTGGAAGATTGCTTAATTAATCTGCTAATAAACTAAATGTTAAAATACAGTTAGGAGCAGTTGTGCCATTTTTGTTTTGGAATAAGACAAAATATTTCTTTCTGATAGAGATACAGGCAACACAAACCGTATTATGACGTTCACTTCAAGCTTAATTTATAAAGAACCAGATTAACTTGCATTGCCTTGCTGGCTGTTGTAGGTTGGGTTGGACAGTTTTTCTCTTCAAGTCTTTATCAATATTCTCAATCCTGAATATTGTGAGAAAGAGCTTTCCTTTCTCAGGAGCCCCTCACTATGAATGGAATGTCAAACAAGTGAAAACTAATACTGGAGAGTATATCTCTACCTCTCCCCAAAGGATCATTCTGCACTGTTCAAAGTGGATTTGAATTCCTTTGGCTTCAGATAAAACAGCCTCCCGCTTTTCATTTGCCATGTGCTGGCATGGAACTTGTGGAGATGTTTGCAATTTAGCTTTTTGCTATTCCTGTTGTTGGATATAAAGAACGTTCGATTGACACAACACAATTACCTGCTTTGGTGTATGTGGGCATTAAACATAATGTTAACCATTGGGTTTTGACCATTGATGTTTAGGGTGTTGTAACATTGTTGCTATGCAGGTTTAGGTGTGCTCTGGCTGGTTGCTTACTGGTCTAGACAAAGAGATATTCTGGTAAAAATGGTTTAACTGTAACGGCACACTTCTCTGTCTTAACAACAACACAACTTAAGATATGATTCATGTCCACACCACAAACAGTGTGGGATGAGTTACACACCGAAACTTACTTGAAGTATGAGCAATAGTAAGCATTAAGCCAAGTAATCACCATTAATTAATAAATAGCAAGGGCACAGTATCTTGGAAAGGGTTAGAAGCTGGTTTGCGAGGATGACAATGATTTGTATTTCTTGATTTGTTCTCTTTAATGCAGGTCAGGAAAGACTCCGTCAGCTGTCAGAAAACACAACCTACTTTCGCAGGAGATTAAATGAGATGGGATTTATCATCTATGGGAACAATGACTCCCCTGTTGTACCCTTGATGCTCTACATGCCAGCTAAAATCGGGTCAGTCTCACTTTTTGTTTAACTGAATTGTGGCTATTGTATTTGATGATATGCTAGTGAGAGGATGAAATATGGATTATTTTTTCCTTTTTAGATTTAGAAGGAAGCAATTTCATGTTTTGTCCGTTTTTATGATTTCATTTATTTTGTATACTTGCTGTTTAGAGCATTTGGGCGGGAGATGGTGAAGAGGAACATTGGGACAGTGGTGGTTGGCTTCCCTGCCACACCCATCATTGAGTCCCGAGCACGCTTTTGTGTTTCTGCTGCCCACACGAGAAAGATGCTCGACACAGTGAGTATCACATGAACACTTGTAAAACAATAATTGTAAAAATAATGACACAAATTGTTTTGTAATATATTTTTTTGATTTTGGTGTAAAATAGTACTCATAGTTTCATGAGCTTCACCAATAAGTCTTAAAGGGGTCCTATGATGCTTTGTTACAAAGTCTTTATTTTGTTTTGGGGGTGCACTAGAACATGCTCTCATGCTTGGTGGTTTGAAAAACATATTATTTTTCACATAATTTACGTTATTACAATAGCTTGTAGCTCAAGTAGTTCCGGGTGTGGTGAATGCCCACCTTTAAAAAAAATGATGTTTTATTAACAAGGTTAGGGAGGAGCGCGATCAGATAATCAACCGATTCGGCACAGGTGTAATCCGTTTAACCAATCATCCTAATCAGCACAACACATATATAAACAGACCGCTTATTTACCTACGTCCTGTGACAATTTTTTGGCATCCCTCCTCCACCTCAACTCCCCACTTTTTTTTTTTTTTTTCTTTTTCGTTTTTATCCCATACTAGGGATAGGGGGAGTTCTCTGGGTTCGGCCTGTATTCCGGGCCCAGAGCCCTCCCCCAGGACAGCACGCCAAAATATGCTTTTTACATGCTCAAGCAGATTAGATGTAAGGGCGAACTCGTGAAACAAAATGTGTTGTGATTGTTTAGCAGTCCCATTGCGTTGCGACGCAGCAACCGATGATCGTCACTTTAGTCAATGCTTGTGTTTTCATCAGTTGCGGCTCCGCATGCGTTTCAACGCTCTATACCGCACACATCAATGGCGCGGCTCTGACACGGCGTCGGAGCAGTTCGCGGCCACTTGAGTCAATGCTTGCGTTTATACCAGCCGCCCTGCGGCTCGCTGAAGCATCCCAGAAGTGGCTATCCATGCTACATTGCTAAATTTGGGCTAATCCCCCACCTCGTCCCTCCCCATCCGCCAACGATTTGAATTTCCGTTGGCAGGATTTATTTGAATGATATTCTAATGAGCTTTGTGACATCATAACAATGCTGTGTAGTCCAAATGAGCTGTTCGTTGTAGTTCTTGAAAAGGGATTTTTCTCCTTTTGGAGTGGACTTTGAGATTTGGAACTTTGTAGATGTTTTTTAATGCCCAAAAATATGCACCACAAACTGACTAAAATTCAAAAAGTTAAAAAGCATAATAGGACCGCTTTAATGTATTAGGCAAAATGTGGTTTACTTTTTCATTTTCCAAACTAGTTCTTAACTTAACCTATTAGATTTCTTTGGTACTTTAATGCAAGATCTGTCCCTACTTAACCTCGCAGCGAATGTTTTCAAACCACATGAAGTGGCAGAGAGAAAAATTATTGTTCCTGCGCTTCAGTCATTTCTCTATGAATCTCTGACTCACCTCATAGTCAACTAGAAACGTAAACATTAAAGGAATAATTTTCTCCAAAAACAACAGCCTGTCATCATTTAGCAATCACTCAACATCATGTTTTACCAATGCCACCATATTATTTCTCAACCAAACATTTATTCAATTGTTAATAATATTTCTTCTTGACTCTCTCAGGCTTTAAATGCCATCAGTGAAGTTGGAGATCTACTCCAGCTGAAGTACTCAAGAAAAAACAGACATGGGAGTGAAGCAACTGACTGTTTTTCTTATCTGGAGAGCCACCAGGACTAGCACTTTTCTATGATGGACTGAATGTGTCTTTCTTTGACCCCAGAGCGATTTATGTGTAACTTAAGCACCACTTTCTTGTTAATTCATTTCAGTGGACACTCATTGAAGCCCACCGACTGACCAAATTTCAAGTCTTACCTCTGAGTTCAGTAACCAGTTTTCATTTAATTGTGCAATATCAACTGTAGTGAAGACTTCACATCACTGTGTTCAGCATCAGAAATGACACAGGATAAAAGTTAATGCCTTAGTGTCAGGGCTAATTTACCATATTTACCTTCTACACAGTCCGAAACAAATGACAGTACACAAAAATATTTTCAAATATTTTATACAAATATTATCAGTGTTTTTGTCTTGTTTTCCATGAAAAAATCTTAAATAAGATTAATTTACTCAGGGTTAAGGTTAGACCTTTTTACTCAGTTTGCAAATGTTTTAATAAAATAAAATTATTACAAAAGTAAGTAAGATTTATGCTTTAAACAAATAAAAAATGATCCTAATTCAAGACATTATATTATCTGAAAAGTCTTATATTATAGTTTTACTTTCAAACTAGTCAAACTTTAAACAAAATTGAAGGATATTTAGATTTTAGTAGAAAACAAGACAGAAATCCTGATTAAGGAAATTATTATTTTTTTTTTTTCAGTGTACAGGAAAACAGTGACCCCACACTGGCATCTTTATGTGTACTTCTACAAGTGTCATGTTTGAATAAGAAATAAGCTTGAATATAAAAGATAAATCTCCTTATGAAGGAGAGAATTTATTATAGTTAAAACAGTAAATAAGAATGTGACTTTATATCCATATAAATATATCTATAAAAATATTGACACATATTTATTAATGCACATTGCAGTGCGTCTGCAATTAACTTACCACATACTAGCTTGATGTAGGTCCGCAAATCTTCAAATATCAAATTTTTAAAATCTTTTTCAGAGTGCAAATATCATTTCATAGGTAAATTAGCAATGTCTTAGTGAACTTGTACAGAGGAATACTGACAACATTCTTTGTTTTGTTTTATCAGAGCTTTCTCTTATGGAAAATTTATGTTTTCTGTATTTTAATTTGTGTTGTGGTACTTTCCACGAATAGGGTACAGTTTGATGTCCCTTACCCTTTTCTCTTCTTTTTTTAATTAAGCACTAGAGGAACAAAGCCCATACTTGTAAAAAGAAATCTCTGAACATTATTTACAATTGTGTTACTCAAGTTATATACATTTTGTATGTCTTTTAATTAGTTTATTTAATATTTATTGCAAGAAAATAACAGTCACATAAATTCTGGGGTATTAAACTATATGTAGACATTTTTTTGCAAAACCTCATATGCAAAAATAGAACATGATAAAACATCAAATATAATATTTAGATGATGATGAATTGCCTTAATACTGACCATATGTTTAAAAATGCATTTTTTAAAAGAATTTCAGGACATAATTTGTACTCTGTTTGTGGAAGGTCCCTTTATGTCTTACTTGAATATCTGTTGACGGTTTGCATATCTCACCAATAAGTATGATATCTACACTTATTAAGTGTATTATGTCTTAGCCAGGGCATTTCACAAAGGCAGAAATCTTTCATTGAGCCAACAGACAATGTTCATTCAGCATTTCATTCTATATATCTGCTGTTAATAGACAGCAGTGAAAAATGTTTGTTACCTTTTGTATTGTTATAGTGTCTTTTGATTTGCTTTTTAAGTTAAATCTTTTTTAAGAGCTTGTGTTCTTCTAACAAAAGTGCTAATACGGGTCACTGACATGATATGAAGAGCTCTTGTCTGTATGTATGATGATGTGGCTTATGGATGCCTGTCGGATGTACATTTCTTTTTACCTTAATATTTATTTTCCATTCCCTTTTGTGTTCTTAAGTCTTGTTCTTAATCGGAAAGGCGGCTCTGAATATGCCTCTGAATGGAGACATATGTAAATGGGACTGTATGACCTCAGAGCTACTAATGACTGTTAAGAGATGCAGATATGACATTGGCTAATGGGCTTGAAGCAGCTTGTATAAATGCAAGTAATGCCACCGAGCTGCATTTGACTGTGATACCAAAGGGCATTCCATTATTTTTGTTTGTTTGTTTCTTAAGCATTTTGAGTTGCAATTATCATCAGCTATACATGCTGTCACATTTGTCACACTTCTCCATGCAAGAAACTGAAATTTATTGAATGTGACTGATCATTTGTTTCTGAAAATAATTAAATAACTTATCTTGAACATTTTTTTTCTCCAGAATCCATGTCATTGTAATCATCAGATCTCAGATAAGCAAAGCAATCTTTACTCATTTTGTTTTCATAAAGAAAAAAACAATCTTTTACTCAGTCACATACAGACTGTATGATAAACATGGTATAATGAAAAGCTATTCAGTGAAAAGTTTAAAGTTAAATTTTTATTATTTCCTTATTGAAGACAAATGAGAAACCACCTACTTTAGCTTAAAAAATAGCTATACATTTTGCTACTGCATGATAATTTTTTTCTATAATCAAATTGGCAAGTTAAGTCATTTTGACTTAAAATATATTCAACTGCTTAAATTCTAAAGATTTATTAAATCTGATATTTAGAAAAGAAAACTGAAATTAGTTAAATTATTTTGAGTTAAAGTAATAGAAAAAAAAAAGTTACCATAATGATGATTATATAATTTTTACAGTGTATATATTTTTTACAATATATATATTGTAATCCCTTACTGATTCCAAATTACATAATATATTACATTATACATTAAAGGTAATATAATCAGATTACTTTTTGATTACTTTTAGATTACTTTTGACCTAACCCGTTTATCACATTGATTTAAACAGGATAATCTTGTACCATAATGAAAATACAAAGAGTGAGAAAATATTGTAATTAACAACATGAAGTGCATTAAACATTATATTACATCAAGGTTCCCCAAACTGGGGTTCATAAAGAAACTGCAGGGGATTTGTGAGTTGAATAAAAGGCTAACAAGTAATGAAATAATTAAAATGTAAAATCTAAATATTACACTTACAAAACAAAAAAATGTGTTTACCTGCACACCATATGACCATTAACCAATATCAGAGAACCTTGGATGTGCAAATGTGATACTTATATATTAAAACATTTTTTTTATTCAAATAAAACATTCTAATTTTTCAAATTATATATTAAAACATTTATTTTAAAATCTTATGGGTAAAGGGGTCATTGATTATGGTTTCACTTTTTTAACTTTTGTTAGTGTGTAATGTTGCTGTTTGAGCATAATCAACATCTGCAAAGTTACGATCCTCAAAGTTCAATGCAAAGTGAGATACTGTCTTTTACAGAATTGCTGATTGACCACCCCTTTAAGGTAAATATATGTGAAAGGTGAAAGAGGTGAAAGAGGTTCAGATGACAAAAAGTTTGACAATGCAAATAAGAAATAACGAGAATTTGTGCATTTTAATGAGTTTGAAAGACAAAAGCCTTTCAATAATATAATAATACATGGTTAACTTACTGAGTGAAAATTCAAATAAAAATGTGTTCATAAGTAGTTGATGCAATGTTGAAACACTTCTTAAAATTAAAATGATTTCTGTAAATCCATTGATCAAATGCTGTGTTGCCACCTGATTATCTGTGAATGTCCACAAAACTGGACTTTCTGAGTGTATATAAGCTGTAGACTATTTTAGAAAGAAAAATTTAAAAGATAAAAATGAGGAAGTAGAGAGAATCAATAAAAGTGACCCTGGACCACAAAACCAGTCTTAAGTCGCTGGGGTATATTTGTAGCAATAGCCAAAAATACTTTGTATGGGTCAAAATTATTGATTTTTCTTTTATGCCAAAAATCATTAGGAAATTATGTAAAGATCATGTTCCATGAAGATTTTTTGGTAAAATTCCTACTGTAAATATATCAAAATGTAATTTTTGATTAGTTATATGCATTGTTAAGAACTTAATTTGGACAACTTTAAAGGTGATTTTCTCAGTATTTTGAATTTTTTGCCCCCTCAGATTCCAGATTTTCAAATAGATGTATCTCGGCCAAATATTGTCCTATCCTAACAAACCATACATCCATGGAAAGCTTATTTACTGAGCTTTCATGTGATGTATATCTCATCACTGGTTTTGTGGTCCAGGGTCACAAATGATGAATTTATTCATTGTGTGAATAATAAGTAATCATGTAATGAATAAAAAGTAACTGTAGTCTGATTATGAGTATTTTAAAATGTAACTAATTACAAGTAATTAATTTTTGGAATCTGATTTCAGGAACTGAATTGGAATTAAAACTATATTAAAAAGGCTCTCTGAATTAAGTTCTGAATGGATCTTTGCACACACCTCTCAGATATCAGAAAAATGATTCTCCTCCCATGCTGACCCCTTAGAGATCAGACCATCCTGCTGCTATATCACTGCTGCTAGCAGCTTTACAGCTCAATTGTGTATCTTTCGTTTCCTTTTGGTATCTGAGATACTTCCATTACCATAGTAACGTGTCACCAATGATTCTGCTACATCCTGTAGAAGGAGAGAGGATGAAATTTTGTAAAAGTTGAATAAGGTTGCATTGGTGCGAACTGGAGAGCAGCGCGTAAGTGAGACCTGCAGTAGCTACTTAAACTGAGACGATCAGTCCACATGGACAGAGACAGTGCAGAAAGGCGTTTCCAGTCACATTTAGTGTATTTGTGAATGGAGTGAACGGGTGAGGAATATCTGCCTGAATTTCTAAAATGTTCATACCTGTGCGAGTTTTAATGAAGTTTGGATGAAGATGAAGAACAGCGCATTGAAGATCTTCGCCAGTAAGGAAACGCACAGAGCTTTCTAAACAACTATTGCACATTTTATATTTTAGCGGTACATAAGTAGACAGATACGCAACTGTGCAAAATGTTTACAGCGCGTAGAAGATTATGGGTACTTTTAACTGTGCTGCTGGCTGTCTGGATAGAAGGCGCGATCAGCTTCCCTGTGAGGCATCACAAGACATCCAGACACGGAGACTCCACAGAGGTGAGTAGCCTACAAGTGGATCAAAATTCTTGATCTAATTTAATTAATTAATTTATTTTTTAACTTCAGACATTTTATGTCACAGGGATTGATTACAAACCGTAACTTCATCATTTATTTTTGTTACTTTTCAAATGCTTTATGGGTCAATTTGTGTTTGAATGGTCTTGCCCCTAAGCCCTTATGTAATTTTTATTTTTTTTTATTTTTTGAGAGAGAAAGAGATTGCAGGGGTGCAGCAGATCCACCAAAGCAGCTTCTAGGGGAAATTGTAAAATTGTTTTTTTGTAAAAGATGTGCCCTCTCAGTAAAAGGTATAACATTTTGGAATTCATTACATGATTATTTAAAATCTTCTGCCAAGTTGACAAATGTTGCAAATTAGCTTTATCTACAATCACTATGTTACATGCATTTGACGGCTGTTGTTCCAGTTTGATCTACGCTCTTAAAAACAAAGGTGCTTTAAAAGCTTCTTCACAGCAATGCCATAAAAGAACCATTCAGTCAAAGGTTCTTTAAAGAACCATCTCTTTCTTACCTTTTTATAATCTGAAGAACCTTCTTTCACCACAACAAACCTTTTGTGAAACAGAAAGGTTCTGCAGATGTTGAAGGTTCTTATGGAACCATTTAGACAAAAAAGGTTCTTCTATGGCATCGTGAAGCACCTTTATTTTTAAGAGTGTATGTTTATTGTATTTGTCTACACTATTAAACAAAATGAATTGTATTGTTATACCTTTCTGTCAGACTCAGATTTCAGCTATTAAATGATAAATTGATAAATAACATAAAATAACATGATGTGTAAATATCATTTTTACTGTGCGTAATTTCCATTATTTACATTTAAGTAAAATGTGTGTATGTGGAAATGCTTTATAACCAAAGCATGACAAATGCATCAGGCATCAATTAATAATTAATTAATAATAATAAATAATTTGTATTATTTCATCATGCAAAGTGCACCAGAACGGAGAGAGACCTCATACAGTAGAGCAGTACAATAGTGAGGCCTTACATAATACTGGTCAAAAAGCACTTAGTTTCATTCTCTCTCACAGGGTCATAGTTCAGCTCCTAAATTGTTTTTTTTAGCCCCTCTTCTGTGTTAATGTGGAATTTCCTGCATTCTGGTCTCCTTGATCCTGTGTTTGTGCACAAGGGGGCCACGTCTAACCTCTCCAAGAAAGGTCCTGCTACTCAGCTTTGTATTACTAAATGTCTCTTTTGTTTTTACATGTGGGGCAGGGGTCGTCAAAGGGAAAGGGAATGGGGGGTCTTACATTATTGTTTTTCTTCACTGGTTTGGAAATGGCGTGGTCCTGGGACTTTGATATTGGAGGTCACACAAATCTAGGCTGCACTGCAGTCTGCTTTCCCAAATGCCCCAACATAAAGTGTGTGAGTTGATTGTGTCCATGTGTCTCACCAGAGAGCTCAATAGAGGCTGTGTGTATATCGCATGGTCTTTCGCTAGCACATAAGGCTTTGTTTCGAGTTCTGGAATTCATGCCATATGTTTGTGATGGTAAGAAAGTCTACTGGCAGGACAGGACAGGCCACATTCCACTGGGAGGAAAGATGATTTTACAATGAATTAACAATACAGAGGAAGACAAGAGATGCCTCGGGGAGACAAAGGATGTAAGGAGAGATTCAGTTTCTATTCTGAATGCTTAGGAAAATAAACTTGCTCTGTTAGTCCATGTAAGGGTCTTTACTAAGTGACAGCAGTGTTGAGACTTCTGGGAAGAAAAGACCAATTAATATTGAGAATAAGTGTTATAGAGAAGCTCACATATCCAGTAGTGTCTTCTCTGCAGATCAAGTAGTATACAGAGCAAAAAAAAAAAAAAAAAAGACATGAGACACCTCTAATTCAGAATTGAATTCATTCGATATTTAATCAATTGTTTACAGTGCTCTACTGTTGAAAAAACATGTTGTAAACAGAACATTTTGACTCAGCCGGATGGAATGCTTTTTACTATTATTTAATTGTGACTTACATAAAGCCCAAAGATGCAGATGCACGATTATCACGGAAGAAAAAGCATCCAAAACCCCCAGTAATGTGAACTGCGCATGTATGAACCCATAAAACCAACATCAGCACTTCTCTAGCCATGGTACCTGCTAAAGCATAAGTTTGATAAAACCAACATTGCCACAGCCCATCTTCTTATCTTGTAATAATAAATCCATTTATTTTTTTTTTGTGTAGAAGCAAAGCTATTTGACTTGCTGTTTAAAAGTGCTTTGAAGGTTAGAATGTATACTTAAAATTTGTAAGCTAAGGACAAATCAATGACAGGTTATGTAGTAACATAGTTACTTCACTGTTTGACTCTCAAGTTAGTAGAAACTCCTGTTCTGAGAAAGTTTTACAGGTGCTCAAGCGAACAAGAACATCAGCACAATTATGTAGAAAATAGGTACAAGTTGACTTATTATAAGATTTTCATTAGGGAACATCCAATTCTTTTTACTTGAGATTAACTGTATACCTTCAGTAGGCCAAAGCCATCAAGTGTGTCACCATATGCAGGAATTATACAATAGTATACAGGATCATTAGAATACAGGAAATCACAATAGTAACTAAAACCTGTGTTTGAGAGATGAAGGTCACTATCGATGTTCCAAAATGTTGCATATGGAGTGGTGCAGGTTTGATGTCAGAACCCAGAAAACTAATTTACTGCATGTTCCTCAAGATTTTCCTATGATGCTCTGATGTCATATCTGCACTGCTCTATGCAGGCTAGCACTTATTGTTGCATGTAATGTTTCTTTTTCATCGGACACATCCTCAGACATCTTTGACAGACATTGGCAATGATCATAATCTCTTGTACCAGCAGAACCAAGTCCAGAATGATTTGGCAGACCTACGTCCCCACCAACGCCGGTGGATCCAGCATCACTCAACAGGTGTCCTACCACTGCCTGAGCCTGAGGAAGAATCAAAACCTTTTGTCCTAGACCTTAAAAACTTTCCAGACCTTGCAAATGCAGACATTGGCTCTCAAAACCCAAACATTCAGGTGAGTGCATGCGCAAGCACACATCTCAAGTGAGTAGCTATCTTTGTGAAATGCTTTGTGATGTGATGTTATAGAGTTCCTCTTCCATTACTTCTGATGATTGATTGGGGCGAGTCATAATATGCCAGCCCAGATATAATAAGCCATTACTGTGTTTCTCTACTCTGAGGATAATGTCTAATCCTGTCTAATTCAAAGTGAATTCATCAGCATCCATAGTGAGTCATCACTCCTGATATGATGTAATTAAGTGTAATAAGTAATCTGATCGTGGGATGAGGAGGATGTAATTCTGCTTGATTTAATATAGAGCCTGAGCTCAAATCAGAAAACTTGATCAGTGACTCACTGCTGAAACTTACTGTCACTGACTTTTCTCCAGACTTACTACAGGATGATTTGTCATCATTGCCTTTATTATTTGCATGTTTTAAGTTCTTAAAATAACACCCAGTGTTCCATCCAATTTAATCCCTGTGTACTCCTGGTTGTAGGTGACCATTGAGGTGTTGGATGACCCCCCCATGGAAGTGGACATGGACCTGGTTAAAGAATGGAGCAACGACTGGCCCACATCTTCTCCCTCCTCTACTGTAGAATGGCTGGGTGGGAAGAAGCTTTTCTGGCCTTTATTTTGGGGCTACACAGATGTAGATTCAGGTGAAGATGGTACTGGCCAAGCTGTGGAGGAAGATGATGATTATGCACTGGAGTATGACAGTGGGGAGCCCCTTCCTAGTGGGCTGGACAAGACAAGTGACAATTGGGAAAGCCCATGGACTCAACGCCATTACGGTGAGTGCTTTCTTTTTTATTAGCTGCTTTTACACACAAGTCTTAGGAATTTAGAAGTGTGTTTGAACTTTCAAGCTGTGCAATTAAAAAAAGCTTTGAAATAATAAAAAGTTGTCTTCAAGCAAGATAAAAATTGTTAAAATTTAGAACTTTGTGCAGAAAAACTGTGTCCAGCTGGGGGAATGGGAGAGTTTAAAAACACTGCATTGGCAGCAATCAGATGAAGGCGATTTGGAAAGTGGAAAAAGAGATTTGGGATGAAGGGTAGAGCGAGCTGGTAAAGGCTGCTTCACAGCATTGATTCGGACTAAATTGTCAGCTGGCGGCTTTGATGTAGACACTGGTTCCACTCGGCGGAGAAGACCGCTGTTTGAAGATGAGCCCGATCCGCTCACTAATGGCAGTGTGAGTACGTTCTCTTGGACAAATAAGCCCATGCTTGTGTTCAATTAGAGCGCAGATCGGGAACAGAGTGAGAGGGGTCATTCGTTTACTTTTTATGTCCCGGGGGTTAGGCCCCAGACCCTGCATCCCACCACCACCCCCTCCAGCCCAAAGCGGCTGGGTCTTTTAAGCCTGTTCAAGAATCCTAGGCTTTTCAAGGTCATGCATAACATTACGCCTCTGTTGCTTTTTTGTTTTTCCCTCTAGGCCTGTTTTATGGTGGGAATTGTGCATTTTGTGTTTTAGCTGTGCAGTGGGGGCTTAATTGGAGTGGTCATAGAAAGACACAGTGATTGAGTTCTAAATTTAGAGGTTAAGGATGGCCTCAATCTAGACCAGAAGTTTGTGTTTACTTTACTATTACAGAATAATTTAATTATTTTATTATTATTATTATTATTATCGATTTCTGTGTGCTTAACAGGACAGGAGAATAATGTTTTATTGAAACAATGCTTTATCATTTTATACTGATGATTTCAGTCCTGCTTTAAAATTATTTTAGCCAAAGGGATGGCTTTAGCGTTCCAAAAAGATTTAACAGCCCATTCGAAATGTTCTTAACACCAGCATCCTTTAGAATGGGTTAACTGCTAATGCTAACCACCCAAATCTTGACCCTCTTGATTTAGTGCCAATTCCTGCTTTGATTAATCTCTGCTATAAGACAAGCCCTGTGGCTGTTGTGGTTTTCACAGTTTGGCAGTTCTACAAAGCCAGCAAGAGTAGTCGCTGAGCCAACGCCTCCTTTTCATCATTCACTAGTCTGTCTGTAATCAGGGCAACATCTCTGTGTGTGCAATGTCATTGGCACCCCACCCAAATTCAAGTTAAATATTTAAACATGCTAGTCTGTAATCTATACTCTATATTACAGAAGAAAGAAGACATCTGTTGTCTTTGTTTAATTCAGCAGTTTGTTTTTGGTAAAGAGTTTTAAAATCTCCCCCAAATGCTAAAAGCTAATCAGCCTTTTGAAGTCGTTTTTTTTTTTTTTTTGTAGGCTATAAGGCCTGGCAAAAGGTAACTCTTTCAGCTTACCCTTGTTTTCGTGTATAGAGGTTATTATTAAGGTGTAGAGTGTTGTTGTTGGTGGTTTCCAGGGTGCTACCATGTTATTGCAATAGTTTTACTGAGTTGGTGTCTTTGAGTGATGAGTAGTTGTTATTATGTTACTATGCATTTGCTGGGTTTATTGCTAAGACAGGGTAAGATGAGGGTCTTAGTCTTGATGTTAAAGAACAAGTCATTGGATGAGGCAACTCTGACAGCACTGGTCCCAAGCCAGGATAAAGGAAGAGGCATATACAAAATGTTGGAACTGTCCTGTCAAAGTCAGCTGCTGCAGCACTGATTGCATGGAAGCCCTCCTTGAATAATTATTGAATAATCACCACCTGGTTCCACACTTGCCATGCCAAGATCACAGTCATTGGGGACACTTTCTACAATCTACTCCAAGAGGAACTTTCTAGTGTCCCACGTCACGGTGTCCTACTGATCAGTGACTATAACACCCAGCTCGATGGCAATCACACCAGCTTCAAGGCTCATGTTGGCCCTCATGGATCAAGCATCCAAATGAACATCAACACCGACCGACTATGTTTTTTTCTGTACTGCGAACAATGTATGCATTGGAAATATGGAATTCCAATATAAGCGGAGACACAGAATGACATGGCAATCACCTTGTGGTCATCCCTTCTCGATGTCAGAAGCCCATGCGGTGCGGATGTGGAATCGGATCATAATTTGCTTGTCGCTAAATGTCGGCTCTGACTTTCGTGTCCCCTACCTAAGATCCATCATTTGTGGCCATTCGACATTGCTAAGTTTAAGGACTGTGGAACCGATTCTAACTATTGGCAGGAATGAAAGACAAGACAAAGATTGAGGAAGTGTGGTCGGGAGAAAACGTGGCTCGTATCAAGAAAGATGGATTAAGAATGATGCTTGGGACCTCATTGATGCATGGCGACAACAAAAGCAACTGTGGGACCAGGCCTATCCAAGATCTGGGATGCTGCTAAAGAGCAGTATCGAATAGGTGACAATTTAGTCAAAAGAAATTGTCAATGCGATAACTGAATTGAACAGAAAGGCCAAGAAACACAGGAAACTGACGATAGAAATGACACACAAACATTATGCTGAATCATCCGAGAGCTTAGCAGAGTCCTTGTGGGAGTGGAGTACCAATCAGAGATCAAGATGGCTTCAAGGCTCATGCCAGCTCATGCACCTAAGACCTATTGTTTGTGGCCATTTGACATTGCTAAGTTTAAGGATATTGCTTGACAATTTCAACTTGAACTGTGGAACCGAATTAAACTATTGGCAATGGAAGATGACAAAGTGTGTGATCGAAAGAAGTGGCTCGTATTGTGAATGATGTGTTAAGAACGATACTTGGGACCTCATAGATGAATCGAACAGAAACTCCAAGGATCACAGGAAACTGATGATGGAAATGACACACAAACATTACACTGAATCATCTGAGTGCTACTGCTGACGGCCGAAGCACAAGAGAGATGTTGGGTGAAGCACTTTTACTCAACCAGCCTGCTGTGTCCGCACGGATCGAGGCAATTCTGACTAGTTCAGATTAATACTGCCATCCTCCAAGGATGTATGATCTCACTGATTCTCTTCATCCTTGCCCTAGATTTCATCATGCAACGTGTCAGATGACTATGGCTTGCTTGAGAGTGATGGTAGATGAATTGCAGATTTGGATTTTGGTAATGCATGCAGCTATCCAGTGATCCCTCAATAAACTTAATAATGCATTGGAGTGCAAGGCAGTGAAGTTTGGACTAAAGTGCCTCCAAGTGTAAAATAATTTGTCTTGTCTAAGCCTGTGCCTATACAACCATGAAAGTCAACTGCAGTGATCACTACATGGTTAAATGTTTTTTCAACAAAGATGCTTTGAATCTTAGAAATTTACTATTATAACTGTATCTTCAACAAAGAAGTTCACCACCTCACCGCTATACGGCCTGTGGCTGACATTGTCTCCGAACGTTGCTTCCGGTTTGCAGGTCACATACTGTCAATGACCGGACCACTTACCAAAGGCCATCATAGTAGAGACACTTGCCTAGCGGAAACGAAAGCATTCACTGATGGTTTACCTGCCGTAGCAGAGTGAAAGCTGCAGCTGCCAATCGAGTCAGCTGAAGATTTTTTGGTGCCCAATGACCCAGCTGGCACAGTAGGAATTAAGTGCTAAGTAAGTTTTAACAACACAACTGGTCACACAACTGGTGTTAATGGTAATGTGTCTCAGACGACCACTTGTGATTGGATCACTGAAAAGTACTTAAGGTTAAGGATTTTGTTCAAAATTTATATAAGGAATACAAATGTGTGCCATCTACAAAAAACAACAACAAATAAATGTTTTATCTTATTATCTTGTGCTCTTAGGAGAGAAAGACGAAGAATGGAGCACATGGAGTCCCTGTAGTGTCACCTGTGGCCATGGCAACCAGACCCGCTCACGTTCTTGTGGAGAATTTTGCATCTCTACCGAATCACGAAGCTGTGACCTCATGCCATGCCCAGGTTACTTCAGTACTCAAAACTGTCTGTTTTTTTTTCTAAAATGCAAAACCATTTTATCTAATCTCATGTAACACTGACCTTTTTTTTTTTTTTTTTTAAAGATGATTGGAACAGTGTGGCGCACGTCTTTCCATTTGAGATGGAAAATGGTACAGAACCCTTTGGCACTGGTAAGTGCTTTAAATTTATTGTTAAACTTAGAAATATTCAAATCAAATAATCATGAATCACATGTAGTAAAAATAAAGTAGTGATATGGTCCAGAATTTTATAAAAAATAACATTCAGACACTGATTGTTAGTAGAATGTAATGTACACCTGTGAATCACCTTGAAACCAATTGGTTAAAAATTAACAGTGTATTCTGTTTGTGTTTCACAACTTCTAAACAGTCTTTCATCGTGTGGGCCATCACACAGGGGACATCCATTCAGTTATCAACATCTATCAGACATAAAAATTAACAGTGTATTCTGTTTGTGGGTGATATTTCGTGCTTGTTTTTGAGTCCTATTGATAATTAAATTATGGCATACCAAGATAGCAAGTGACAAGATCTTTGTTAAATGTCCCATTTACAATTGTATTGCGAAGCCAATGTTATTAACCCTTAAAGACCTAGAACATTTTTGGGGCACCTGAGGCACCTGTATATTTCTTTGTTTTTTCAGACCTATTCTAGCAGTCAGCATCAATTGTCATATATCATTATAAACATAAGAACTTGAACTTTATGTCTAGCTAATTTAAAATTACAAATTTCCTTTTGTTTTCTCTAAAAATTAGTGAATTTCCAGAATTTTAGGAAAAAACGCTACCAACAATTGGGTGTTTTTTACTGTGTACTCAAACAAAAACTCCTGAAGTTTAGATTTTTTTCTTTAAAAATTTGTATTTAGGTGTTTTACACTTCCAAATAAAATTTTGTCTATATATAACATTCCCCAAGCAAGTTATAGCCAATTATTACAATATTATTTAGGTGCTTTTCAGTGAAAAACAGGCCCATTTCGTTTATTGACAATATAGATCTGTCCAAAAACGTTTCAGGAGTAAAGTCATTGCAGAAACAGTGTTAAATAATAGCAAAACACAGTAAAAAATAATTTACTATTTCATAAATATATTCTTAATCCAAAAGATGAACAATAAACACAAATAGTGTAGAAAGTAGCACAAGAAAAAATGCACAAACTGTCTTGTGCAACAAAAAAATAAATAAACAATCCAAATTATTCACAAACTACACACAAAATGAGAGAGAAATATACAGAGTGCCACCGAAAAAATAGTACAAATAATCTTTAAAAACTATATAATAATTAGTTACATAATATAACAACCAAATAGATGGATCTGCTGGCTGTAGTCTGCGTCGGAATCTATTTTACCGGGACATCGCCTAGTGACCGAAAACCCACATTCCAGTGCTTTATCCGATATCTACTGTTGTTTCATCCTTGTTTTTGGTTTGTTTTATGTCAAAGGGCTCTGTCGTGAGTATTTCTGTACATTTTCAAAGAATGCTGTCATGCAAATGTGTTATTTTGCGTTTGTTTTCATGCACGCAAGACGCACTTTGCTTTCACTTTGCGTCTGTTCAGATCTGCAAAGAAACATACTAATCGGTGGTTCAAAAGACCAAAACCTATGTTTATTGGTTGAATAGATGACAGTTTGAACCAATCGGGGCACAGGGGTGGGACTAAGCATCAACAATCGTTCCTGTTTGGCTCAGAGGACCAAAATGTGTTGTTCTCTTACAAGAGGGAACGAGTACTGCGTAAGAAGTATCTTACGCTAGGGGAAAATCCTTTTCTGCGAGATATTGAAGCCAAAAATTATCCTTAATTTTGAAATAATGTAAAGCGCGTTGCAGCAGCATACAGACATAGGCGAAACAGCTTGCGCGCCTATTGGCTGCTCTGCGGCAACTGCAGCAGCCTATTAGAGCGAGGCCTGACGCGACGCCAGATCCAATGGGGGCATTTCGCGCCCTTTGCGTCGCTTCGCGCCCTTTTCGTAGCTTCCCGCCTAAAAGGGCGTGGTCTAGACCTATAAATATCGCTCATAGGCAGCTATTATCTGATTTTTCATCCTTCAAGCGAAGCACACGCATCGCTGGAGCCGGATAAGAAGCCGCCGTTTGACTGCAAGCATCTCAGCGGGACGAGCCACTGAAGCTGCTGGCCACGCCGCCTTCCGTGCATTCCTGCTGCGCTTTCCGGCGCCTATATCCTTTATAATCTACAGTGTGTGTCGCCGCTGCGATACACACTGTTTCTCTAAAAAGAGCAAAGCGTCTTTTTAAAGATGCCTTCATACGGCTCGTGCAGATGCCAATGGTGACTCTGAGGACTTGCCTTGCCTTCTTCACTGAGACTGCTCCCCCGCCCGCCGCGGTGTAGCGCCGTAAAAAGCGCCGTGCCCAGCGGGCCCCGGACACTTCCCCCAGCCGACAAAGCTCGCCGGTTCGCCCGCCTGCTTCATCGACCTCGTCAGCCTCTGTTCCGGACGTAAAGCGGCCGCTGTCTGCCACCGCTTCCATTGACGCCGCTGACGAGGGGGGCCATGAAGGAGGAAGAGGTTTCTGATTCTGATTTCCGTTTCCCGCCAAAGCAGGAACGCGCATGCTGCTCAGAAGAGGCGATAGCAGCCCACTTATGTCTGCCCTCCGCTGGACGGCGTGCTAAGTCGGCCCTCCCCTCTAAAGCTTGCCGTCAGACGTCAAACCTGCTTCGCCGCGCTTTCGCCGCCGCCTAGCCGCGTCAGCGCTGTGTAACATGGTCTCTCACCGTTGCTGAGAGGCACCCGTGGTTAACGCTTTCTGACGTTTTTCTCGTCTGGCCGCCGCCCCGCCAGACGCGGCCCGCGGCCCAGGATTGAGTTGAAACCTGAGCCTCCGAAATCGTCCTAGCACAACTGGGAAAACGACGGTGTATGAGTCCCGCTGTTGCCGGACCCCCACCAAAGTTATTCGCTCGTCCAGTTCCAGGAAATGTGACTGTTCCAGTGTTTTCTGCAGCCAACAAACCGGCTCCGTCGCCCGTTTGCCTGCACACAAAAGTCGTTCCCACGGCTACACAGATAAACCCCCAATAAAGTGTATTGTCTGGTGTCCCGGCCACGGCCGATGGTGTTTCATGTGTCGTAAGAATGCCCACTAACCAGTGCTCATCTCTAACGTTACACACAAGCACAGCGCATATAAAATCGACACAGATCGATTGCGCTTCACAACCGGCCACGGCCGATGGTGTTTCACGTGTAAGAATGCCCACTGCAGTGCTCATCTCTACACACAAGCACAGCGCACTTAAAATCGACACAGATCGATTGCGCTTCACAACCGGCCACGGCCGATGGTGTTTCACGTGTAAGAATGCCCACTAGCAGTGCTCATCTCTACACACAAGCACAGCGCACATAAAATCGACTCAGATCGATTGCGCTTCACACGTGGTAAATATGCCCGCTTCACAGTGGCCACAGACACCACATTATGCACGTCAAACGGTTTCTGTGAAAACGAAACCAAAAGTGCATTCGCTCTACGCAGGCGAACGTTGTTTGGAGTGTGTTAAATGTGCCCGCTGCCCCACAGCCACATCCACACACAGACATAATAGTTCCCGCTATCAGCGTGCCCCATGCCTCAAATATCACGAGCACGTTTTGCATGAAATCAGCGTGCATTCGCTCCATGCAAGCGAACGATGTTTGGAGTGTGTTAAATGTGACTGTTCCAGTGTTTGCTGCAGCCAACAAGCCGGTTCTGTCGCCCGCTTGCCTGCACACAAAGGTTGTTTTCACGGCTACCCAGATAAACCCCCAATAGAGTGTATTTTCTGGAGTCCCGGCCACGGCCGATGGTGTTTCACGTGTAGTCAAAAATGCCCACTCCTCCAGTGCTCATTTCTACACACAAGCACAACCTGTCATACAGACCCTGCGAACATAAAATCGGCTCAGATCGATTGCGCTTCACATGTGGTAAACGTGTCCACTTAACAGTGCCCACAGACATCACATTATGCACGTCAAAAGGTTTCTGTACAAACGAAACTAACGTGTATGCAGGCGAACGGTGTTTGCAGTGTGTTAAATGTGCCTGTTGCCACACAACCACATACACACACAGACATAATAGTTCCCGCTATCAGCGTGCCCCACGCCCCGAATGTCACGAGCACGTCTCTGGTGCCACAGCATACCGAAACCACTCCGTTAATGAAAGAACGGAGCGCGCTTCGTATTCAGCCTCTAGCTATTCATGCAAACGCATTGGAAAAGCTTCCAGGGGTCTCGAAATGGGTGCTGGACATTATAAAAGGAGGCTATTCGCTACAGTTTCACCGACGTCCGCGCCGCTATACAGCGCGCGTCGAGACCACAATGCAGACAGAAGCAGCACACCTGCTTCGAGCCGAAGTGGCGAAACTATTGAGCAAAGGGGTCATAGAGCCCCTTTCTCAAGCTCAAAGCGAAGGGAGGCTGTACAGCAGATATTTCCTGGTACCGAAAAAAGACGGGGGTCACAGACCCATATTAGATCTAAGGCAACTGAACAAAGCGTTGGTGAAGCGTCGGTTCAGGATGCTCACGACCAGAAAAATCCTCGCGCAAGTTCGCCAAGGAGACTGATTCGTGTCAGTGGATCTGAAAGACGCGTATTTTCAAATACAGATAGCGTCACGTCACAGGCGATTTTTGAGACTCGCCTTCGAGGACCAGGCATATCAGTACACAGTCCTGCCGTTCGGTTTGTCCCAGGCACCCCGTACATTACGAAGTGCATGGACTCAGCGCTCGTTCCTCTCAGACTGAAAGGCGTGCGCATACTGAACTATTTGGACGATTGGCTGATTCTAGCGCAGTCTCGCTCAGTGCTTGTACAGCATACGACCATGTTACTCGATCACCTCGAGAATTTGGGTCTCAGAGTCAATTGGGCGAAGAGCTCACTATCCCCCAGTCAGAAAACTTCCTTCCTGGGCACAGAATTGGACTCGCTGTCAATGATAGCGCGGCTGTCACCACAGCGCGCAGCAGACATTCAGCGCACAGCGGGCTCGTTCCGCTGCGGCGCGTCTGTCCCGCTCAAAAAATTTCAGAAAA
Organism: Garra rufa; assembly: GCF_049309525.1. Classification (NCBI taxonomy): domain Eukaryota; kingdom Metazoa; phylum Chordata; class Actinopteri; order Cypriniformes; family Cyprinidae; genus Garra; species Garra rufa. Next base: position 16,893,196 of record NC_133373.1, on the reverse strand, counting down.
TGCTGGGTCTCATGGCCTCAGCGTCATCAGTTCTGCAGCTGGGTCTGCTATGTATGCGCCCACTGCAGTTCTGGCTGAAAGCGCGCGACCCGCGTCAAGCGTGGGCGCCCGGTCGGCTTCGTATCACGGTCAATCAGTAATGTGTCACAGCCCTGAATCCGTGGAGAGCAATCGACTGGTACCAGTTAGGTGTAAGCCTGGGGACTTCCTCGAGAATAAAAGTGGTGTCTACGGACGCGTCCACCTCGGGATGGGGGGCTCTGCTCGAGGGCAGACCGTCTTTTGGCCAGTGGTCAGAACGGGAAAAGCTCCTGCATATCAACTGCCTCGAAATGTTGGCAGTACAGAACGCGCTGATGCGCTTCTGTCCCCAAATAAAAGGAAACCATGTATTAGTCCGCTCGGACAACATGTCAGTGGTTTCCTATATAAATCGCCAGGGCGGTCTCAGGTCCAAAAACCTATACAGACTTGCAGAACGCCGCCTGGTATGGGCTCAGCGCAACCTGCGCTCGCTGAAAGCAGCGCATGTGCCAGGGCTTCTAAACATAGGGCCAGACAGACTGTCCAGGAACAATGTTCCAGCAGGCGAATGGTCTCTACACCCACAGACAGTACAACTACTGTGGAAGAAATTCGGCAGAGCGGAAGTAGACCTGTTTGCGTCTCCGAACAACGCTCACTGTCTGGAATTTTACTCAAAAAGCAGAGACGCGCTGGCCCACGAATGGCCCCGCCGTCATCTCTATGCTTTTCCCCCCGTCTCTCTCCTACCTCAGGTGATAGAGAGGGTCAGCGAAAAAGGATGTTCAATACTGCTGATAACGCCGTTTTGGGAAAACCAGCCCTGGTTCCCAGCGCTGATGCAGCTGACGAGCACTGTCCCGTGGCCGATACCAGTGAGGAGAGTCCTTCTCTCTCAGGCCAGCGGCTCGATTTGGCATCCTCACCCAGAGCTGTGGTCCCTTCATGTCTGGGCCACCAGCGAATATATGATGAACTCCCTAAAGGACTATTAAACACGATCACGCAGGCTAGAGCCCCGTCTACGAGACGGCTCTATTCCTCAAAATGGTCAGTGTTTTCGGGCTGGTGCGCAGCTCGCGGCTCGTCACCCACTAACTGTGGTGTGATGGAGGTGCTTTCCTTTCTACAAGAGCTGCTGGACAAGGGCAGAACCCCGTCCACGCTCAAAGTCTATGTGGCGGCCATAACAGCGTTCTCGAGCACAACGCTAGGTCAGTCAATAGGAAGGAACGATTTAGTTATTCGCTTCCTGAGGGGAGCTAGAAGACTAAATCCCCCCAGACCTCCCACAGTCCCCGTATGGGACCTTTCTGTGGTACTAGAGGCCATGAAAGGTGGACCATTCGAGCCTCTGCAGACTATTGATTTGAAATACCTGTCTCTTAAAGTGCCCCTATTATGCCTTTTCAAATATGATATTTCATGTAGTGTGTCATGTAGCTGTATGTGAACATAAACTATCTGCAAAGTTGTGACGCCGACAGTGCACTATAAATAAAGTTTTTGTCTATCAAAAAAAAGAGTCGGCTCACATTCGCCTAAACGAGTCGTCAGCAATTCGAATCTTTTTTCTGTAACGGCCACACGTCACGAGCTACACATTTGCGTAATGTCCGCCCACATTCAATTTCGCGAACAACTTGCCCGCCCACAAACAGCAGGCCTACCATTTTCACGTGGATTACATCATGTCAAGAAGACGCCCTGCACTGTGACAGCCTGTGAGAGTGAATTTGTTTTATATGCCCTTCCAAAAGATGAAACTATCAGTGGTTAACATTAATTTTTTCAACACCTCAGCAGTCCAATGCCAATCTTGTGTTGTGTTCGCGTCATTTTACTGATGACTGCTTTTCTAATCTTGGGGAGTAACGTTACAACGCGAGATTCACCAAACGCTTGGTTTTAAAAAATGGATCAGTGCCCAGTTTATTTGGACCGGCTTGCTCCTCTGAACTTCTACCTGTAAGTATGATTAATAATTGTATTTTCTAGCGATCGTTCAAAATACGTCTTTGTGTACGTTATGGTGTGTAACAACCCCGCACATGTCTTGGTAACCGGCTAACTTGCGTTTCTGTAGTTCTGTTGTTCAGCTGTGAGTGCAATGTAGTCTAAAAAGTCTTGTGATTGATGCAGCTTGACTGTCTGTCTGCCTTATTAGTTTAAGTAATGATAATGATAAACGATGGCTTAACGCAGTGTTATGGATTGTACAGTGTTGAAGTTCACAACGTAGAGGTGTGCCCGGTTCGCTTACAAAAGCAAATTGCAAACACTGTCCACAGTTAACATATGACACCCACTGAGAAACGTCCTGCTCCGGTCGTGCTTGCAAAACAGTTTCTTGTCGATGTGACACTTCAACCGTTTCATCGTCAGACTCCGGCTCGAATTGATAGGGTAAAATCGAGGCTATCTTTTCTATGCATTAACAAGTCTCCACAGCTGTCATTCAGTTATGCCAATGGGCGTTTCGTTTTGCGCTGTAGCGGTAGACCAATCCAAAAGGACTGCACCATCTGACCAATCACAGCAGTGAGGGCTCACTGAAAGGAGGGGTTTAGAGAGACTGATTCTTCGAACTGCTTCACACGAGTCGTTTACGAATCATTTAGAAACGGGGTAAAAATAAATCTAATTTTGGAGAAAACTAAAGTGTTTTTTGAACTTGCATACATGTAAACCTGTTTTAAGAGACTATTACAACAATATTAACTACCTTTAAAATGGCATAATAGGGGCACTTTAAGACCGTGTTTCTGCTGGCTCTCGCTTCAGTGAAGCGCATAGGGGATTTGCACGCACTCTCTGTGAGCGCGACGTGCATGGAATTTGGACCTAATGACTCTAAAGTCATACTCAAACACAAACATGGTTACGTTCCAAAATCACTCAACACACCGTTTAGGGCACAGGTCATCGCGCTGTCAGCCCTACCGGTCAATGATGAGGAAACGGACGCGAGCCTCCTATGCCCAGTCAGGGCATTACGAGCTTACGTGTCTCGCTCGTCTGCTTTTAGACAGACAGAGCAGCTTTTTGTTTCGTTTTACGGGCGTCCCAAGGGACTGGCCGCGTCGAAACAGAGCTTATCCAGATGGATAGTTGATGCTATTGCGTTGGCATATGCTTCCAAGGGCATGCAGTGCCCGCTAGGTGTCAGAGCACATTCCACGAGGGGCGTGGCCTCATCGTGGGCGTGGTCGAGTGGGATTGCCTTGCAAGATATTTGTACAGCGGCGGGCTGGGCCTCTCCGTCTACATTTATAAGGTTTTACAACCTGGAGGTTCCCGCCTTACAGGCCAGATTGCTGTCAGTCTAGATGTTCAGTGTTGTCTGACCTGATGTTATCAGCTCGGAATGCTGCGTCTACTGAGCACAGCTCTAGGGTCGACAGTGAAAGTGATAGCACAAGATGTGTCTGAGCAAACTGTGTGAAGACCCTTATTCTTACGTCAGCTCAGGCCGTAACCCCGCCCTGTATGTACGTTTACTTAGCGTCTGAGTGACGCTGCACTATGTGGAAGAGTGCGGCATTGCCCCTCCCTCTTCCCCGGACTCCCTGTGAGTTCCATAGGTGATTATGAACTGTATGAACCCCGGGCTTTCGCCCTTGGGTCTTTGGTGTCAGATCTCAGCATGCACGGCGTTTTACACTGGGTCCCCTAGCGTAAGATACTTCTTACGCAGTACTCGTTCCCTCTTGTAAGAGAACGTACTCGGTTACTAACGTAACCTCGGTTCTCTCTAGAGAGGGAACGAGTACTGCGTATCTTGCCGTGCATGCGCACGCTCTGGTTGCTTTGATGATGAAAAACCAGATAATAGCTGCCTATGAGCGATATTTATAGGTCTAGACCACGCCCTTTTAGGCGGGAAGCTACGAAAAGGGCGCGAAGCGACGCAAAGGGCGCGAAATGCCCCCATTGGATCTGGCGTCGCGTCAGGCCTCGCTCTAATAGGCTGCTGCAGTTGCCGCAGAGCAGCCAATAGGCGCGCAAGCTGTTTCGCCTATGTCTGTATGCTGCTGCAACGCGCTTTACATTATTTCAAAATTAAGGATAATTTTTGGCTTCAATATCTCGCAGAAAAGGATTTTCCCCTAGCGTAAGATACTTCTTACGCAGTACTCGTTCCCTCTCTAGAGAGAACCGAGGTTACGTTAGTAACCGAGTACGATTTCATCTGACGAATCAGTGCTGAGGAAATGTGATGACGTAATCACGCTTACTACGGAGCCTCTGAATGAGACAAATGCGATATCACTGAAAAGAGCAGACTCTGTACTTTACGAGACTTTTTAAAGCATTCAAATTGGATTAGCGGTTCAAAAGTTATTAAACATTTAAGACCAATAGTTATTTTTAGCCGCCGGCGGCTGTCTCGGTCTTTGAGGGTTAAGAAGCTCAGAACTGAATTAAGCAATTGCTATGTAAAATCAGATAAGTGTGCTAACTGTGTTAAATAAACATGCAGACATCTCCAATAAATTGTATTAGTTAATGCTTTTTGCAACGTAGTCTATATGAACTTTTATAGACTATATCAACTTTCGAAGCATGAATATGTTAAAAGATATGTGAATGTTTTGTTTTTTTATGCATGAAATTATCATAGGCAAAGTGGGTTACTATAGTTGATTTGGCTAATGTGTAATTAGTTTGAGTTTGGTTGTTCTGCAGATGTTGACAGCTGTGAGAAGTGGCTGAATTGTAAGAGTGAGTTTCTCCAGCGTTACCTACAGCAGGTTTTGACTGAATTACCCAGCTGTCCATGCACCTATCCTTCAGAAGCCTCCAACAATATAGTCAGTCTGCTGGATGCAGGACGTGATCGGACCTTCCAATGGAGGGATGCTAGTGGCCCAAAAGAACGGCTGGACATCTACAAGCCCTCGGCATGGTCTTGCTTACGTTCTGGCCTCTCAAGAGATGGAACCACCCTGGCTGCCCAGCATTGTTGCTATGATGACAACAAGCATCTAATTACAAGGGGCAAGGGGGCAGGAACCCCCAACCTAATAAGCACAGAGTTCTCTCCGGAGCTACATTTTAAGGTGGATGTAATGCCTTGGATACTGTGCAAAGGAGACTGGAGCAGGTTTCATGCCATTCGCCCACCTAATAATGGCCTGCATTGCACAGAGAACCCCCAACAGGACATTTTCATGAATGAACTGGAGGAAGCCAGAGAATATTAAGTCACCAAATTACCATCTATCCTCTGACACATCCTGCTGTGGTGCTTAACCCAATACAAAAATACCTGCCAGCCGCATAAGTGTGCAGTATAGAGCCTGTCTTATGTTGTGAGATGTGTTGCTGCAACTGTTCGCAAAGCATGGCCTCTAGCTTTTGCTATGTTTGACATATTGAAATTTAAGAAATGGTTTAAAATAGATTATAATCTATATGTTGATAATCTCTCTTTTCATATGTGAATCTTGTAACTCTGGTACTTGTGTAAAATTGCGTTTCATTTTTTTTTTTTTTTTTGTTGCTGCTGCTGCTGCTGCAGTCACAACAGTGGGATACAAAGGACTGACACCACAAACTCTAAATTGTCAGCATTATTCGAATGAAAATTTAGCTTGATAGACAGCAGAACTGGATCTAACATGACTTCCACATTCGTTCAAAACCTGATGATCATGTTATCCAGCATGATTTGAGAATGCTTCAGTCTGACTCTGTTGCATGGTCAATGTAATTAGCTTATTTGATCATTTTTTCCTCTTTTTTGTTTTAACATTACTATTTAATGCAAATAGATTTTAAAACTCATATATTCAGTGTGGTTTCAGACCTTTGGACCCCACTGTATTACTTTGATATCAGTGCGTCCAATGTAAAATCTGGGTCCTGGAGCAAAATGAGTTAAAAAACCTTTGCTCTAGATTTATGGGAATGTTTGAGAGTCAATGGGCACACTTTTACTGCCAACTCAGGGGAAACCTTTCCAACAATTTTCATTTAGTTCTTTGTTAGTGTCAGAATTTCAGAAAGGGAACAGACTGACAAATGTAAAGAGAATTTTATAATGTGTATATTGTTAAAACGTGATACTTTATATAATGCTTATGTACAATTTTGCGGTTTAGTTCTGCAAATGTGTATTGTTATTGCTGTTGCTTTTCATGTGTTATTGGGAACTGCTGCAGGGCAACTACTTATTATTGCTCCAGACCTCTAATTTGAATATTGCTCCTATGAGTATGCAGACTGTGTATGCACATGCTACGGCTGGCACTTTATTTAACATTTATTGAAATGTAAATGTGCATGATGACGCATTGTTATTTGTGTTTCTGGTGTTTGTGTTGTGAACAGATTGCTTCCTGTGGTCATTGTTAAATTAATGGCAAGAACAGTATTTCTGTGTTGGCATGTGTTGTACAGTATTTATTGTATTTTTATCGCACATTTGCTGACGATTTGAACTGATCATCCATTCAAATGGTGCACTACCCAGAGTCCTCCAGGACACACTGACCTAAAAAAGGGAAATCGTGTTCACAAACACCTCTTTAACAACAAAACAAGTCAATGTTCGCTGTTTATTATCTTGTGTACTTTATAATAATTGTGCAAGTTGCGAGTTCTATTAAAACAAATACAAAGATGAGTTTGAAAAAAAGATATTGCTTGTTTCTTTCAATACAAAACATCAGAGTTAATTTAGGTTGTTTAGTTATGAATCTTAACATCTGGACTGACTGATGCTAAGCAAAAACACTACACGCAGACTTTTTTGGCACTGCAATGCAAATACCTTTCATCCTTTTATATGAACAATCATCAATACCCATAGATCAGTGAAAGACTCATCAGGGCTCATGCCTTTGATTACTTTGTTTTTCCATTTGTTCGGCTTTAACTAGAAACATCCAACTGGAAACTCATCTCCCTGGCTATCTGCTTTTTTGTTTTTGTGGAAATCAGTTTTTACTTAAAAGATGTTGTTTCCTGAGTGATGAGTGGGGTTGTGTGCCATTCTGACTTTTTTGATAATGCCTTTTAAATTCCTGAATTTGAATTGCATTTAAATTCTTTTTAGAATTAGAATTTATTAGAATTCAGAACAGGACTGACCATTAGGTGAATATCAGAGATGTTACTAGTTGAAATTAAAGACATACCCTGTATATTTTCAACATCATCATTGAAAGTTTCAAGACAGTTTCTGGTCCCCATTGACTTTCATAGTATTTTTCCCAGTGGGGACCAACAACTGTTTAGTTATCCACATTCTTCAACATTTCAATGTGTAAAAAGAGCAATTAGTTTTGAACACTATATGTATCTGAGCACCAGACTTTTCATCAGCGACAATCTATATTTCCATTAATTCATTATTGTTTTTGATTGAGAGAGGTTTTTTCTTTCAAAACAAAAAGTTCAGATGTCTGAACAATTTATTTCTTGTTCACATCAAATTTTAATTTCTTATTGATTTAACCAAATTGTGTATGTTTTAGCACATGTGCATAAAAGAGTACAATTGTCTACAATTTGCATTCAAAACTGATGAGTTGATTCTCACTGAAATTGTCCAAATTTTCAAAACTTCTAAATATTCTTTCATCGTGTGGGCCATCACAGGCAAAATGATCCATTCAGTTATCAAAATCTATCAGACATGCATGTATATTCCATAAATATCTGACATGGAATGGTTGTGATGTCTGCTAAATTGGAAAATGGCCTGCCATTAGGGTTGCAAAGGGGCGGAAAATTTCCAGAAACTTTCCAGAATTTTTAGAAATGTTCCAGGATTTCTTGGAAACAACAGCTACAGCAGTACTGTATAAATACATGTATATTTGTACAATACATTTATTTGTAAAAATGTGTTATATATAAATTTAAAAAATCACAGTTGCTAGTTGTGGAGGAGCAATAGGAAGATATGTTAAAATGCATGGTGGTGGTTGTGTGAAAATGTAATATATAAAGATTTTGTGTGTGTGTGTGTGTGTGTGTGTGTGTGTGTGTGTGTGTGTGTGTGTGTGTGTGTGTGTGTGTGTGTGTGTGTGTGTGTGTGTGTGTGTGTGTGTGTGTGTGTGTGTGTGTTGACTTTTTCCCAATATATTTTACCTGTTGAAATATGTATCTGAAATGCTCAGTATGATACACAGACAAAACTGACATTCTTGTATAGTATAGAAAGCAGTCTGTCAACAAAAAATGTAGAAGAAAAATAGAATATAAAAATGAAATTGCATATAACAAAATGAAATTTACATATAACATGAAATGAAATGTGCATTTAACAAATATTTCCACTGTGAAAAAAAAAATCTAAACATTTTGAGCAGTGTGGCTCACACAATAACAAAAACACTTTGTTTTGGAAGCACCAAATCACTGAGACAATAATTAGGTTTTAAAGCATGAATTAAATATTTTGGGTGAGTTACCACATTTTGCAGACATGCAACAGAGTTCTGGTGTTCCAGCAAACAGTTGTGACAATTCCACTTATGGTTTAGGAAATGTTTTGCCAATGTGTTTTAGAAAAACTGTAATATATCTGCTAGACAACACTACATTATAGCAAGATCTAAGTATGACTTTCTATAAAGCTGCTTTGAAATTATGTGTGAAAAGCACTATACAAATAAATTTGATTCGACCTGAAGTATCTAATTGGTTTACATCCAAGTATTCTGCTCAGCACACGGTTGGTTGGACTAAGATAGATAGATAGATTAATAAAACAGGTCAGGCTGTTTGTGCATATTGTGATGTCTGTCAGTATATTCTTAGGCCGGGATTAAATAACAGCGATTAGGAGGTCAAAGAGCAAGGTAACAAAAATCCATAGGATTAAGACTGCAGTGAAATCTTAAGGATTCAGTTTATCTTGTATATAAAAAGAGCTTAGAAATACATTGGCTAATGAAAATCGGTCACCAAAAGATACTACAGCGATTTGTAGCATGTCAAGGGTGAAAATTACATTCTTACAGCTTTAGAAGTTGGCCTGACATGGACCTTAAAATGCTGTCTCAAATAAGAGAGATAAAACAGTCAAGAAAACAAAATAATGTAGACAGAGGTCAGTTTTCTCAAAATGCACCAGTATATCAGATCCACATCAGAAGTCTGGGCTCTGCAGGCACCCTGCCAGTACTTGGTGACTACACAGTGCTGTTTGCTCTCTCAGAGCTACAGGAATCTAAAATTTCCTCTGTTGGTGTGGCTGCGGAGCGCCTTCAGTACTCGAGTGCTGTTCGCCACCCACTGAGACCACAGATGTAAGTGATACAGGCCACACATGCTATAAACCCTCTGAGTGGAGGCCTGATTATAGCATTAATCAGCTTTTTTTCTTTTCTTTTCAATTAACTGGTTTGAAGACTGAGAACTGTGGTGATCTTTTCTAACATTGATAGATTCTGTGTTCTACTTTAAACACATTAGAGGGCATCCTGTGGTGTAGGATAACTTTAACCAAAATTTTAAAACCAGTCCATTAGGTCATTAAATTCATTCCAGTGCATCAATAACCATTTAATTTGGATCTTTCCTACTGATGACATGTGAAATGTTAATTAAATGCTGAACAAAATGACTAACCATTAGGCTGCAAGTCAAAAATTGGCGTAGAATGAGAAGTGCACAGTGCAGAGTCATGTGACAATAAGATGCATCAATTTCAAACAAGTACTTCTATGGGAGCAGATCAAACAAATGTGCATATGGTTACTTGGTTAGAAACCTAATAAAAATTTGTAATTGGGTTTATTTTATTCTGATGTGATTTATAACACGTAGTACTGGCACAATGACGACAAATGTATCTATTATGAATAGCTTTACACATCTATTGCTTGATTATAAACTGTAGCCTATACTGCTTTGCTATTGTAAGAGCTTTATGTCCTATACAGTCAGAACCATTAATGTGTATAAATATCCTACTAGAAAATGTATTAAAAATATATTAAAATATATTAAAATATTTATCTCAGTATATTGGTTTGCCATCGGAATATAGAAATAGAATAAGATTAATACTGCCCTCTATCGTTCAAAAACCTTCGAAACAAGTCAGTAGACCCGGAAATAAAGACTTGAAAGCGTCAGATATTTTCATAGCAGTAAGGCAGATACAGTGAGCTACTGTACAGCACCATCATGATTCCAGAATGGGTGTCATATATGATGTTTTACCTGCTTACCACTGTTTTCTGTGCATTTTTTGCATATTGTTTGTATGTTCATCATATTCATCAGAAATATGACCATATACCTGGACCTCCAAGAGACAGGTAAGAAACTTTAAAAATTAGTTCCCTTTACGAATGTGTTTGATACAACTACATAACATATATTGCAATAATACTATGTTATTATGATTAAAACTGAGATAAACTAACATGAAAACGAATATCCTGACAGTTTTCTGCTGGGACATTCACCAACTTTTGCCAGAGCGACGAAATCGGATAACTTCATACAGGACTTATTTCTTCAGTGGTAAGAGCAAAACAATTTTGCAGAAACCCATCAGAATAGTTGCAATTTGTTATTTATTTGTTTATTTGTCTTGTCTTGTTTTTTATTTTGTCTTTCTTGTCTAATGACGTGTTGATTTGCCTTTCACCTACAGAATAATGCTACTGATACGTGACAGTGCGTTATCATATCACATGCAGTGATACTGCATAGGTCATACACACACACACACACACACACACACACACACACACACACACACACACACACACACACACGCACACACACACACACACACACACACACACACACACACACACACACACAAAGGGTTGGGTTACCTTACCAAAAAGAAGTAGTATACTTCAAGTATATTTTATTATTTTATTATATAGCTATGTAAGTAAGGTTCAAGTATATGTTTAAGTATGTAGTAATTATAAAAATACCAGATATCAGGTATATATCAAATATCAGTGTACTAGTATACTTTTAAGTGTACTATTTCAATTCTCCTTGGAACTAAATTGGCCCACTTTCTAGTATATAAAATTATACTTTCATGTAAAAAAAGTGAGTGAACTTATAGGTACTATAAGATAATTTACTAATTAAATACTTTTAATGCATTTTTAGTACACTTTGAAGTATACTCTCAGTAAACTACTAGCTTTTACTGCAGGTATACTCGTAAGTTTTCTTTAAGTGAACTTTACATCATACTTTAAGTATGATCCTGTTTAGGAATTAATTGTATATATTTTGTTATATAAATAGCTGAACATACAAAACATAAAAAGAAAGAAAAGGATATCTGCTTGTAAATAAAAACATTTTATTCTAGCTTCATGGATTTTTTTTTTATAAACACTTGAATGTAAGTTTCATAAATAAAAATAAATAAACAACATTTTGAACAAAAAGCTAAAAAAAGACTACTCATGTTAATCAAAACGTAGATGTCAATTAACACCCTTGACAGTCATTATTACCTCTTCATGGGTTGACATTTTATTCCATAACGTTACACAGTTTTACATGTCTATGGTTTTGATGGTTTTTTTTTTTTTGTCTGACAATTGTGTTAAATCACACGTGTAAGCATCTGTTGTTTTGCTTTCTTCTTCACTTGTGTTTTGGAAATTCTGTACAGAAGATGTGTAATAGCATAACAATGATCACAGATTTTCAGAGAAAAAGTATAGCTCAAATATATTTAGACTTGTAAGTGTAAGAAGTATATAAAGCACATTTGTAAGAAGCACATAAAAAGTAGACTGAAAGTATACTTTCATATTTTTAGTTTAAAAGAAGTATACTAATAGCATTATTTTTCGTAAGGGTTACATGTTTAATAGGGACGTTCCATAGTCGTAATGGTTTTTATACTGTACAGACTATATTTGTACCTGGTATCTGGACTCTTAAAAGAAATACTTCAAAAAAATCTAATGTCACATTATATACAAATATCAAAATATCGCCTAGCATGTGTGCTTTTGAGAAAGTGGTTTCCACTTCTGACATTTAACAAAAAATCTAAAATATATCCAAATATGCATTTATTGAATGTATTACATTTATTGAACTATAATAAAACCATACTGTTGTTTCACTTATGTCCTTATTCAGATACAGTTATATAGATGCATTCTCAGCAATGTGACCGTGTTCTTGTTTTTAAGGGCAGAAAAATACGGCCCTGTCTACAGGCTGAACAGTTTTCATTATGTTGTGATCAAAGTCCATTGCCCTGAGGCTACAAAGGTAAATATTTAAAATTGTATTAATGTTCATAGTCAGATGCCACGCAGTCTAATAAATACAATTCTGTGCCCTGTTATTGTAGACACTCCTGATGTCACCTAAGTATCTCAAAGATCCCTTTGTCTACAAACGCCTCTTTAACTTGTTTGGGAAAAGGTAAGCTTTAATTTGTTCTGGATATGTCCTAGCTATTGCTAGGTGTAGTCTACTGTCATTATCAGTACATTGATAGCAGTGGGCTACACTTGTAACAGCCGGTGCTGGATTGACGAGGCGAAAGTCAAAGTCAAATAACGAATACTTTTAATCTTGATTTCCAAGGAAGAGACAGGGGATTTCCAAACACACTGAACACATTAGACATCAAAAACATCCAGGAACATTAAGGAGCATTGACGTTAAATGACCGACAAAGGACTGAACTCAAAGACTGACTTATAAAGCAAACTAATCAAGACACACAGGTGAAACAGATAATGACTTAACAAGGACTAAACCAAATCATACAAACTGATAGGGGGAGACAGAGGGAGAAACCAAATCTCAACAGTGCAAACACAAGGCAAAAGACAGGAAACATAAGGAGACATGTGACATTATCTCCCCCTCCCGGTAGGCGCGTCTCGCGCCGTGATAGAAACACCAGGGAGGGGGGGCGGGCGCCCTGGAGGCCGTTACGGGGCAGGACCTTGCTGGGTTGAGGAGGCCTCCAGGGCGGAACAGGAAGCCGTGGCGGGTCAGGCGGCCACGGCCGGACAAGCAGTTCGAGTGGCCATGGCGGGTCAGGCGGCCACGGCCGGATAGGCAGTTCGAATGGCCATGGCGGGTCAGGCGGCCACGGCCGGACAGGCAGTTCAAGTGACCATGGCGGGTCAGGCGGCCACGGGCGCACAGGCAGTTCGGGTGGCCATGGAGGGTCAGGTGGCCACGGCCGCACAGGCAGTTCGGGTGGCCATGGAGGGTCAGGTGGCCACGGCCGCACAGGCAGTTCGGGTGGCCATGGTGGGTCAGGAGGCCATGGCCGCACAGGCAGTCCGGGTGGCCATGGTGGATCAGGAGACCATGGCCGGGCAGGCAGTTCAGGTGGCCATGGCTGGGCAGCCCCCGTGGCCTTGGCCTCCGTCCTCGGCCACGTTGGCTAGGGGTATATAGCGCCCCCCCAAAATTTTCTTTGGGGAATTCAGGGGTTTGGCAGGACCGTTTGACAGAGTGGGCTCTGTAAGGCTGGACAGGACCAGCGGAGGCTCTGGAAAGTTGGGCTGGGCCAGCGGAGGATCAGGAAGGCTGGGCGTAACCAGTGGGGGTTCAGGAAGGCTGGACAGGACCAGCGGAGGATCAGGAAGGCTCGGCTGGGCCAGCGGAGGCTCTGGAAGGCTGGACGAGACCAGCTGAGACTCTGGATAGCAGGATGGGACCAGCGAAGGCTCTGGACGGCTGGACGGGACCAGCGAAGGCTCTGGAGGACTGGACGTGACCAGCGAAGGCTCTGGAGGACTGGACGTGACCAGCGAAGGTTCTGGACGGCTGGACGGGACCAGCGAAGTCTCTAGAAGGCTGGACGGGACCAGCGAAGACTCTGGACGGCGCTCTTGAGGAGCGGGCTCTGGACGGCGCTCTTGAGGAGCGGGCTCTGGACGGCGCTCTTGAGGAGCGGGCTCTGGACGGCGCTCTTGAGGAGCGGGCTCTGGACGGCGCTCTTGAGGAGCGGGCTCTGGACGGCGCTCTTGAGGAGCGGGCTCTGGACGGCGCTCTTGAGGAGCGGGCTCTGGACGGCGCTCTTGAGGAGCGGGCTCTGGACGGCGCTCTTGAGGAGCGGGCTCTGGACGGCGCTCTTGAGGAGCGGGCTCTGGACGGCGCTCTTGAGGAGCGGGCTCTGGACGGCGCTCTTGAGGAGCGGGCTCTGGACGGCGCTCTTGAGGAGCGGGCTCTGGACGGCGCTCTTGAGGAGCGGGCTCTGGACGGCGCTCTTGAGGAGCGGGCTCTGGACGGCGCTCTTGAGGAGCGGGCTCTGGACGGCGCTCTTGAGGAGCGGGCTCTGGACGGCGCTCTTGAGGAGCGGGCTCTGGACGGCTGGACGACCCCAGCGGAGATTCAGGAGGGCTGGGCGTCTCCAGCGGAGACACTGCAGGAGCTAGCTCTGGGCGAGCGGTCACAGGAGGGCGCTCTGGCGGCGCGGTCACTGGAGGGCGCTCTGGCGGCGCGGTCACTGGAGGGCGCTCTGGCGGCGCGGTCACTGGAGGGCGCTCTGGCGGCGCGGTCACTGGAGGGCGCTCTGGCGGCGCGGTCACTGGAGGGCGCTCTGGCGGCGCGGTCACTGGAGGGCGCTCTGGCGGCGCGGTCACTGGAGGGCGCTCTGGCGGCGCGGTCACTGGAGGGTCAGGAAGGCTGGGCGGAACCAGCGGGGATTCTGGACGACTGGGCGGAACTAGCGGGAACTCAGGACGGCTGGGCGGAACCAGCGGGAACTCAGGACGGCTGGGCAGAACAATCTCTCCAAACCAGTCAATCAAGTCCTCTTCAACATCGTCCATTCTGTCGACCATCTTGGCCTGGGAATCAGGGACTGCGGCCATCTTGGCCGGGGAATCAGGGACTGTGGCCATCTTGACAGGAATAACAGGGCGAGGCAGGCGGTCTGAACTGTTGGACCGGTATGTAGAGGCTATTGGCGTTGGGTGAGCTGGTGCGAGGCATTGTGCTTCTGAGGGAGTTGGACGTTGGATAGGACAGGAATACTCTATTGGCTCCCTCTTAAAGTTGGAGCCGTTTAAATAGAGAATTATGCTAACCAACTCGAAAAACGGGACATCATGGACAGAGAGATTACAACGAATAACATCCTTGTCCAACCCCAACAGAAACACAATGCCAATAGAGGGGTCGGGTAAGCTCACCCGATGATAAAGCTCAATAAAATCCTCCACATACCGCTCCAACTCCCGACCGCTCTGCCTCAAGTTCCACAGGCGTTCGTCAGCACTGCAGTTTTGGTCGGTCATTCTGTAACAGCCGGTGCTGGATTGACGAGGCCAAAGTCAAAGTCAAATAACGAATACTTTTAATCTTGATTTCCAAGGAAGAGACAGGGGATTTCCAAACACACTGAACACATTAGACATCAAAAACATCCAGGAACATTAAGGAGCATTGACATTAAATGACCGACAAAGGACTGAACTCAAAGACTGACTTATAAAGCAAACTAATCAAGACACACAGGTGAAACAGATAATGACTTAACAAGGACTAATCACAGGACTAAACCAAATCATACAAACTGATAGGGGGAGACAGAGGGAGAAACCAAATCTCAACAGTGCAAACACAAGGCAAAAGACAGGAAACATAAGGAGACATGTGACAACACTAAGACACATTACCACAATTACTGGAGGGGAGGTGTGTCTTCTTGAAAATAAAAAAAGTCATCCAACCATTTCATGGAGTCTTCAGTTATAATCTGTGTTGTGATGAAAATCTATAAGAAAATAAAGACATAAAATAAGATATGTAAATAATGGAAACTAATACATGTAAAGTAAGTGATAATATGTTGCTCTATTCATGGGTCTCTGCACATTTTATAAAGCAATATGCCTATTTTTAGGATTTATTTGTCTTTTTATAGAAATGAACCAAGTGAATTAATCAATTTGACATTAGTTGAGTCTACACAAATATTGGATAGACTGTTTATATAGTAGGGCTGTCAATCAATTAAAATGTGAATTTCACGTTTGGTATAGTCTGAGCTGCAAATTTTTATCACAACATGTAGACATTTAACTAAAGCAAGTAAAAAAAACACAGTGTAACTTAAACTGAATAACAAAAAAACACAAACTTTAAATCTGCAGGTTTGCAGTATTGAACGTGGAATAGATTATATATTTGTAGGCTTTGTATTTTTATTTTATTATTTGTTATGTTGAAGTTGATGTTTTAAAAAAGATGCAGCAGACCTTGATGTCATGTCACGGCCATTCAAAGAAGTTTTGCATGCTCAAAATCCAGTGTAACTGCACCTTAATGCACATTGGTTTTGGTTTAATGCGGCTTAACCCTCTGGGCCTCCTCATTAAGGGGTCACACTTGGCTCCCTCGCGGTCAAAAGTGACCGAAGCCTTAAAAAGTAACTTTTTTTTTTCTTCAGGAAAATCAATTAAATATATTTTTGTTCAGTAATATTTTGTAATTATTATTTAGAATTTTGAGCATTTTTTATGAATCTATGCAATATTTATACAGTTTTAATGAGAAATTTTTTCCCAGTAGATTTATATTTTATATTATATTTTTTAATTAATTATGTATTTATTATTTTTCAATAAATACAACATTTCACATTAAAATAGAGTAAAAGCATTTAAAATCCATTTTTTAAAGTGAAAATTGCACCATCTAGTGGCATAAAAAATAAAAACTTGTGTAATGCCATGTAAACTCCTGTATCTCCCTATATACATATATACAGGGGCTTTGGGATTCCTATTGTTTTTTTTTTTCTTTTTATTGTTTCTTCATTTTATTAGGCTTTGCATTTAGAAATATATTCAGACATTCTAAAAGATAAATTTTGGCAAGGTTTAGATTTTTTTTGATTGGATAAATATCAGGTTTTGCATTTTTCTGCTTATTTCTGTGTGTGTGTGTGTGTGTGTGTGTGTGTGTGTGTGTGTGTGTGTGTGTGTGTGTGTGTGTGTGTGTGTGTGCGCGCATGTGTGTGCATGTGTGTGCATTTGCATTTTTTTATGGGATTTGCTTTGCCAGTGGTGTGAGAGTCTGAATCAATCTTCTCAGGTTCCTTGGAAACGGGTTAGTGACCGCTATCAACCATGACGTCTGGTACAGGCAGCGTCGCATCATGGATCCAGCATTTAGCAGCACGTGAGTCAAGTACAGAACATCTCTAATATGAAAGTGAAAGAAAGTGACATGACGTGTGGCCAAGTATGGTGACCCATACAAGGAATATGTGCTCTGCATTTAACCCATCCAAGTGAACACACACAGTAGTGAACACACACACACACACACACCGTAAACACACACCCAGAGCAGTGGGCAGCCATATTGCTGCGGTGCCTGGGGAGCAGTTGGGGGTTCGGTGCCTTGCTCAAGAGTCTTACCTCAGTCATGGCGTGGAAGGTCAGGCTCTCTAACCATTAGGCAAAGACTGCCCCCCTAATATACTGAATGAGACAGAGATGCTCCTCAACTGATGCTGTCTTATCCGTCAGATACTTACGAAGCTTGATGGGCACTTTTAACGAGATGTCTGATCGCCTAATGGACAAGCTGGAGGAAATAGCTGACACAAAAACACCTGCCATCATGCATGACCTGGTCAACTGTGTCACACTTGATGTCATTTGCAAGGTTTCAAACTTCTTCCTGCTCATTCAAATGAAGGGCTAATTAATGGAAGTTGAAATTAGCTGTTGATCAATACTTAGTAGTCATGTTTTCATCCACAGGCAGCTTTTGGTGTTGATCTAAATTTGATCAAGCAAACTGACAGCCCATTCCAGAAGGCAGTAGAACAGTGTTTAAAGGGCATGGTGTTCTATCTCAGAGACCCATTTTTTAAAGTAAGAGAATTTATCCATAGATTCTTATGTCACCCTAAATTAGTAGGGTTAATGCTAATGAATAATTTTGTGTGTGTGTTTTAATTTGCGGGGCCTCAGCTTTTTCCAAAGAATTGGAAGACTATACAACAGACTAAAGATGCAGCTGAACTCCTGCGTAAAACGGGAGAGAAATGGATACAAAAAAGGAAGACAGCAATAGAAAATGGAGAAGACGTTCCCAAAGACATTCTAACACAAATCCTCAAAACGGCTGGTATGGGGCTCACAAATGGCTAAGATATTAAATGGTTAGGAGTATTTTCCCTTTTCCCATTTGTAAATTTTGGTGAAAATTAGTTTTTCTCACTTTTCTCTAATGTAATGTAATTGCTCTCGAAACATGTTAGACAGTCATCTAAACAGGTTATCTTAACCAAACAGTTAAACTTTACTGCAAAATGAAACACTGCATTTTTTTTCTAATAATGCATTTATTAAAATGGTAGGTTCTCTATTGATTATAAAACATATTCAGCTATAGGTGCACAAATGCACAAATGAAAATACACATGTATCACCCATGTGAAAAATTAAACTAATAAATCTATAAAATCTTATACTATAAAACTATAAAAAATAAAGCTAATTAAAAGCTAATTAAAATTAAAATCTGGTTGTGCCACAACAAAATCTGAAAAAAAAAAAACTTCTGATGACTAAAGATCAGTCTTATACAGCGTTTTGCTTGATGAGCAGAAGCAAAATCAGTAATATTGTGAAATGATTTAACTATTCAAAATAACTGCTTTCTATTTGAATATATTTTAAAATATAATATATATTATGATATATATATAAAGGCTACATTTACAGCATCAATATAATGGTTGAGTACATTTTTTCAGGATTCTTTAAGAATAGAAAGATCCAAAGATTTATGAATATTTATATATGAAATAAAAAGCTTTTGAAACATTATACACTGTACCAAAATTGTAGAAATTAATACTTTTATTTCGCAAGGATGCTTTGAATTGATCAAAAGTGATGACAAAGACATTTAATGTTAATGTTACAAAAGAAAGAACAGAAAAGGGTTAACTGTTTGCAACGAGTCTGGTAAAGACATTACTGTGGAGCAAATCAGGTGCAATTACAAGTTTCTGAAATAATACTGATAGGGACAGATTACAGAAGTCTTAAGGCACATTTTAAGAAGTTAAACTGTTGAACTCGATGGTTAAAGGAATATATCTAACATGTTTGCATTGATCAACAATTATAAAAAAGCACAAACGTGATTACAAAACATTTTAAAGACTTAATGATATGGAAATAAAACAATAATAAAACGATATATTGACTTCTGAAGTCACTTCTACAACATAGGAATGTCTTTGAATTATACTAATTTGTGGGTTTTTCTCAACAAATATTAATATGTGCCTTTTACAGTCGGTTTTACAGTTAACTCTTTCCGTTTTTTGCTGCAGATGAGGAAAACGCTAATAACTCAGAAGATCATGAGTTGATGTTGGACAATTTTGTGACTTTCTTTATTGCTGGTGAGTTGCAGCTTTGTTTGATTTCTGTTTATAAACCCCGGCAATTGTAAACAGCGCTTGATTTTGTTGCAGGGCAAGAGACAACAGCCAATCAGCTCTCATTTGCAATTATGGAATTAGGGAGACATCCTGAGATATATAAAAGGTAAAAGTCTTTTTGTAAATGTGGACCTGTTAATCCATTTTGTATTACAATGCTTTGAATTTCTTCCCTTCCCAGGGCTAAAGCAGAGGTGGATGAAATCCTTGGAAAGAAAAGAGACATTTCATATGAAGACCTTGGAAAATTCACTTACTTGTCTCAGGTTGGTCTGAAAAATTTTTCTTTTACATGCTACAATCACAAATGGTTTTGTATCAATTACTTTAAATGGTCTTTGTGCTTTGACTCAATACTGCAGGTGTTAAAGGAAACCCTGCGTCTGTACCCAACTGCTCCAGGTACCAGTCGTTGGATACATGAGGACATGGTTATAAATGGTCTGAAAATCCCAGGAGGCTGTGCAGTTATTGTGAGTATTGCCAAATTCCAAATAAGGCTGGTCCGTTTATTATGTAGCTATCGTGGCAATTTTGAAATCAGTCCAGAGGTATGGCGAGACGTCACGGATATCACCCATGTGAAAAATTAAATTAATAAAACTATAAAATCATATACTATAAAACTATAAAAATAAAGCTAATTAAAAGCTAATTACCTTTTTTCAAAATTATGTTTGGTTTCTGTCCAATTACACATGGACATTGAGACCAGAAAACTTAAAAGCCCATCTGGAACAAAACAGCATTAGCTTCTGAAAGGTCAAAGCAAGCCACTTACAGAGATGCAGGTAGTGTGACAGGGCTATGCGTCCCGTTCCCTCTCGGGGAACCATGGTTACAATTGTAACACAAGACGTTCCCCTTTAAAGGGAACATGCACTGCGTTGAAAAGTTGTGGGATCGACAACACCCACAACACACTATGCTGATGAATACTTGTCTAGTGTGAATCATGGCAGGCGCAGCTATGGCAGAAAAACTTGAGAGCCTAGCGTCGATTCCAGGTCTAAATTAGAGAATCTGAGAAATGTATGTGGGGAGGACCAGCGCACCTTGTCACAAACATCCTGTCGGACTTGTAACCCAAAGATTCACTATATATGCCTTACCCACCAGAGCCAAAGTTGTTCTACATGGCTTGGTGGGGAATGTCGGAGCCTCAAGGGACAATGCTGTATTGGAAGAAACATAGCTCGCAAGCGTCTGCTCCACCGTAGGCATCGCCCCATATCCCTGTTTATTCAACCCCTTAATGTTTGCGTAGTCTGACCGACTGGGGTTGAAGAGCTGGGCTGAATATGGCTTAATCTATGACCTCGACACATCAGTGTGGAGATTGGGAAAAACAGCAGGCCCAGATGTGAAGGTTGTGGTTTAACAGGTGAGGGCAGAGATAAGGCATCTGCGAGCCCCACATCCTCAATTACACTATACCTCAGCAGCAGCGGTTGTTATGAAAATATTCACGTATTGGAATGCTTGGGAAAGATCACGTAACATTAGAACAGTCTTCTGTTTTTGCCGCCTTCATTTACTTACTCATTTTCATCACTTTTGCTTTAAGTTCTGGCACTGACTCGCTAAACTGAGCATTCAGTCAGAGTTCTCACTTGCACTGATAAGAGCCAATGTGTGGAACATACCAAACAAACTAGCCCGACAGACACTGGCTGATGGTCCGATGTTGACGACGGCCCACCGTCAGCTTGGTGTGCCCCAGCCTTTAAGCTTCCTGGTCTCTAAGTCACTCCGCACTCTCATCATTCCATTGGACTGATTTCACATGCTTCAAGACTTGATCATGCAGACATGTTACCTCAGTGTTTCGATACCGTGCAAGTTCCCTTGAAGGGGAACTAATTTTGTATGAATATGTAAGTATTTTGAATACTTTCCATATCTTTCCATACAGTTGAGTTCTTATGTTTCCCAAAGACTGGAAAAGTTTTTCAAAGATCCGTTGAAGTTTGATCCAGAGAGATTTGATGTGAATGCCCCAAAGTAAGTCATAATCACAGTCTCATTTTACCCTTTGTTGTAGTATTTAAGTATGCTTCATTCATGCCATAATTATGGTAATTACAAGATTATAATTTCTGACATTCTACTTTAAGATGTTCATGTCCTTAGATACCTAATTATGCATTTTCATGGCAACATGCATTCTTGCATTAATGCAATCTTTGTAATTTGATTAATGATTAGACAAAACCACAATACAACAAATAACAGTTAAATAAAGAGTTTTTTTTAACTGTGTACTAGCTGCTGTATTGTATGTATGTTTGTTTGTTTGTTTGTTTGTTTTGTTTTTTCAGATTATTGTGTTTTAATATAATAAAATACAACAAAAGCCAATTACAGGCATTATTAAACATAAATAATATGAAATAACTGCTTAAGTACATTTTTATGCTAAAGCTGTTGGCATTTAAAAAAAAATAGAAAATTGTAATTAGTGTACAAGTTCAACGAAGAAGTGAGCGATTTTTGCAAGTCAGATTCTTGTAATTACAATATGTACATACGACATGAACACACCTTTATATTGTGACATTAATTCTGCAGTTTTTTAATTGTGTTCTTATCTGTAAGGCCTTATTACTGCTACTACCCATTTGCACTTGGTCCACGAATCTGTCTGGGGCAGGTCTTTTCACAGGTGATGAAGTGCACACACACACACACACACATCTGTATCTCCCTTTCTCTTTCAGGATTTTTAGACTTTCAGAACACGCAGACTTATGTGTTGAATTTTGGATACTTTCACAAATGTATACTTTTATTTAAATTTGCTGTGATCTTGATCACTCTGTTGTGTTTCTACATTCAGATGGAGGCAAAAGTTGTGCTTGCCAAACTGCTTCAGAGATTTGAGTTCAGTCTGGTTCCTGGTCAGTCTTTCGACATTAAAGACACAGGAACTCTACGGCCCAAGAGCGGAGTGATCTGCTACATTAAACAATGTTCATAGGATGTGTTTAACTTTGTTTTGTGGCAACTCTTGTGTACTTAGGCTTGCATACATCATTTTGTAATATTCAAACATTAACCAAAACAAGAGTCTCATCATCATGAGAGTTTTTTGACATATGTCAGCATGACATCAGAGCAAGTTAGACCACAGTTGGACACATTTCTAACCACCATGAATTTCATGGTCATCTGTTCTGTGGTGTGTTCATCTGAGTGAGCATTTTCATTTCTTCCTTATACATATGCAGTGATGATACAGAGTGAATAACTGCAATTTTTATAGCTGATCTAAGTCTAAACCAAGTTTTGTATGCTGTGACTGCTAACTACTACTTCTAATTTTTAACTATTTGCAATCAATTTTATTGACACTACCATTTTAATAGTAATTTACAAGTCTGACATAGTGATCGTATGTCAGTGCAGTCCTTTTCAGTTTGGAGGATGCCTGTAAGTTAGCCGTTGTTTGATGACTTTCACCGGTGTATTTAGAAGGTGCATCCTTTAAAGGTGCCATAGAATGGAAAACTGAATTTACCTTGGCATAGTTAAATAATAACAGTTCAGTACATGGACATGACATACCATGAGTCTCAAACACCATCGTTTCCTCCTTCTTATATAAATCTAGTATTTGCAAAAGACCACCGAAAAATAGGTAAATTCCAACATAACAGGTCTGTTATGCAACTTCCCCGGGATCGTTAATAGTTACGCCTCCAACATTTGCATCGCCCAATCATCGGTAACGTCAGCACCTCAGTTAAACAAGGCGAGTCACTCAAGGGACACGGTTAGCTTAATGCTAGCACTAGCCTGTTACATTGCTATACATAGGATTTCACTTACCACAAACAGAAAGATGACTGCGCTGATGATGGTGCATGATGGAGAAATAACTGCGTTGATGATGGCCAATGATTTACAGATATGGAGAATCACTGACGAGCAGCTCAACTTGTGTGAGCTAGAGCTCCTAATTAAATATATATTTTTATCCATGTGCAAGCTATTGAGCTCTGTGAAACAGCCAATCAGAGCAGAGCTCATTAATATTCATGAAGCTTCCAAATAACAGCATTTAATTCCAGGGGCAAATCCTAGAGTTGTAAATGGACCTGTAAAACCATTTCTGGAGATTTTTTGCCCTTTCCTATGCCATATACCTTCTATGTAGATATCAGAGAACAATTTAAAAATATTGTATAAATGCATTCTATGGCACCTTTAAATCACCTACAGTCTACATATTCCAATAGGGTTTTAAATACTGAGTTCATATTCATTAAGTTAATTATAAAATGTAAGAAATAAACAAAAATATTTTCAAGGTATTCATGTTTTTTTTTTTTTTTTTTTTTTTTTTTTTATGAATACATTTCAGTCAATTAATGAATTTAGTTAATAAATGCTTTTCGGTCTCTTTCAGTCATTAATGGTCTGCATGGCCACAGGAAGAACTGACACACACACACACAGCACCCAGAGTCTTCAAAGTTTACTGGGCAGATACAGTGTGTATACTTTTATTCCATATTTCATGCATATTTATTTATCATTGAGCAAAGACTTTTAACACTGATTGGATAAACAAATGTACATTTTGTTCTGGATATGTCATAGCATTGCGCTAGGTGTAGTCTAGTCTCAGTATCTCTACATTGATAGTGTTGTGAACTTTTTCTTAGAGACCAGGGGCCTGTATGGAGTTATTTATGTGCCAAAATTAAACAAACAAATACAGCGTTTTGCAAACAAACACTATCTGCTTTGCAAAGAAAAAATCGACTTTCAAACAAACAAAAAGTACTATGCACAAACACAAGTCAATTTGAGAGAAAATGCAGAGGTATAACAAATATATGCATTGTGTGTTGCAAATATGTATACTTTTTCTGAGGAAAACTTGGTTTCTCACACGTGTACAGACAGATTTTCTCACAAATGCATCCATATCTTCTCACAAATGCAATGGAGCAACTTCCTCTTGCAAAACAGCAGATGGCGCTATCGTTCAATTTACTCTATTCTCCCGAGACCTCGAACGTGTTTATATGGTTTACCTGTGTTGGCTAGAAGGTATACATCTCCGACCAGAAGACTAACAATGAAATTAATTTTTCTATCTATTAGATTGTGTTTTTTTAATGTCTACACCTACCCCAACCCTAAACTTAGCCCTTACTATAATACAAAAACAGTATTATTGTTGTACAGTGTGATAATAATAATGTTAAAAAAACGGTTTACCCTTATTTCCCAGAGGATAATGAGAGGGGAACAGGTGAGTTTCTTCCTTACTATATTTATAATTAAACATTTGATGTTCTTACAATGCTGACTCTACCACGATGTCAGTGAAATTCAAAATATCTTCCCACATAGCAAATGTTTTCTGGTCCAGCTCCGGGCCACACAACTACATTTCCCTCGGCCCAAGTACCGCAAAGAATGACAGCCCTGAAGTGGTCCAAAACTGGATAAAAGACAAGGGCCACACATGGGCCATAACCGGCCCGAATCTCAGCCTGTTAATCACCCTTAACTGGCCCTGAGCTGGGCCAAAACAGGTTGTATTATTGATACCAATCCTCAGCCTTAAGTTTACCAGAATCCCCAAATCTGGGCCACACCTGAGCCTTATAAAACCCAGACCCAATACAGAATCTTAATATTTGATATCACTGCGTTGTGTATTACTATAATCACCATTATTCATTTTCAGTTTTATGTTTTAATGTACACACAAACTTTGCCAATAAAGTACATTAAACTGAATAGAATCAGCCTTTAAATTCACAAATCATTTAACTTTGCAATAAAAAAAAATATTGCATTAAAAATGTTACTTATTTATAAATAACAAATTAACCAGAGTGTATAAAGTATACAGTCTATTAGAGAAACGTAACAGACACACGTAGCATTATTCACAAGTATTTATTGCAGAAATGTCAAAGAGCAGTACCACAGTAACGTGTCCAAATGACGATATGTCGCAGTCCTCTCTGGTGGAATATAGTTTAGTGTGAGGAGCAGGGCATAATTTCAGTTGTTAAACGCTGAAAATACTATCCCGAATACTCCGTAAATGCGCACGTTTCTCATTCAAAACACGCATCACCGGAGAGACGGCATGTCGCAATCTATGACGAAACTGGCGAGAGCCAATGAGCGTTTGATATCGCTGCTGTAAAACTTGTAGTAAAACTTCTTAACGGCAAATTTTACTGTATCTACAGAGGAAGGAGAGAACGGCTCTGAGATACTTATCGCAGATGAATGGTTTAAATTTGGATCTGTTTCTCACTCAAAGCATCACATGGATATCTAGGATTTGAATAAAAATAAAATACCTTTATAATCATTTTATTTAATGCTTGTGCATGACATCATATTCATAAAATTATATGCCCCATTGTAAACTCTCTCTCTATATAAGGATTTTAAGATTATTTGTACTGAGAATAAGATAAAATATAATTAAATTATGATTAAGTTCAGTTTAATGCAGTTGACTGATTTACTGATATGCTTATTAAATGATAATGTTTCATCCTGTTTTGACTTGCCATTTCAAAGACATTTAAACAATCCTACATTTCACTGAATATTCTGTGATCATTTAACCATTACCATGCAATATTTTGTTTATCTTGTTTATATGGGTCACATAATATGCTGTCATGTCACAAGCCTGATATTGGCCACATGATGACTGGATCTGGGCCACACTCCTCCCACCAACAATCGGCCCTCATACTGTTTGCCGTGATCCACGTTGTGCCATCATTGCCACACATGGCCCAGCTCTGGCTGAAAGGGAACATGCCATTGCCGACATGAGGTCAGCAGTGCCAGCTTGAGGCCACATTTGGCCAAGACTGTTTGCTATGTGGGTTCTAGCAGTAGGCTATTGCATTCATGCAGTAATTCATATGACTCATGTCGTATTACGTTAGTTCTTCATTAGTTCTTGATTAATACATGTCTTAACTAATCATTAGTTCATAGTCAAGAAATTACTAATTCACGAATTAATGCATGATAATTCATGTACTGTTATTGCAAAGTGTTACCTGCTAAAAGTTGCAGCAACAAAAAATCATATATGGACAAATTACATAAAAGTATATATATAATATACAATATACAATATATAATAATAATATATTATATAGTATATAAAATATATTTTTTATATCCCGCAATCCAGCATAGGTTCGGAGAACTGATAAATGTTAAAAAGGCCGAGCTTAAATGTTTAGCCATGCCAAGCCATTAACTGATCAGTAGCCTTAACCACTTTAAAGGAGATATTTTGAATTTCACTGACATTGTGGTGGAGTCAGCATTGTGAAAACATCAAATGTTTAATTATAAATATAGTATGGCAGAAACTCACCTGTTCCCCACTCATATTCCTCTGGGACATAAGGGT